>NC_081348.1:53957861-54032325 GCF_029784015.1 Lycium ferocissimum | reverse complement strand
GTATTTAGCTACTCATATTAAAAGCAATAAAAATATCAATAAATAAAGTATTCATGTCTTACAATGATTGATTGGAGTAAAACAAAAGCTTTCCTGAATTCTTCACCTAAAAGATTCTTCTTTAATGCTAAAGCCAAGAGAGGAAAGTTTGAGTAGGGAATATTCAACGTGTGAACAAAAACCTAGACATGGTATTTATAGAGGGAGGATAAAAGGTACAGAAAAGAGCCTAAATGACACTATGCGACAGGTACATGTGGCCGCAATCTGGCCGTATTCTCACGTCTTAACTTCTTCGACTTTCAATCCCCGTCGATTATGCGGCCAACTTGCGGTGACGCATTCTCGAGATGCGGTCGTATTCCTTCACTTGGCCTTCTTCACTTGATTTGCTTGTACTTCACATATGCGGCCGCATCTTCATGGCATTTCACCTCAAATTGTCAAGCTCACTGGTTGCAAAGGGCGAAAGTATGTGGTCGCATTTGGCTTTTGCGGCTCCGCATCTCAAGTATGCGGTGCCTCATCTTCATCGCATTTCACCTCAAATTGTCAAGCTCACTGGTTGCAAAGGGCGAAAGTAAGTGGTCGCATTTGGCTTTTGCGGCTCCGCATCTCAAGTATGCGGTGCCGCATACTCTTCGCATACAAGTATTTTTGGCAACCTCTCTGTTCAGCACACAAGCTCAACTTGCGGCCGCATCCTGACCTTGCGGTGTCGCATTCTTCTCCACAACTGATGATTTTTTATCTTTTTCTGCTATTTTGCTCCCTTTTTGTTCTTGAACTCTCAAATCCTAAAAACACAAGAAAACACTATAAAAATAGAAAATAATACTTAAAAGACTCCTAAATAGTATAAGGAGTGGATGTAAATTGTCCACAAATCCACGACTTATCAATACACAACAGAAGGTCACGAAAATTGAAGGAAGGTTTCGCAATTGCAGTCACACGTCAAGCGATAGGCAACTAAGAACACATATTTAAATCAAACATAAAAATACTTATAGAAAACTGAACTAACAATCTAAAGCTTTACAGATTGTTGATTTAATATAGAAAAGTTGGAAGAAAACGTAAGGCCGGGATGTGTATAATATCTAAGGCGGCAAAAAAAGAGAAAAGAAGACTGAACGATTTTTGTCTCTGAAAGATTAAAGAATATGTTTGCCTAACCTTCTTGCGAGTGGTCCATAAAGCAACAACAGTTTAATCTATTTTTAAAACGGAGTTGTTGCTGGATTAATTCCATGTGACGGCTTCGCAAGATTCAAGTTTTTAGATTGTTTGCTGATATTCTATGCTCACCAGTATTGATTATTTGGTGCCATGTTTTGCTATGACAAAATAATGGTCCTGTTGTCTTCAATATTATTTGGACACAGCTTAAGTATATGTTACCCTCCATAAAATATAAGCAAGGGAGGGGAGGCTCAAGCATAAGACTACTAAGGAGTGAAGCGCAGTAATACTCACTTTTCGTGTCACCATTTAACTTGTAGCTGCTTAGGAAATAAGTTTTAACTTGTAGCTACTATTGCCACAAATTACATTCCAGCTATGGTGTACCTGAGGTCGGATGAATAATGCCTGAAGTACCACTACTATCGGTCACTACCAAACTAAAAAGCTGGAAACAACTACCGAAGAAATAATAAATGGGGTAGATGGAGAAGTTCTATATATATATATATATATATATATATATATATATATAATATGGCGAGGAGGAGGAGTACTGATGAGGAAGGATTTCTTAAATGTGATACTCCCTCCGTCTCAATTTATGTGATACACTTTCCTCTTTAGTCCGTCCCAAAAAGAATGATACATTTCCTTAGTTGGGAACAATTTAACTTTAAACTTTACCTTTTACGCTTAACGAAATGATCTATAGCCACACAAATATCTTTGGCTTGTTTTAGACCACAAGATTCAAAGTCTTCCTTTTTTCTTAAACTCCATGCCCAATCAAACTATATCACATAAATTGGACGGAGGGAGTATGATATGATAAGGATGGAGTTAAAAGAGAAAAATAAGGTACTAAAATGTAAAATGATATTATTAAGCAGTAGTAAAGGCAAAATGAAAATAATGTAACAATCTATGATAACACTAAATTGGTTGTTACGTAAAATGAGTATACATTTGTTTATGTCAAAATAGTTTCAACAATACAATTAAGTAAATTAAAGTAACAACACAATATAATACAATATGAACACACGATTAAAACAAACCTTTAAACAAGTGACGATAAATTGTAAATAACGATTAATTTCACTTAGAAGCATCATATGGCTGGAGCAACATCAAATCGGAGATGAGATGGCTCGCAAAGGATGGGCTTTGGCTAAGGTGATGCCAAACTTCTCCTCCATGTCCAAGTCTTCTGGTCTGATTCCTCCCTCAAGTTTCCAATTGAAGGAATTCAAGAGCGAGCCCAATATTATTGGAACAATCCTTAATGCTAGTGGCAAGCCAGGGCATATCCTTCGTCCAGCACCAAATGGGATCAACTCAAAATCTTGACCCCGCACGTCTAAATCCAAATTCCAAAACCTCTCAGGTTTAAATACTAAAGGGTCCTCCCAAAAAGTCGAGTCTCATCCAATCGCCCACGCATTAACTAGGACTTGTGAGCCCTTCGGGACGACATAGACACACACTTCAACGGCTTGTTCCACTTTGCGTGGGACTAAGAACGGAACCGGTGGGTGCATTCTTAGGATTTCTTTAATAATGCATTGCAAATAAGGAAATCGGGAAATATCAGCTTCTTTTATTGGTTTTCCTTTTCCAATGGCTTCTGCAAGTTCAACTTGTGATTTTTCATAATCTCTAGTTGTTTAAGTAACTCTGCCATAGCCCATTCCAATGTGCTTGTCGCAATATCCGTATCCGCAAGAAAGACGTCCTACAACATTTATAATTAACTAAAGTATATAACAAGTCAAACCTAGTAAGATATTTTCTTATTTTAATAGTGCATACTGTCTATTTCCATTATGTCATGAGATTGCAGTCATTTTGCTCAGTTCTTTCAGAAATCGCCAGTAAAGTTTAATATTTCCTTCTCTTCTTGAGACTTGAGCGTTAATGGTCCATCAAGACTCTAGTTTGCCGTTAACAACTACTTCTATTACTAAGTTTTCATTCAATCTTTCTTCCTTAAATGCTTAGCAGAGTACTTTAAAATCATTTTGAACTTTTGATGGTAAAAAAAAAAGCCGATAAATGAGGAGCACAAAACATGAACAAAGCCTTGATGTGATTATGATTAATCTCTTCAGGGTTCTCTTCACTAATATTGAGAAACTCTTCCAAAACATCACTTTTTTCACCACGTCTGCTTCTTGTTTCTTCCAATCGCTCGTTGATTATACCATCAAAGATCCTAAACAACTTACCAATATGAGAAGTTATGCGACGTCTTATTCCTTGAGGATCAATTTTTTCAAGTATCGGAAAAAAATCCACTAGATTAGGCTTTCCAGCCTCGACCATGAAGTTCCACATCACGTCCTTCAGCTCTACCTTAGAATCCAAAAAGAAAGTCCTAAACATTATATTAACAGTGTAACATATTCAATACATGCATCATTTAGTACAGAAAAATTCGAACAATGGGATCACAAAGGTACCTTTGAATCTGAAAAAGGATCAGCCAAATCCTTGGAGAAAAGGGTGTTGGACAACAAATTGAGAATAGTCTTGAAAGCAGCTTGACCTACATCCACAATTTCACCTTCTTGACTACATTTTGCACAATAAGCAAGCAATTCTTGAACCTTTTGAGATCTTAGATGTTGATTTGCATCAAGCCTATTAGAAGAGAAGATATTTGTGTTCAATATTTTACGAAGAATTCGCCATTGAGGACAAACAGGAAGCCATCCCACAGAAAATTTGTCGTGGTTGTGCGCTTGGATAAATCTAGTGGAAAATGCTTGATCTTGTTTTTGCAGGACTTGTTTTGCCATGGCTGGTGAAGAAATGACAATTGTAGTTATTTGTCCTAGTCTTAAACTCATAATTGGACCATAGATCTTGGCAAGTTTAGTTAGTGATATATGGGGTTTTGCACCTAATAAGTGAAGGTTTCCAATTATTGGCCATGGTGATGGCCCGGGTGGAAGTTTTTTGTTGCCTCTTTTACATATTTTTGCAACAATAAAAAGAAAACTGCAGGCAAAAAATGATCCCAAAACAAGTGTATAGTAATCCATGATGTGTTAAGAATTTTGCAGGTGAGATAATGAAGTAGATATATGGGATTTTGCTCCATATTTTATACTATAGTACTAGTACTAGTATTATTTATGTTTTCTTTTTATAAGAACTATTATTCCCGTTGTGAGTAGAATACAACGTTTGATCATTCTGCCAATCTGCAGGTTTTGACCATGGGCTTAAAGTACAATAATTTCAAAGTCAATTGGAAATCTTGACTTTGTCCTACTAATTATAGAAAAACATATTATATAAATAAATCGCTATGTATTGACATTAATCTCTCTCTAATAATGGAGAGAACAATTAAAGGAAACATATGAGATATTGATTTTTTCTAATTATTGTACTATCACTGACTTTCTTTGTCGTATTTATTTTTCTGTTAGAGTTCTTTAGGGGTAACCGTAACACGTGTAGCACGCAAGCACTGTTGTCTAAATTATTTTTAATTGTATCTTTGACTTTTTTCATAATGGTTAAGTTACAATTGCAAATAACGCCTACATTGAAGTACTTTAATAGGTGTTCAATTATTCAGACGGAAAGTTGGAATATAAAATATGATAACAATGAGATCACGAAAAAATTAATAGAGAGAGAGAGAGCTGGGTAGAGCCACAATGCGGTTTGCGGTTTCGACAGACCCGATAGCTTTTGCTCAAATTATAGTTTCCTTAAAAAAATTATGTAATATGTATTAATGGGGAACCCAGTAACTTAAAAGAGTTAGAATCTGAAACTCATAAACTTCAAGTTATGACTTCGCCTTTATTCCTACATAAAATAATTATTCTCCCGTTTATCCTCCAAAAGAGCAAAAAGGTACGCAACCACCAGTAGCACTATAGTGTTAAATAAGAATACAAAATGTTGGATACTCTATGTGTAGCTTCAAAAGTTTTTGTGTTTCTTTATTTAAGTGATTTCAGCATGATGCTATCTAATGTCACATAACAATCTCTTCTCAGATCGTCATAATCTTCTTACTTTTATTTTCCTTTTGTTTAGAAGTCGCAAAAACTATAAATGATACCAAGCTAGAACAGTGAGAATGAATGGTAAACAACAAGTGAATAAGCATCATATAGCTTGGTCAACATCAAATATGAGATGGGATAGCTCGCAAAGGATGGTTCTTGCCTAAGGTGACACCAAACTTCTCCTCCATGTCTAAATCATTTGGCCCAATTCCTGCCTCGAGTTTCCAGTTGAAGGAATTCAACAACCACCCCACATTACTGGAACCATTCTCATTGCTAGTGGCAATCCGGGGCATATTCTTCGTCCAACATCAAATGGAATCAATTCAAAATCTTGTCCTCGCTTGTCCAAATTCAAATTCCAAAACCTCTCGGGTTTAAATACTAAAGGGTCATCCCAAAATGTTGAGTCTCGTCCAATCGCCCACTTGTTAACTAGTACTTGTGAGTCCTTGGGGACGATATAACGACACACTTCAACATCTTGTTCCACTTTTACAAGCTCTAATTGTCCTTTATCCATTATTTCCAGTGACTGCGTCAGTACCTCTTCCATGGTACCACACTCAGCAACAATTGTATATCTTGCTTAACCAAGTTTTCTTGAGTAAAGATTGTTATATTTGCTCAATGGCTTCTACGAAGGGCAAACATTTATGTGAAAGGATATTATCAATTTATTAATTTGAGCATAAGCTTTACAAACAGGAAGCAATGAAAATTTTTGCAGCACCGGGTAGGAAATCTTCTATAGAGAACCAAGGGGACAACTCGTTTCTATATTATCGCTCGATGATTCATAATCATTCAATAGTAATGCCATAGATTTATGAGATAACGAGAAATAGTAACATGAAAGATTGTCTTAAGCAGGATAAGGAAAGAGAAACATAACTCCAAAGTGATCAACATAAATTCAAGGCAAAAATAAACAACAAAATTGAAATACCAATACCACTCTATTATCAAACTCTTCACTTCTTTCTTTTTCATCCTTATTGGTCTTCTGTCCTATGATTTGCTTTACAAACAGCTTCAAGTTTGTAACAGAACACGACTAGCCTTTTTTCTACAGTAATTTTGAGGGGCCAGGATTCTTGAGTAGAATATGAATCCATTGATTACCCCCGTTCATGCGCTCCCCCCCATAACAACCCCGTGTATGAAGGGAGGAAAACCAAACTCTCCAATCTCAGCTTAAAAGAATAATCAAACAGATATTACAAATGGCTAACCTGTCAAAACCAAATCACACTCCAGATATTGATGAAACAAGCTATTGAGGAAATATAGTATGGATCATCATTACTTCATTGTATCGGTATCAAACTTTAGAGCCTCGTTCCATATGAGCTCCTTTATGTCTTCCTCACTTAGAGATGCTTGTTCAAAGTCAAAGTTAAAAGGAGAAGCGCAAACAGGCTCCTCGTTTATCTCATGGAGACTTATCATGAATGGATGATTCAGTGCATCCTCAACTGCATGAACATCACATCAACAGAAAAATCTATGAGTAAAGACCAAACTAGTTTAGAAAAGTAAAAACTTTTTTACGCATTGGTTGCCAATGAGCGTACCGGTTATGCGTTTAGCTGGATCAAAAACCAACATCCTTTCTGCAAGATCAAGGGCTAAAGGGGACACATCCGGGAAATGCTCGGAAAAGGGCAGTTTTGGAACTCGAGGGAGCTGCTTAACGTACTTCCTAGCATTGTCACTCCTTAGGAATCCAAGATCAGAATCTTCTGGTGAACCTAATAACTTTTTTACAGAAAAGAAAAACAAACAGGTTATTGTTGGTCTATAACGACAATGACAATAAAGTAGATCTACTGTAAATGAGCCTCAGTGTTAGTTAATGAAAGTATATACTATTATCAGAGGTGGCTGAAGCCTTTTGGCCACAGGTTCATCTGAACTCATAACTTCTACACGGAATATATATATATATTTGTAAAATCTACTAAAATATCAAGAAATATTAGATCTGAAACCATAATTTTATAAGTACAATGAGTTTAACGCTAAAAATCTTAAAACACATTAAATATAAACTTGGATCCGCCTCTGACTAATATCAAAATGGCATTAAACTATTTAGTCTGGCTAATTTAGAAGGATAAGATATAACTACATATCAGTGTAAGCAGACATACCTTAATGATAAGCCCCAGTTGTTGAGCATAGTCTCTGCCGGGAAAAAGAGGTTCTCTCTTAATGAGTTCCATCAAAATGCAACCAACTGACCATATATCAATTGCTGCAGTATATTCAGTACAATTAAGTAGTAACTCGGGTGCCCTATACCATCGGGTAACAACATACTCTGTCATAAAATCTGCCTCTGAAGTAGTTCTAGCAAGCCCAAAATCACAAATCTTGAGGTCACAGTTGGCATTGAGTAGCAAGTTGCTAGGTTTCAGATCCCGGTGTAGAACATTAGCAGAATGTACATACTTGAGTCCACGTAATAATTGATAGAGAAAGTACTGGAAAAAAACCATAAAAAGGATGTTACAAAACTTTGCCGAACCAAAAGTGAATATTTTCATTGTGCCAATTTACAGAAAGTAAGTAGCACATACATTAAAACTATAAGGAGTTAATATTGAATTATTTAAAATTACAGCTAAAAACAGTTGCAAGTGAGATCATTTGCTGAATTTTTTTTTTGATAATCAAGAAATCTCCAAGAGCCAGTGGTGCACGGTTCGAAACACAATGGACGATCGGCCCCACTGAAAATTTCATATTAAAACTATAGCAACTTAACTACCTGTCATTCGGTTTACAAGTAAATAAAGACGGATTCAATCGAAATTGCCCGAAGCGTAAATTATGACTGCACGAATGTGGTAAAGCTCGGTCAGGCAATAAGTAGTTCTTTTTGTTTTTCTTTTGTGGGTGAAAACCTGCTATACAGCAGAGGGTATAGAAATTGACAAATTGTGGTGCCATCACCCCAACACAAAAGAAAGAAAAATGAAAAGCTGAACTTAGATAAAACATCCAATTTGAGCCTTCAGCATGCAAGTAAATAGAGAAAAGGCCATAAATAGTCCCTTATCTATGAGAGTAGGTCTAAAATAGTCCCTTAACTATATACTTATCGGTTTTAGTCCTTTAACTATCCAAAAACTTATCAAATTTGGCCTCCATATATTTTTTTATACAAACAAGTAAACTCATAAACCTTCGTGAGATTAATCGTTAAACCATTCCTCAGACCTATATTTCTCTCTCCCTGCTTCTTTTTCCTTAAGTTCATTCTTTAACCTCAACTTTTTTCCTCAAGTTCTCTCTCGCGTTTCGTAACCGACGGACTGCGTCGGTTAAAACCGACCCAGTCCGTCAGTTTTGTTAAAAAAAAAAAAAAAAAAAAAAACTGACGGTCTCACGTCGGTTTTTTTTTTTTTTTTTTTTGAAAATTAAAGAATGAAATGTAGGAACTTGGAGTCAAACCCGGGTATGTTCCTTGGCATTAAAGGGCTTTACCACTAATATTTTTTGTTCATATACTTACATTGATTTAATTTATATCGTTTTTTATAAAAAAATAAAAAAATAAAAAAAACTAAAAGGACTCCATCGGTTTATTTTAGAAAATAATATAACAAATAATTATATTTTTTCGCGCATTTTTGTGCAAAAAATAATCGACGCAGTCCGTCGGTTTTCTTAAAAAAAAAAAAGATTTAAAAAAATTATTGAAAAAACCGACAGAATCTGTCGGTCTTTCCGTCGGTTTTTTCCATCGGTTTTTACCAGTTTTTTAGTAGTGTTTGAGAAGAATGGTTACAGAAATTTTGTGCCTGAGTTTGTCTTTTCGAATTTTAGAGACTCGAGAGCGACACCAGTGCCAGAATGCTCTTTTATTTTTATTTTTTTTTTTTATTTTTTTTTAACAAGAGGAACTTGAGGAAAAAGAAGCAGGGAGAGAGAAATATAGGTCTGAGGAATGGTTTAATGATTAATCTCACGAAGGTTTATGAGTTTGTACGCTGTTTGTATAAAAAAATAGACGGAGACCAAATTTGATAAGTTTTTGGATAGTTAAAGGACTAAAACCGGTAAGTGTATAGTTAAGGGACCATTTTAGACCTACTCCCATAGATAAGGGACTATTTATGGCCTTTTCTCCAAGTAAATATAACCATATCTTATTTAGAAGGACACAGATTGTTCTATCAAATTTTCTCCTGTGTTACTAGAAGTCATGAAGTTGTTTGGGAAACAAGCATAGATTACACATAGCATCAGATACAGGATGTTACCAAATAGATCCCCCTTAAACACCACAAACAAACCAGCTAACACACATGCTAGTGGAAGGAGTTACTCACTCCGTTCCGCTTTCTTTGGCACTATTTCATTCAAAGTCCGTTCCAAAAAGAATGGTGCATTTCTATATTCCCTTAATGAGAAGGTTTTATAGCTACAACAAATTTGTAACATGTTTAAGACCACCAGTTTCAAAAGCCTTATAACCATGCAAATGTTATTCCACAGCGTGCAATTTAATAGCATATCATGAACAAAGAATCACCAATCAACAAGCAGCATAACCAACAAGTTTGATGTTTTCATCGAGCATCAAAAATAATTGCACGTATAACATATTGTTAATACATTCTGTTCACATGAAAATTGGATTTTGTTATTTGTCAAAGAGAGATTGCTATACATTATTTAAAACTTAATGAAAAATGAGCATAAGTAGAGAAGGTACAGTACACATACTTGACAATGATCTTCTGTGAGGGCCTGTGAAGAGCGTATAATCTGATGCAGATCAGTATCCATTAGTTCATACACAATATACACATCATTGAATTCCTCTCTGTCTGGTGGTCTTACTATATCTTTTATTTTGATTATCTGCAGAACCAGTAGATCAACATCAAAATCTAGGAGTACTGATAACCAAATTAATAATTGTACTGAAAAAGACACGAAGATAAACCACTATACTAGTTAGCAATTGATTTGAGCATACATTTTCATGATCCATGTGGGAAAGAAGTTTGATCTCGCGAAGGGTCCTTTTTGCATCAATTCTATTTTCAAATGCATTCCCAATTTTTTTGATTGCTACCTCCTCCTTCGTCTCCGAATTTGTAGCACAGCTGCAGGGGAACGCAACAAAAGGTCAATTTGCCACCCAATAAGAATAACAAGAATAGAATCCAAATCAAATCAATAATTCACCATACTTATCCTATTTAACATAAATAAATCCTGTGTAACTGATACTTGTTTCTCAATCTCACTAAGGGAAAAGACTTCAAATTTATGCACAAGTCACTCACAACAGAAAAGGGTCTCAGTAGATGACCCAATCATCGTTGTTTTTCTAGTCTCTTGAGACTTATCAGACATGCATATAGACATTTGAGCTGTGGAAGTACACACAGGAACCCAAAGAAACCAAGGATCCGTTTGGCCATGATTTCAAATCACCATTGATTCAATAAGGTTGATTTGAAGTTGAAATTTTGTTTAGACATCCATTTTGAATCTCAAAATTTGTACTTTTTCTTATAAACATGAAAACTCCACAATTTGTGAAAAGTATCAAAACTTCTCCAACTTTTACACAATATAACCAAATGAGCAAACCATAGTTCATAGACAAGGTATTGGTGTATACTAAAGCGTCACATTAATAAATCACGTATCTCCATGTTCTTTTTATAAATAAATGCTTGCAATTACATGCTATTACAAACCTTCAAATACACATTATTTTACAAAGATCCATTGATCCAATAAATCAACACTGTCTAGTAGTAACTAGTTATCTTTTAATATAATCCTCCACCATGGTACAGATAATCTCTTCACCTCAAGCATTGGTCTTTTTTTTGCAAATTTAAAATGATGGGTCTTTGATTGCAAAATATAGACTAAAAGGTCAAGTAAAAAAAAAAAAAAAAAAAAAAAAAAAAATGCAATCGCAACTCGAAGGTTGAAATCCTTACTTTTTGGAGAATATGGAATTTCAAATCATGATTTGAAATTGAAGTTGAAGTTTTGTTCACATTTCATAAACAAATGTTGATATTGAAATCAATACTTCAAATTTGAGACTCAAATCCTATGACGAAACGCCTACTAACTCACAACAGAAAAGGGTCTCAATGGATGACCAAATAATCACAGTTTTTTCTATTCTTTTTATGCTTATCAGATATGGATATAGACATTTGAGCTATGAAAGTATACACAGAATCCCAAAAGATCTAACAACAGCAACAACAACAACATACCCAGTGAAATCCCTCAAAGTGGGGTCTGGGGAGGGTAGAGTGTACGCAGACCTTACCTCTACCTTGGGAGGCAGATAGACCCTCGGCATAAGGACAAATAGTGCAAAGCAATATGGAAAAGAAATAACGGGCGCGAATAAACCATGGCCCAAAAGATCTAACAAAAGCACCAAATTTTAGGAAATGTTGATTTCAAATTACACACCCATGAGCTCATCCAGGATTATTGCATTCATTTCTATCAGCACAGATCATGTTTGTGTGTGTACCACACAAAACTCGAAATCCAACATTTACACAAAGAAATAGTCTTCCAGCAGGGTTCAACTGCACTCATTGATTTCGATCCAATTATGTATAGACATGCCAAGTTTTTCCAAAAGTATATGTAAATGCATAGGCGTATTCAGAGTTTTGAATTTATGGGTTCTGAATTCTAGAAAAAGGCGGCTTATTGGGTTTGCAAAAACTATTTAACATACTAATAAGTGAATTTCTCGACACAAAATACAAGATTTTTGCCAAAATGTACCCCTAACAATACTCTAGCCCCCCCCCCCCCCCCGCCCCCCACTTACTCTAAATCACCATACAATGACGTAAGCGCCACGATGACAGGTTGATTTCGGGTAATATTAGAAATATGGGTCATTTCAGGTAAATATTTTCTCCAAATAGACATAGAGTGTTATTTTCCCTAGTATATTTGGTTCACATTTCATAAGCAAATGCTGATTTCAAATCAGACATTCAAATTTGAGCCCCAAATCCTATGGCCAAACGCACTTACTCTAAATCCTGAATTCGCCTATGTAACATTCAAAATAAAGAATTTTAGGGATGAAAGAAGTACCAGACAATTCCGTAAGCCCCACGACCAACAGGTTGAATTGGAGGGACATACTTTGAGGTGACTTCAAATAAGTTACCAACTACATTGTACTCAATGTATTTCCCATCGCGTGTTGGCATTCCTTTTATTTCCACCAAGGTTTCAATGTTTTCACTTTCCATTTCTGCTCTCTCTTTTTTTTTTTTTTTTTGTTCTGACAGAATTTGATTTGGAATGTGAATCTAGTACAAGGGGTGATCTCTCTGTTTAAGAAATAGCAAAGTGAAAAGGTGTGGGAGGTAAAGTGTGTAACGGACAAAAAGCTGGTCTTTTAGCGTGGTAAGTGGACCCGACCCGATGGTTATTGGGCTTTTGAGTTTGAATTTTGAATGGGATTCGCTCCTCCCCTCTCTCTTTTCCCCCCTTAGTATAAAGTTTGGGGTTTGGGTTGTGGTGGTTGGGGAGTTGTTCGGGTCACGTGTGAAGTACAGTCAAATCCCTCTATAACAGTATAGCTGTGTTCGAAATTTTTTTATTGTTATAGCGAATGGTTATTAAATATCTATAACAGTATTGATATTTAAGTAATATTTTATTGTTATAGGCAGAAAAGATCCATAATATCTAATTTTTCATTTTTAATTGTCGAATCATAAGCTTAATGACACCTTGTATAATGAATGAAAATCTTTTTATGAGGAAATTATATATTCATATAATATTCTTTATCATAAATAGTTTATTAAAGTATCAAAATATTTGGTCAAAATCTCTACACTTATTAGTGGTAATCATAGATATTCTATTTTTATAAAGATGGTTAATTATTATATTACCAAAAAAAAAAAGAATAGATGTTATATGGGGGTAATTTTATAAATATCGTGTTGTTATAAAGACGGTTGTTGCTATTATTGGTAAAAAGTTATTATAGTAAAGTAAAATATAACATAAAAAATTGGTTCCGAAAAAACTTAGCGGTTACAGAGAGGTGTTGTTATATGTGGATGTTGTTATAGAGAGGTTTGTCTGTAGTAGTATGTTTGGTTTAGGGGTGCTCATGGTAAATACGGTATCAAAAATTTCGGTAGCATAATTTTGATTTTTGTTCTTTAAGACTATTTCTCCCCCGTCTCAATTTATGTGGCACTTTTCGCTTTTGAAAAATCAATTTGACTAAACTTTAGAGCTAAATTTGATTAGATTAACTCAATATTATAACATTACAATTATATATTTGAAAACTACATGAAAAGTGCTATAAGTTACAATTTTTCTCATACGAATTTGGTGAAAAAATACATCTTAAAATATTGGTAAAAGAAAGCAAAAGCAATCCCTTAATTAATTAATTAATTATCAAACAAAAGACATTTTAGTCGAGACAAGCAAATACTAAAGTTAAAATTTTCATACTCTAATAAGTAAAGAATCAAAATGTACACAACCCTAACCAAATAAATAAATAGTAGTAAATAAAAATATAAGAAAAATCAACATTAAAAGCTATTCAGTTCACGTGAACTCGTAGTTTTCATGCTATATCCACCCTTACACGGCTTGTGAACTATTGTATGTTTGGTTCATTTGACAAAAATGAGATATACAAGATGTCGAGATATAATATAAATATGTATTTAGTTTTTATATTAGATAAAAAAAATCAAAATTAACCTTCACTTTCTTACAAGACATTGAAAATAGAGCTTGGAGAATGGAAAATGCATCATTTTATTATTTTATCTTGCGATTACTAATCTTGTATTGATATCCCACTTTAAAATTGGTATAAATAATACCACAATTATGATTTAATTATGTATCACATAACCATTGTACACAGTACAATGAACGTTTTTGTAATATTACTACTATATATAAGGGCAAACTTAGGGACTTTTGTAGTTCTCACAAGAATTTTCAATTTTTTTTTAAACTTTTTAATTAATTACTTTTAGGTCCTAATCTTATTTATTTAAGTCAAATTTATTTTTTTTGTTTTTAAGGTCTACTTTTCAAAAGCTATCGAACCTCCTACCTCATTTTTCATATTCTTTGATTTTCTGTTTGGTGCTCGATATTCGTATTTGAGCCCAATTAATCTAGATAATTCTGTTGTATCGCGCCTATTCTAGAAAACGCTCCTTCCAAAGATTTTTTTCATATCCATGTTCAAACCCCTAATCCCTAATTAAGGGAGGAATTTCTCCATTCGCTGCACAAGTTAAATTATGTATTTGTCTTAAAAGTTCATTAACTATGTATGGATTATTTATTTAGAACTAAATAACTTCAGAAAATTAGGATACATAACTTATAAATGTCAAATTCTGGCTCCGCATTTGATTTGAAGTAAATAATTTCATCAAAATGGAAGTTAAAATATTAAAGGAGTGGAATGAAAGTTTTGCTTTCATATATTAAAAATATACTTATATGAAATTTAATTATTACTAACGTAATTACCCACTTGTGGAACTACAATGGATATATGGTTGTTGTTGTTGTTGTACACTTGTACTAGCATAAATTATATTTATTTAATTAAAATATCTACTTTTATATCGAGTTTGGTAGGGGGCAGCAAGTGGCCTCACATAACTAATATATATATATATATATATATATATATATATATATATATATATATATATATATATATATATATATATATGACAAATGTATACATAAATGACAAATGTATCAAACGTGTCATTTAGCAAGTCAACGTGTTTAGTTCAAAATTATTGTATTAAGTAAAATCTGATTAAATCGGTTCAAGATTCAACAACCTTTCTTGTTTATACTCCTTACCATTAAATTACTTAATCTTAATGACCAAGTAAACTTCATTTGTCTGTTCAAATATTTTACCTTTCATAATTAGCTCAGTTACTGCTCCCACAATTTATTTTTATTTGTCAAGTACAAGTATAAAAAAAATCTTTTACTTGTTCATTTTGATAAATCGAGGACGATTTTCGAGGGAGATTTTTTTAACTTTATCCTTATTATTAAATAATTTCATAACGGCAACTATTAAAGTAGAATTTATGTCTCCCAACTGAAATTTGTTAGTTTCAGTAATAATCACATCAGCAAGTCAGAATTTTACATGAAAAATTTCTAAAGGCCCAAAGGGTTAGTTTGGTTCTAAATATGTTATTTCAAGATTATAATTTCATCTTCTATATGAGATGGATAATCTCATAATTGGGAATAGATTTTTCTCATTTTAACTAATAATTGATACCCATAGGCCATAACTAAGCTTTAAATAAATTTAACCGCAAATTTTACACTGAGATAACTCTTTATTCCTGTAACCAAACGACCCCAAAGTGTTATGAGTCTCTCCACTTTCATTAATCTTGTTACAAATTTCAAAGTGATCAGTACTTTAAATAATGCCAAAATCTAGAAACTTTAGAATCGATTGAGAAGGGAGAGAGAGAGAGAGAGAAATTTGACACTTGTTGACTTTAGTAAATATAGTTTCTTCTTTTTAATTATTATGTTTTGTTACATTATACTGTATGTGACTTAGGTCATTGCTTACGTTAAGGTCTGGGCTATGTCGTAATGAGTTAAATCTATCATTATCTTAGTCGCTAATTAAAGGGAAGCCGCCCAAAAATTGACGAATTTAATTACTTTGATACCGCAGTCAAAACTCAAAAGAAGAAGAAAATAACAAGACAGAGAAATGAAAACGAATTATAAAACTTTCGTGTAGGTTTTTGTAGCTTCTTTCCATCTAATCATAAGAAAAAGTGTGAAGGTGTTATTAGAAAGTGTGAAAAAATTAAACATCTTGAAATTAAGTCGGTGCACATCCACACATGAATTGAACGACATTTGAAAAGTTAGTATCTAAAGAAGTTGAAAAATAATATTTGAAAATTAAAATTGTCTTTGAACGAGTATTTACTTGAAAAAAATTAAGAATTAACTTGAGCAGTTATCTGCTCAATCGCTTAAACTAAAATATTCGAGGAAGGTATAACATATGTTAATCCATGTATGTTTATAAACATGTATAATCAGTTTACACATTACAATGATTTTTAGTTAGTTTTTTGAAGATGAGTTTTTAATTGATTTTTGTTTATTTAACTCACAAAATTTCAATATTTGGTGCTTTACACAAATAGTCAATTAGATTTACTATTTACTTTTATAGCCGGCACACATAAATTATCCTATCCAAACGAGGCCTTTCGGGGATAAGACAAGTTTGTCACTTCTCTATATTTTATTATCAAAGTCACTATCCCACTAGTACCAAAAATGATGAAAACTTACGTCAAACCAGTACTGAAATTAATAGTAGTAGGAGAATTCATCTCAAAGTGAGACTTTCACAAATTAAATTATGGTTTAAATTTATCCTCTAGTCTTGTAAACTTTCACATACTGTCACATGGTGATTGATGAATCAGAAATTTAAAATTAAAATAGAAGCTAGTGCCAGTCAAAAATAGAAGAAATTCCAAGATTTCTTCCCACCATTGATCTTGAAATAGAAAAAAAAAATATGCTCATTGAAGTTTACTTACTAGCTTATGCTCAAAATTACCAACAAAAGAATAAAAAAATCGGTCGACTTTACACAAATAGTCCCAGATTTTACATTTTTTTAATTAATATATATAAATTATAGACATATTATACATGAGTTATACATACATCATACATCCTGCGCGTATTTTTAATTTAAGCAGGGCAGCTATTTTAATTTAAGTAAAGCGGCAATTTAGATTAATTCTTCGAAAATAAGAAAAGCTTCAACATTTTGGTAGTTAATCAGAAGATTAAATTGCCAGAGTCCAAATTTCAGTCTATCCAGCGAGTTAACCAAATTAATTCATTCTAATCCCCTCACTATAAAAACAGTAAAATTAAGAAAATAAATTCCAAATTTACACTTTGCCATTATCCATTAAACCAACAAACAATAGGTTTACTCAACAAAAGGGCTCATTGCTATTTCAATATCAATATATCATACACCTAGAAATTACTACAATTATACTCTGAAATTAAAAATGAACTACAAATGAAGAAAAATAAAGAGATTAAACAAATGAAGGTATATAGTTAACAAGCTTGAAGCTGGGGAAAAAAACAAGGGAAACATAATTCCTCAAAGTCTTAATTATTTACTTAGAACTCCCCCAGCTTCATAAGAATTCGAAAAACATCACCATCATCTGTATGGTTCATCATTTCCAGCCCCTTTTTTGTTTGTTGATTCACCACCAGAAACAAATTCAGTTGCAGATTTTATAAGAGAAATCAAGATTTTCATCTTTATTTGTCCCCTTCTTGGTTGAGGTGGAAGGCTCTTGTATTGTTCTTCCATTTTCAATTCCATTTTTCTAGTTTTGAGATTGTGAAAAAAAAATGATTTGTTTGGGTAGAACAGAGTAAAAACAGAGACTTAAAGAGTAAAGAAAATGAGAGAATTTTTTTTATGATTTGCTGAAGGGTGTCCACCTTTAAATAATAAATTTCAATGGGGTGAGGGGCTAAATTGTAAATTACTCCATTACTTAGTTGCCAAGTATGGTGGCAGTTGGCTTAGCTCACATATGCTACTGTTAATTACGTTTGATTTTTTTGTTTTTTAAAAAATACTAAAAAAATTATTTTCTGAAAATAACTCTTAGGTATTTTTACCAAATATTTATACTCCTACATATGTTGTTTTATATAATTTTTTTTGTATTTGAATATACGCATCTGGTTTATTTAGATTTACGTTGCATAAAGTTCATCTAAGAAAAATGCACATTCTGTTTAAAGTTTCTTAATTTTCAAACACCAAACATCTTAATGGAAGGTAAACGAGTTTCACTCTCATAATCTCTAGTATTACTACTAGCTACTGCCAACACGTAATCATTTACGTATTTAATTTCTTTTTTCATTTTCATTTTTTGCTTCTTGTTTGGTATTTTGTATTTCCTCTGTTTCAATTTATATGATACACTTTTCTTTTTAATTTATATAAAAAAAAATGATACATTTTTATATTTAAAAATAATTTGACTTGGCACAGGGGACTAGTCAAGAAAAGATTGAATCGGTGTCTTTGCAATCTACATTGGCGTTTGATGTTTGATTATGCTTCGATTGTTCACTTGCCAAGAGTTCTATCTGATCATCGGCCCCTCCTGCTGTAGTTGAATGGTGTTCATTCGCGATCCAGCCCTGCTCCTTTCCATTTTTTAGCTCTGTGGTTTCTTTATAAAGACTTCCATAATTTTACTGCGGCGACTTGGGATTCTTCTGTGGATATCAATGAGGATCTCTCTTCTTTTGCTCATAAAGTTTCTGATTGGAACAAAAATGTATTTGGAAATATTTTTAAAAGGAAGAGCACATTTCAGCTCATCTTCAAGGTATTGAGAGATACTTAGTGATTAGGAACTCAAGGTACCACTCTAATCTAGAAATTAATTTGCGTTTTGAATACGAAACTATTCTGAATCAGGATAAAATTTTTTAGAAACAAAAATCTCATGCTGATTGGTTGGTCTCTGAGGATCGAAACACGTCGTATTTTCATGCTCATTTTAAGGTACGACGCAGAAAGGCTATAGTTGACTGTTTGAATATTGATAACTCGGAGTGGTGCTTTGATAAAATTATTTTGGAGAAGCATGCAGTGGTTTTTTCTAGTGCACTTTATACATCACATACGGCCATTGCCCCTCCTTATCCCATCAAGGGTTGTTTTCCTCCTATATCTGATAAGTACATGATATCTCTTAATAAAAAGGTTTCGGTTGATAAAGTTCATAATGCTCTTTTTGAGATGAAACCATTCAAGGTGGCCGGTGTTGATGGATTTTGTGCAACTTTTTTCCAATCCAATTGGGAGATTGTTAAACGTTCTATATGTAAATTTGTGCAGGAGACTCTAGATGGCAAGGAATCTCTATCATTACTCTTATCCCTAAGAAAGATAGTCCCTCTGTTATTTCTAATTTCAGACCTACTAGTCTGCTTCCTGTGATCTTTAAAGTTTTAATGAAAGTCCTTACCAATCGGTTGCAAGTTTGTCTCCCTACTTTGATTGGTAGGACGCAAACTAGCTTTGTTCCGGAACACCAAATTGTGGATAATATTATCATTGCTCAAGAAGTTGTTCAATCTATGTGTAACATCCCGTAAATCCGTATAGAGTGTGAAAGCATTGTATGAGTCCTTGGGAACCTTATATGTTGGGTTATGTGCATGACTTTAGGAGACCCAAGAGGAGATGGATAATGATTAAGGTTGATCTAGAAAAGGAGGTTTGACTTACGATTGTCGATGCTCGATACTCCGGGATTTTAGAAAGTAAGGAAGAGAAAGTTTATGATGACTTTGACGGAGCGCATCGATGAGGTCTGTTGGATCCATCGTTTGTACCGTAGAATTGACCTAGCACAAAGTGATTGTTAAAAGTTGGGCGAGTTCGAAGTAATTCGAATTTGTTGACGGGGAATGGAAAATTTTAGTTTTTCTTCCATTCTTTTATTCTCAAAAACCCTAAGGACGAAAAAGGCTCCAACACTAAGGTAAGAACATCTTAATCATTGATTATTATCACCTTATTCTTCATGATTTTTAGGGTTTGCAACATAATTCTTCCTAAAGGAAAGGGTTTGGGTGTTCTATCCCAAGTGAATTGTTAAACTTTGTTGAACATACTAAGGTGTGTGTCTCGTTTCCTTATCATGGATATATGTTTTCTTCTCAAAGGTTCTTTATTGAATTAAAAGGTGAACTCCTCATGCAAAATCCTAATTCATGTCTTTGCTTGTGGTTGGTGTGCATGAGGGGACAAGCCCACATTAAACCTTGATTGTATTATCCTCTATATACGTATATAAAATCATAATCGTTTTCTTCGTAAGAGATGATCAATGATGATGGTTAATTGTTGGTATTGATGATTTTACAAAGAAACTAAGACAAAGAAATCTTGTTTTTGAAACGTTTTCAAAAAATTGTATATGAAATTATGAATTTTCGTAATGGCATAATGAACTTTAATGCTATTTGATGGTGTGACTACTTTGAGACAAATTGTGAATCAACTACTATGAACTTTGTTGTTGTGTTTGGCCTAGCTACTCGAGAGGAAGGGTTATGGATCCTAGTGTGATAATTCCTAGCCATTCGGGAGGAAGAGTGGCCACTTCCGGTACTTTAGTGTGATTATGCCTAGCTATTCGGGATAAGGATAAAAGTTGAATTTCATATTCCGGTGTGGCTTGTGTGGAAGTCTCACTCCCTTCATGTGCTTGATTCTTAGGCGCATCACACTTTTGATATTCTTATTTTCTCATGAAATTGTTGTTGTTAATCATGATCAATTGCCATGCAATCTTGAAGTGTCATTGACAAGAGACCTTTTAATCGGTTTTGATAATTCTTAAAATACAAAAGAATTGTGTAGAAAATTGGTTTGGGAATGATTTTCAAGTGGATTCTTTATGTATTATTGCTTTATTTTCATATTACTTGTTGTCCCCGAGGCCAAGTACTTTGCATACCATTGTTGTTTTTATGGCATCGTTTGTAAATCGGGGAGCCCACACATTCATTCGTGGGACACCTTATTTATTATTTATTTATTTATTTATTCATTATATTAGAACGTCCGAGGTCTATTAATCTTTTATCAAAAGTCTAAGTATATATTTTGTGGGTAGTTTTACTATTGATTAATGTTGGAGATTTATTTGACTAAGTATTGATTACTAAAGACTTCCGTTGATTTAATTCATTTATGCATGATTTGTTTACCTTTATTTTATAATATGGAATCAAAAGTAAGCCGGGTTGAAGTGTTATTATGTGTCGTTTAGGTTCTTCCTGTTGTTTTTGCTTCTTCGTGGTACAAGGGGCAATAAGGGTTATGGAATCGTATGTGAAAAAGCTTTGGCCGTTGGGATTTTATTTATGTCCGTCATAATCTTTGTAATGTAATTGTCAATCTCTAATTCGGTAAGAACTTGCTCCTTTTGGTATGACATTTGGTTGATGGGTAAACCTTTAATTGATATGGTGTTGATAATTTTATTCGCCGATCATACTTTTTGACCAATTGGTATTTTTAGGTGTGTTAGAGGATTTTTTGTTGGTTTAGAAAATTAATGGACGGCTTTTTGTGTTTCAAAAAATTGCACTCCGAGCTAATTTGTAGCCTTCATCGACTTTCTAGCATTAAAAATTTGCAATTTAGGTCACTACTTTTCTCTTCGTGTTCCACTTTAATTACTTGGTGGATAAAGTTAAAAGTCGTTTGAGTGCTTGGAATTCACTTTGACAATTTTTCGCTTCTTATGCCATGCAAGTGTCATTACCATAACTTCTCATGCTCTAAAATTGAAAAGTTGTGTGTGGGAGATGATCAATTTTTCCTCGGAGAAATAACTTATTGGTCTTGGCATCAAAAGTCTAAGCAAATTTAATGATGCTTTTATTGCCGATTGGAGATTTATCTCGGAACCTTAGGAGGTTCTTATGGGATCAAAATAAGCCTGAGCATTTTTTTTATGATATGTCAAAGCTTTGGCCTTTTGTCTTCATAATCTTTGTTGGTCAATCTCTAATGGTAAGAATCAAGCCCTTTTGGTATGGTTGGTTGATGGGTAAACCTTTAATTGAGGTTGTTGATAATTTTATTCGATCATATTTTGCATTGGAGGTTAGTGGATGTTGTTGGGTTGTGTGACAAAGGAATTACTTGACAATCCTAGTGAACAATGGGAGATGATCAATTTTTCTGGAGAGATATCGGTGGTGCCTTCATCGATGTATGAGGTTCTTTACATCGATAGAGTTTGGAAATTAATTTTGGGGTTGGTTCGGGCCCGAAAAAATTCGAGTGTTCCTTTGGTTGTGTGACAAAGGTAGAATCCTTACAAATTTGGAGAGATATCGCAGGCATCTTACTTCAGAGGGTACTTGCACAGCTTGTGGAGCAGAGAAGGAGTCTGTGTTGCATGTTTTGCGGGATTGTATTCAAGCTCGAGCTATCTGGGTTCGCATTCCTGATCCAGATGACATGACTCGATTCTTTGCTCTTGATATCCATGATTGGCTTACTGACAATTTAATGTCTAAATTTAAGAGAGTTATAGATGATGATTGGAGAATCTTTTTCGTATACACCTGTTGGAAAATTTGGATGTGGCGTAATGATTCTCTTTTTCAAAATGAGTATCTTTCGGTGGACAAAAAGATACCAGCCCTTGTCAACATGGTTAGAGCTTGTGCTACTTCTAAGCTTTCGTTGAAGAATATGGGGGAATCGTCTAACAACAAGCACATAGTTTCGTTCGGCTGGCCACCTCTTAGCGCTGGATGGGTAGCTTTGAACACAGATGGGGCTCTTCGAAGGAGTATTTTCATGGGAACTGCAGGCGGTGTATTTCGTGATTCTGATAGCAGGTGGTTTGGAGGATTTTCAGTCAAAATTCGAGTTTGTACATCATTTAGAGCAGAGCTATGAGGGATCCTCACTGGCCTTCAGGAAACCTGAGATAGGGTTTGGCGCCTAGTTGCCTTGCAAATTGATAACGCTAGTGTAGTTCAGGTGTTGTTGGCTGGAAGAACTATGCCTCATCGGAATGGTGATATTGTCAACCGCATTCGTCACCTCTTGGCTAGGAATTGGGTGGTCTCTATTGTCAATATTTGCAGGGAGGCTAACTCGGTTGTTGACGGGTTAGCCAATCTGGCGTTTAGTCAAGAGTCTCGCTTTGAATGGCATTCACATGTGCCTTCTAGCATTTATTCGGGTGCTGTAGGAGATGTTGCTGGGGTCTCATTCCCTCGCCTAGTTTCGGGCTAGTATCTCGTTGCCTGTCAAAAAACAAAAACAAAAAACTCACAATATCTTATGTATTTATTTGCAAATCATTTATATTCATTTTTTATACATGAAATTATATAATCTAAATATTCCAATGATTCGTGCACATTATTAGTGTGTGCTTCTTTTATTATACTACTATTATTATTATTGGAAGGGCAGTTGCTTAAGGATTAAGAATAGGAAGCACCTTCTAGAAGAACGATACTAGGAGGGGCGCAGCAGCCTAGGCCTAGCCCCTTGGTAGGGGTTGAAGATCTTTGCAACAATATTCAAAATATGACGAACTCTAAATACTCTATAGAAATTCGAAAACTTATAATGTAGTGGTTAATTTTGCGTGTGATTAATGAACTTTAATGTTTATATCAATAAAGTTACAGTTATCCGACATATTTATAACATAGTGTACCACTGAAGAATTCTTTTGTCTAACCCCCTCTGTTTTTACACTACTAGATTACTAGATTATATATCATTAATGCAATTAAGTAACAAAAATAAACATAAGACATAATTTATGTATTTATTGCTTTAGTGTTACTGTAGACATCGAAATTTCAACTGAATTAATCCATATGAAATTAGGATTAAATTCTAAGTTATTGACATGTTGATGAAGTCAAATTTTTGTTAATAAAGTTGGATTAATATTTAAGTTAAAATTTTATGACTTAAATGAAGCCCAACTGCATTTGGGTCAATCCATTAAATTGACAAGATGGGTGCAACCCACGTTCTTCAAGCCTAAGGTCCGCTAAATTTATTTGGAGATCAAAATACTCTCAAGCTTTAACTCTTACCTGTATAAAAGGTCACATATCACATTTGAAGAGATCTTTGGCTATTGGAAGAAGAGTGCAAGAGGCATCTACAACATCTTCTCCAAAGGCTTCTACGACTTGGAGTGGTCGACGGAGTTCTTTCCACGAGATCAATCCAACGACTACTCGACGTTCTTGGAGATCAACACATATAGGTCAACATCTTCTTAGTTCGGGAGAAACGCTACTAAGGCCCTCGAGTCACGAAGAACTATTTAGAGATTATAATCAGGGGATGACAATGAAGTTGTACTCACAAATCAACTAATAAAATCATTTATATTATTTATTTATTTTGTGATTGCATATTTATCCATTCAAATCCAAGTTTATCGCAAACAGTTACCATTCTAGTTTAATTCTATTTTTCTTCCGATGAATCAGTGGAGCTTAAAAAATCATTGCCTAGCACCAAATGCAATTGGAAGAATGAAAGTTTAGTGCGAGAAATTGGTGTAATGGTTAAATTGTAAATAAATTGATTCTGAAAAAATAAAAGGATGTTGAAAAAATGGAGCACCATTACAACATGGCAAGTGGTTCCGTTACAGGTCAATCCGACCATAGTTCGATTTTGATTTTTGACAACTGATCGTGAGCTAAAGAACTGTTGAACCGAATTAGCCGAAGTATGTTGGATCATGGGTCATTTGCACTTTTGTCCCTATTTTGTGCTGGTCTTTAATTTTTTCTCTTAAGGTAGACAATTTTTTTTTTCGAGATATAAGTTTGTATTTTCGTATTATAATATCCCACAATTTATGCTCCGCGCCTTTAAAGAACTTATTGCCACTTTCTAACGGCAAAAATTTAAAGACCAACTCATTTGAAGGGCAACAACTAAAGACCATTCCATTTGAAGCACAAATCGTGCATTTCTTCTTGGATAAGACTGGTGAATTCTTGTTCTGGGCTGATCCTGGGCCCTTTGTCTTGACCGGTTTGGTCGGGTCCTGAGCTGCCCGCCTTAGTTGCCAATTATAGAACCATGGTCACTATGAACTTATGATTAGCTATTTATGCAAATATTTCATTTTAGGCCGTTTTAGATTTTGTTTTCTATTTTTAAAAAGATTTTGCTAACCTAAAACATGAATAGGTTAGCAACCTACCCATTTTTTATTTCACAAAATACCCCTATCAGTTTATTAAAATAGGAAATTCCAGGGACTGTTTAGTCTTTCAATTAAATATCCAATTTTCCTCACAGTTTCAAGTAGGGGTGTTCATGAGTCGGTTTGGATCGGTTTTAGGTTAAAACCAAAACCAAACCAATCTAGTCGGTTTTTAAAATTATTAAAACCAAATCAAACTATATATAATACATATCCATCTGTTTGGTTGTAGTCGGTTTGGTTCGGTTTGGGTCAGTTTTTAATAAAATTAACAGTATTTCTCTCTTTCATATTTTTTTCCTACAATTAGGAGAGAATTTTCTATCTTTTTTCAACTTATAATCCGTTATTACTCTTTTATTGCGGTAGCTATAGTTTCTTGCATTATGGAGAAAAAGTCTTAAGATTTATGATTTTAATTAAGTGAGTAAAATTTATAAGAAATACAAAAAATAAATCTAGGTAAATCTCATATAGTTGTTTCTTTGAATAAATGAGTTTGAATTCATGGATTTCTTATTTTAAATTAGCTTACAGTATAAAGTTCATTAGCCTATTAGAGATAAATAAAATTTTGCTTAAAAAGTATATAAATTATTTAAAATTATTTATAAAAACTAATATATTGTATATATATAATTATAAAAATTATGTATAAAATTTGTCGGTCCGATTCGATTTTTTTTTTCGGTTTGCTTTTAGTAAAACCAAAACCAAATCAAATATTATCGGTTTTAAAAATTCAAAACCAAACCAAACCTAATCCAAATAAATATCGGTTTATTTAATCGGTTTGATTTTTATTTTCGGTTTGAATCGGTTTTTAACCAACTGTGAACACCCTTAGTTCCAAGACCCAAAAGTCCAAATCCCGTAGAAACAGAGATTCAATGGGTCAAATCATCTCAGCTAGTCTCCAATATACATGAGAAGTGTTTTGTGTTTGAACTTGATTCTATTGTAGGGTCTTGATGTTGGTATATCCACATTTTGCGTTGTGTAGAAGAGTTTTCCTCTACCTGGGATGTGCTAATCGAGTGACAAATTTAATTCAATTAAGGCCCTCTATCTTTGTCCGACCCAGAATTGTTCTATAGTGAGAAAATTGGAGGTGGAGTTTGGAAAAAATAAAATACCTTCTTGATAGATTAAGATCTCAATTATTTTGGATCAATTTTTAGAGGCTAAATCTTCAATTATTTTGGATCGGATGGAGTATCAACGAAGTACTTGTCAATACTACTCCTACAAAGACTAATTTTTTGTACTATTATAATTTCAATGGTCAAAGACTATAAAATCTTTGATTCAATGCCAATTTGCTTAGACATTGAAGTGGTGCAAGTGTAAATACGAACTTCTTAATTAAGATAGGGAAATGAGAAATGGCCCAACGTATTTACAAATCAGTTATATAAATTTTTTATACATAAAATAGTATAATTAAACTAATATATATAATGAATTACAAAACTAAATATTCCAAAGATTCCTGCAAACTAGAATTTTATTTTCTTTTTGTTTATTGGAAGAGCACTTGCTTAAAAATTAAGAATAGGAAGAACCTTCTAGAAGAACGATGCAAGGAGAGGTGCAGCAGCCTAGTGTAGGACTGTAGGGTTAAAGATCTTTGCAACAATATTTAGAATATGACAAGGGACGCCTCAACAAATTTGGAGGCTTAAAGTCAAACTTTAAGATCAAATCAGGCATGGAACAGCTAAACTTTAACTTAAAGTAGTTACACGGATGACAAAGTAAAGCACATTCATGGACAAATGCACATACGTATATATCTTTCAAATGGCTATTTTTGGACGTTGCAGAGACTTGAATTGAGACTTGCATGCTAATAATGAAAAATAGTTGAAGCATGAACTGAATTGAATGGGGAAAATTGGAAGCATCCTGTATAATATCCCAAAACAGAATGAATATTGTTGACAAGGGCATACTTGGTAGGTACTAAAATGATCAGAAAAGTGAGTTAGAAGTTCCTATAGGAAATAAATTAATCTATTTCAGGAAAGTTCATGTGTACTTAATGCAATTTTAACCGAAGAGGACACAAATAGGATTACATGTTACTGAGGATATTTATTCTTGTATGTCAGGATCACCATTTTAAGAGAACACTTTACACTCATTCCCTGAATGAACAATTTACCTGAATACTCTCAATTATAAATTTCAAAATAAAAAATAAAAAATTAGTCTTTAGTGAATATACACTATCTCTAGACATTAACAACTTACAATTTAAGATTTTGAGTCCGATTACATGCTTTATTGAGCTATCCAACAATAAAATCTTGTATCGTCTAATTCCGGAGCAATGGAGCTCATGTATCTAATTGATCTACTAAAGGTTAGTTTTGTTTCTTAAAATCTGATTCTGTATTTATATAAATTATTATTATTTAGTCATACTTTGATTATCTTTTTTTATGACAGATTTTGATAGCTCTGTGCTATATTGATTGTGTTATTGTTAAAATTGAAGATGAAGACACGTATTTGGGAATTTTTTAAAAAGCTCTTTATACACAAAACTATACGCTGTTTGTTATGAGGAAATGGGTCCTATTCTAATTTGTCCATTGTATAACAAATTTTATTCTCTCTTGGTATTGACCATATTTAAACCGCCATGATTCTAATCTAAGGGTGGAAGATTGATCTATCATGTGTGTGTGTTGTATGGGTGAGCACTTGTTCCATAAAGATTAAAATGAAGTCTTCACTTCAAAAACGTCACAAATTTCTTCAATTCTCTCTCTGTTTTCTTTGTACATCATAGCTGTCTTCTTCTTTTCTCTCTCTCGATTCTCTCTCTGCTTTTCTTTGTGTTTCCATAGTCAAGTTGGAGGGAGAGTCACGACCCCCAACTTGGTGTGAGAAACCCCGAGAAGGGCTTAGTAAAGAGATCTTGCAAGTTCGATCTTTAGAGGAACAAATGAAAGAGTAATTAGACCGGATTGAACTGTCGCACAAAGTGACAAATTAATTCAACGGACGGTACGTGGAAGACCGGATTACGAGCTATATGGATGGCATTTATCGGAGCGAGCGGAATCGGGAGTGAAATTCGAGTAAAGATCGGCGAGACGAATCAACCAAGTAAGTTCAAGAAAGTACGGCGCATGGATCGATATTCCCTTCCGCGGAGGACAAAGAGATCGAGATTTGTTTCTTCGATTTCCATCGAGCACCGCAAGGGTAATGAAAAATCCACTAACCGATTTACGAGAATCTTGACACGATGCCCAAATCCTACTCGCAAAAGCTTCAAGAAGAAAAGATGGATGGAAGATGATGCCTTGGACCGAGCCGAGGTATCGTAAAACATCGCCGAGAAATGTGACAAGCATGGTCGCCGCATGTATTGACTTATATTGGTCAAATAATTCAACTTGCCCGACCAAGTGACGAGATAAAGCGTGGGGTTATCCAAACGAGGACTATCATATATGATATGGAGAACCAACCGTAAGTGAGAAACATCGAACTCATGAATGCATCCGAGGTAAATTTTCGTTGATTGGATGATAAATCACGCTCTTCTCGTAAAATTTCCATGCCAAGAAAATAGTGAATTTCTCCCAAGTTCTTAACTTTGAACTCGTATTGAGAAAACATTTGATATTCTCGAGCTCACTCAAATCATCCCCCGTGAGGAGAATATCGTCCACATACTAGGATGGAAATTAGTGACCCATTCGCTTAAAAAACAGAGAATAATCATTTAAGGAAGAGGAATAACCTTTGAAAGCTAATGCTCCCGCAAGCCGATACGGCGGTGTGAAGCTTGCTTTAAACCGTATAAGGACTTTTTTAGAAGACATGGTTAGGAAGTTATTCATGAAACTTCATAAAAAATGGAGGTCACCATGCAAAAACGCATTTTGACATCTAACTTATACCACGTTTCTTAGCCGCAATGGTAAGTAGCTGATAGTGGTCATTTTCAAAAAGAAAAAGAGTTTCTCCATAATCACCTGATATCCCCCCTCACCACTAATCTTGCCTTTAGTCTTTCAATACTCCCATCCGAGATGCTTTATCTTGTATACCGTTTGCAAGGTAAAGCTCTTTTCCTTAGAAGACAACTTAAGTTGATTGTTTTCAAAGTATTAAATTAGTTCATGGCTTCTCTACGGATGTTTGGTTTGCACGACTTGCCGATTTATCGGTGTTGAGAGAAAAGAGAAAGCATAACTCCAGGCTTAGAGAGTGATCAAAACAAGTTTTCCTAGAGGAATATCACACTATTGCAAATGTAGTCTTTTAGATAACCAAAGCCAGCGAGATATAGACCTTCGTGAGATGGAATAGAAGTAGGAATAGCCGGCTGGTGTAGGAGAACTTGGATAAGGTCAAGTCAGTAATATAGGTCGATCCGTAGAATTCATGAGGGGAACTTAGTTAGAAGAGTGTAGAATCGAGAACTTCTCCAATGAAAGTATAATGCGAGGTTCCGAGTGGTGTAACTACGAAAAGGATCCCGTGGTGTTGATTGTATCCGAAATGGACAATCAGAATGATCATCTAAGGCTATGGGAATTAAGGAAAAAGGTGTGTGTGAGTTATCAAATGAGTTGAAAGGAAAGTGTGATTCATGAAATACATCTCACCGGATACAAAACTTCTTTGTATTACCCTTATATCCTTTGGCCGTAAAGGATAGCCTAGTAAAACACAAGCAAGTAGCTCTTTCATCAAACTTGTTCCTTCCTTGTCCTTAATAAGCACAAACATCCAAATTCCTCAAATGAAAAGTAGGCTTTTGTTAAACAATACTTCATAAGGTGTTTGCCTTTGAGCACACTATTTTATATTTCGTGATTAACGATATGTTTCAATAGACTCTTAAAGAGACATAAGCAATTTGGATTGGAGCATCAATAATAGGTTTATTCAACAATTCCATTTTTAAAACAACGGTTACGCTGATGATAATCCTTGTGAGGCTAGAAACATTCTTGTGTGCCTCTTCCCAACTCCAAGGCATTATGGCGTTTTATATTTTTAAGACAGAAAACATTACTCTTAGTGCTTAGTAAGAATGTCCATTTCTCTCTCGAGAGAAAGAATCCGGCGTATTACGCTTGTAGGGTCCCCAAGTGTATATGGATGAGATAAAAAATGTGTGTGGACTTTATGCTACTAGTAGGAAAAGGTTGTCCACTCTGGACGTACATCAAATAAAATAAGGAAATCACAAGGAAGAAAACTTAAATGTTTCTCGAAATGGAAGGTGTCCCAACTTACGCTAAAGCTTTACATTAGGAACAACATTAACATTCGGATTAGAGGTCGAGTGAAATGGAATTTCTTCCTTTTGGAATTGAAAATACATCATTGGAATTGAAAATACTTCTAGATTTGGCACTATTAGGCTCCACAGATAGATAGAGTCCCTCTCAACTTCACCAAAAGCTCGAGGACTTTCGAGGGTCGAGGTCGCAACAAACATCCAAGAATTGTGAATAGGACATCATATTGAAACCGGACACAAAATTTGTGGACAGAGATTATAAAAACGGCACAAGAAGCACGTCGGTTATGACATGACCTGGTAGATAGAGACACTCCTATGTGAGTCACACTTACCTTGAAAGAATTAGGCAAATTGATATTCAAAGGCATAGGGAGAGGAATTAAAAATAGGAAAGAATGTCAAAACATGTGTGAATCAATGATCCAAGTATTTTGTTTAAGACTAGTGAACACGAACTTGAGTATTTAAGAATGGTCCCACCGCATTTGCATTGATTCCCATCTTTCCTGATTTGGTCAATTTACTTTGCTTGTACATTCGCATCACGACTGCTCCTTGCTAAATTGCTCTTGAAAATTGCCATCATTGACTCCAAAATCTTGTCCTCCCATGTTTTCCCTCTGCCTACATGAGTTAGACTTGCATTTGCTTTAATGCTGGGTTGATAGTTCGGGATTAGTGAACTCAAAATGGGGGAAAAACTAGGCAATCATCGTATGCACATGTCCTATTTTTCCACAATATGTGCAAGATACATTTGGATCATATTTCTTCTTGCCTCTAAATTTGGCTTGGCAACCGCCCGATCCTACGATTTGAGTTATTATATTTCGATATGTGTTTGGCCCTCTCATTGCTTGACTTTTAAGCATTTCTTCCCGTCCATTAGCCATGAATCTCGCAAACTCAGCAAATAATGTGTTGTTTGGTTGTTTTGCTTGTCCAATGCCATAAATGATCCGGATCGAGAGGTGAAGTGTGTATTTGCATATACTTCCCTCGGTTCTCATCTGCAAAAGCAAGGAAATCTATAAGGCAAAGGATTCATCATAAGTATATTTCCCCTTGCCCGAGCATACACATCATTTAGTCCCATTAGGAATTGCGATCTTCCGTGATTTTGTTAATTTTGCTTTCCTCACAAGTGCATTCACGTGAACGGAAACAATCATATTTATCCCATCTAATTCATCCCATAATCTCTTAAGTTTGGTGAAGTACCAAAGAATGTCACTATTACCTTGTACTAGTCTTTTTCAATTCCTTTTGTAGATGGTAGATATGACTTGCCAAATCTCTGTTCTAGACCGTCCCAAAGTTCTTTGGTCTTGGAATTCATCACACCGTTCGCAATATCCTTAGATAACGCATTTGATATCCAACATATAACCATATCATTGACACAACTCCATTGCTCAAACATTGCTTTACAAGCTCCATTGATAAAGCCAAGTTTCCCTGGTGATAGAGATAGGAGAATAGATCTCCTCCAACTCGGGTATCCTCTTCCATCAAAAAAGTTGACTACCAGAGTCATACTGTGTGAATCAATTGTTTAGGTGATGCGCCGATTCGTTTCATCATTTTGGTTTAGGTGATGATTTTGATGTTTTGACACGTATGGGATTTTAGCTTAGAGATGCTCTGATACCATGTTAAAATTGAAGATGAAGACACTGTATTTGGGAATTTTCTCTGTGTAAATTTTTATTCATCAGTATGTACCTCTCTTTATACACAAAACTATGCAACAGAATGTAACAGAAAGAAGAGGAAATGGACAAAACTAATTACACCTGTCCTATTCTAATTTGTCCATTGTATAACAAATTTTATTCTCTCTCGTGTTGGTCACATGACCATATTTAAATCTGCCATGATTCTAATCTAAGGGTGGAAGATTGATCTATCATGTGTGTGTGTTGTATGGGTGAGATTAATCCACCGACATTTTATGTACCTTGTTCCAGTCAAAGTAAAATGAAGTCTTGCAAAACAAGCTTTCTTCAATTCTCTCTCGTTTTCTTTGTACATCATAGTTTGTCTTCTTCTTTTCTCTCTCTCGTTTCTTCAATCTCTCTCTCGTTTTCTTTGTGTTTCCATGGAGGGTCGTACTCCAACGCTTATTGCAAAGAAGAACATTTGGAGCTTGATGGTTTAAAGCCAAATAAACAACTGTTTGTTATGGGGGGCGTAGTTGTAACTTTATTTATTTAGCTTGTAATATTTTTGGAGGCACGCCATAAGATTAGAAGTTATGCCTCTATGAAACTTATTAGACGTGTAGTCAAGTTATTAACTTGTGTACAATATTTAGTAAAGAGGGAATTAACTTTGTGACGTTGCCACATTTGTTTGAATGAAACTAGCTCGTAGATGTCCTACGTATGTGTATCATCATGGTCCTACTCAAATAGATGACTAGGAGCATGACATGCCCAGAATGTCATCGTGATTATAGTCATAATCTAGAGGCTTAACAAATATATGTATGGGTTCTGTAATACAGTATTGGACAAACATTTATCAATAAAAAGTTATGTTCATTATTTCCTTGTCGTTACTTTACTTTCAGCATGTTTACTACTTTTGACTGCTAGTCATTTAGGGGTCATTTGGTAGCTAGACAAGAGACAAGTTATTCATGTATTAATTTTTGCATTAACTTATACCACATTTGGTAGCTAGTAAAGAGACATCTTATTCATGTATTAATTTCTGCATACTTATACAACGTTTGGTAGCTAATTAGAAGTAAGTTATTCATGTATAAAATTAGTACGATGTTTGGTTTGCAACTTAAAAACCCGCATAACCAATACATGTATAAGTTACGAGGAAATCTATGTATTATTTTATGCAAGATAGAAGATGGAATAAGTAATAAATGAATAAGAAATTGAAATGGTAATATTACCCTTATCACTCCCCACTTAAATACTTTCCTTTGCTAAACAAAATTTTTATATATTTTACTGTAATATTTTAATATTTCGTAAAAAAAGTATTTTAATCTTAATTGCAAATGAATATTTCAATTTTAAAGAGTATATAATATTTATTAAATTTTAAAACAACAGACCAACATCCAAAAGCAATATGGAGTTTTATATTTTTGCTCTAATAATTTTCTCTCTCATGTAGACGGCGCACGTTAGCCCAACTGCTCCAGTGAGGCCATGGCGAGAGGAAAGGCAAAGAAAAAAGCTCAAGATCAACCAGACGGGGACAAATTCGAGGTCGAGGAAGACCTCGGAAAAAACCAATTGTGACTTTTAGGAGCTCGGTGGGTACTCGCATCAATGTAGAGCATGGTGATATATAAGGGGTGAAAACCCCAAATGCGATTCCAACGGTTATCCCACTAGATTTGGGATCTAGTTCACATACGACGGTGCTTAAACACCTATGAATGCCAGCGGGAGCGGAAAAACCAGTGGAAACTAGCTGCTCTACTGTGACCAAAGAAGGGGTTGTTTCTACTGAAAACCTAGATGCAGTAGCTCAGAAAAGGAAAGGGAAAGCTGAGGAAACAAATTGGGTGAATCTCTTCCAGAGCAATAGAGCAGCGGAGAATGGATTGGCACTGACATATATTCCACCGCAACTCATTGATGGGGAGATTGTGGTACAACTTGAGAAGGAAGCAGTTGATAGAGAAACATTGAAGTGGAAGTGTGCCCACATAGTGTACATCATAGGTGAGAAACCTGGATATAATGCGATGCATCGATTTGTGACCCAAAAAGGATGGTTATTTTATAATCAAAGGTCAATCTCTAGACGATATGCATGAGATATTATACTCAGGGCCTTATACACTGAATTACAAACCTCTCATATTGAAGCCATGGACACCTGCCTTTGATTTCAATGAAGAATTCCCTATTGAATTGCCTTTATGGGTGAAATTTCCCAAGTTGCCTATGAACTATTGGGGTGGTGATTCGCTTAGTAGGATAGCTAGCTCAATAGGTGTCCCTACAATAAACAAACTAGGTTCTCATATGCAAGGATGCTCATTGAGGTGAACATTACTAAAAACCTTCCTGATAAGATTAAAGTAAGGGATCCGGAGGGAAGAATATTCAATCAAGTAGTGAACTATGACTGGAAACCAGTGTTTTATGGGAAATGTCAGACCTTGGGACATGTGTATGCTCCTGAGCTTGGGAATGAGCAAAGGAAAGGGCAGAAGCCAGACAAAGGCAAGAAGCGAGAGCCTCCTAAGAAGCTAGTTCCTACATGGATGTCAAAAGGGCCCATCATACAAGTTCAAGCTACTGTACCTGCTGATATATCCACCACTGCTAAGGAGTCACAATTAGATCAGCACGATATATCCACCACTGTTGAGGAGCCTATTCCTGAGGTGTGCACTGCACAGCAGGAGAAAGGGGCTGGTGGCCATGGTAAAGAAATGCAGCTAGCACAGGCAACTAACCTTACTAGTGTATTAAGTAAGGCTATTGAAGAGCCCAACACAATTAGCAAAGTACAGGAACCAACAGATTTTTTCAATTTAGATAACTTCCCTCTGTTGAGCTCAAGTACAGCTACGAGTAAAAGTGCAAGAGTTCAGAGTGTTAATACTGAGAAACAATCTGACCCTCCTGATAGAGGCAAAGCTACTGTTTCCAAATGAAGTGGACGATATAGAATATCAGAGGAGTGAATAAGAAGCACAAGCAGAAGGAACTAAGGAAGGTTCTTCAAATAAAGAGAATAAATCTTGTTGGACTAATAGAGACTCGAGTCAAACAACACAGGGCTAGAGGAGTTCTTACTAATAATGTACATGGCTGGGGGCACTTAGATAAGTACCACTCTGCTAGTAATATCAGAATATGGATGCTATGGGATATTAATGTATACCATGTATCTAAGTTGCGAGAGGAAGACCAATTAATACATTGCCAGGTGAAGAGTGTGAAGGGTGACTTGAACTGCCTGGTTATAATTATATATGGCTTTAACACAGATGAACTTAGAAAATCACTATGGGCTTCTCTGAAGGATATTTCTAATGGCATATCATCTCCATAGATGATAGCAGGTAATTTCAATGCCTTGTTGTACCCACATGATAGGCTGTTTGGCAATCCAGTGCAATATGCTGAAATAAAGGACTTTTCAGGGTGTATGAATGACTTACTATTGAATGAACTAAACTGGAGAGGAAATTACTACACATGGTCCAACAAACAACAAGGCGGAGACATAATTTATAGCAGGCTAGCCAGGGCATTTGGAAACCTAGAATGGATGATGAAGTGGGGGCATGTAGTGGTAGACTATGAGTTGCCAAGCGTATCAGATCATTCTCCACTAGTTATAACTATGCAAGCTGCTCAGGCAAATATTAGGGTAACTTTTAGGTTCATTAATATATGGGCTGAGCACTCGCAGTTTCTTACTATTGTTGAAGCTGCATAGCAAAGGAGTGTTCCTACCAACAAAATGAGAAATGTATGGGCAAAACTCAAAAGCTTGAAGGCAGGGCTAAGACAACTGAACAATGAAGAGTTTAGAAATGTTACACAGAGAATAGAAAAGTCCAGATTTGATTTAGCTCACATCCAAAGCCAATTCCATAGCCAATATTCAGATAATCTTCAGATTCAGGAGAAGACAACTTTACAGGAACTAGAAAAATAGTCTATGCTGGAAGAGAGCATTATGAGACAGAAATCAAAGGCTAGATAGATCAAATTGGGGGATGCAAATACAAAATATTTTTCAACAGTGTTGAAAGAAAGAACACAAAGGAAGCAGATAACTGAGCTTACTTCCATTGATGGCACAAAGCTAGCGGATCAAAAAGACATCATTGCTGAGATTACAGGATTTTACAAGGGTGTTATGGGAGCTTCTATAGCTTCCTTACCCGCTACTAATAAACTAGCCATGAAGAATGGAGCAAGCCTAAGTCAAAGTCAGAGGATACACTTGATTGCTGAAGTAATTGATAAGGAGACACTGGAGAGTTTGAATGCTATATGTGGTGATAAAGCCCCGAGAGTATATAGGTACAACTCTGTGTTCTTCAAGAAATCATGGCCTATCATTAAAATAGAAGTCACAGGAGCAGTTAAAGAATTCTTCTCAAGCAGGTAGATGTATAAGCCCATTAATTGTACAGTTGTTACCCTCATACCAAAGAACTCAAAGCCTACAACAATCAAGGAGTATAGACCCATTGCCTGCTGCTCAGTTTTGTACAAACTGATTGGAAGGATATTAGTAAACAAACTACAAAAAGTGATGCCATATATAATTTGTGAAGCACAAGCTGGTTTTATACCAGCCAGGAAAATAGGTGACAATATTCTTCTTGCTCATGAGTTAATCAAAGGATACAAAGGGAAGGCCGTCTCTCCAAGATGTATGATTAAGATTGGTCTCCAAAAGGCATATGATTCCTTGTAATAGGTATTGTTGCAACAAGTTATGACTGAAATTGGCTTCCCTGAAGATAGTTAGTTATAGTATTTTGGTTAATGGTGAGCCTACACAACCTTTTGAAGCTGCAAAGGGGCTAAGGCAAGGAGACCCCATGTCTCCTTTTTTGTTTGCCATAGGAATGGAATATCGTAGTAGGCTCCTATATGGTTTGAAAAAAGACAAAGCATTTCATTTTCATCCTAGGTGTGCTAAACTCAACATTAGTCACTTATGCTTTGCGGATGATTTGCTTTTGTTTGCAGGGGGAGATGTTGCCTCAGTTACTGCCTTACACAACTGTTTCTCTGAGTTATCCCAATGCTTTGGTCTTCAAGCTAACATAGGTAAGAGTGCAGTATATTTTGGTGGAATACAGGCACTAGTGCAGAACCCGATAATGCAATATTTAGGGTATTGCTACGGTGAACTTCCATTCAAATACCTCAGAGCACCTTTGGCAACAAATAAGATATCCTTACTTTAATGGCAGCCTTTAATATATAAGATCACATCAAGGATTTTGTCATGGACTGCCAAGAGCCTGTCATATGCAGGGAGGGCCCAGCTTATCCAATCTGTTATTTTTGGCATCCAAGCATATTGGACCCAATTATTCACCATCCTAGCTAAGGTTTTATACCTTATTGAGGCACATTGTCGTAGCTACTTGTGGTCAGGAAGTGGGACAATAACAAGGAAAGCCTTAGGTGCTTGGGATTCTGTTTGTACACCCAAATATGTTGGAGGTATAAATCTCACTAATGTATTATTATGGAACAAAGCTGCTTTAATTAAAACATATTGGGACATTGCAAATAAGCAGGACAAATTGTGGATACGATGGGTTCATGTGTATTACATCAAGAATTAGTTGTTTAAAGAACTCCAAGTTCCAAAACAGGCCTGCTGGCTATTGAGGAAGATCATGGAATATAAGACAATGTTACCACAGTTGCAGCAACTTAGAACTGGTAAAAGTATGATTCGGCAACTTTACTATCAACTGATGACTCCCTTGCTAAGAGTTCCATGGAAAGCTATAATGTATAATAATGATGCACGACCCAAAGCAAGATTCATCACAGGCTGCGTATGCTGGGGAGGCTATCCACTACTGATAGGGTTAAAAAATGGGGGATACAAGCGGATCCAGAATGCTCTTTATGCCATCAGTATCATGAATCTAGAGAGCACTTCTTTATGGGCTGTGAGTATTCAAAGTTAATATGGGACAAAATGGAGACATGGCTAGATATACCACATAGAACTGAGGACACATGGGATCAACATATAGCCTGGATTATAACACACACAAAGGGGAACTCACAAATGGCCCACGCATACAGGCTGGTGTTTTCTGAGACTGTTTATGGCTTCTGGATGGAGAGGAATGGTAGAATATTCGCGATTGGAGGACAGTGGCAACTGGCAAGGGAGATTGCATATGTTTCTTGTGTTCGAGCCACTAGCAGGACTAAGGACATAGTCTCAAGAGTTCAATTCTAGTTTCCTGTTTGTAGCTCCTATGGTTTTTATTTGAATGGCAAGCTGTGTAAAGCTTTGCCTTGTTTTGTAATGACTATCTTTGGGGATTAATACAAATTCTTAGTTACCAAAAAAAAAAAAGAAAAAAAATCCAAATAAATAATTTATGCATAACTAAACCCTGCCTAACTAATACCTGCACAACTAATACGTGCATTACTAATACCCGCCTAACTAATACATGCATTGCTAATACCCGCATAACTAATACCTGCATTACTAAAACATGCTGAGTCCTAACCAGCTGCCAAACGACCCCTTAATGTATTTTTAAATTCTGGTTAATTATCTGCTGCCTTTCTCTTTTCAGGCACGTGTGTCGCACGGATGCACATGAGATGCACGGGATACACATATGACGCACAGGATGCACGTGTAATACACACAGAAGCTGATTTTATTAAATATGCTTGGACCTCTTAATTAATGATTTGTTGATAAACATATTATATATGTAGGTTAGTCTTCTATAACTAATTGCCTCAAAGTGCTCATTGATGAACAAAGTTTAGTCAAATTATTAAACTTAGCTTATCGTTAAATATTATTAAAAATATTCTTATTAATCAATTCTAAATTAATATGTAAAGTTATATGTAATTATAAGTTATTTATTCATTTGTAAACTTTTGCTTACTTTTTTATGAGACAGATCATAATAATTTTTTCTTGGATTGATAGTCAAAAGACGACGAATACTTTGATATTGTTGAACCTATTTTAAGGGGGTTTGTTCTGGAGGAAGTCCTCATAGTTATAATCAGGGGCGGAGCCACCCCATCGGATGTGGGTTCGGCCGAACCCAATAGCTTTTATCCGAACCATGTATTTGTATTAAAATTTTTGTCAAATATGTACAAATTATTAATTAAGAATAAAGAACTTTAAAAAGATTAGAACCCCAACCCACAAGCTTGAATTCTAGCTTCCCTCCGGTTATAATTATTTTCTTTTTATTGTTGGGGGGGGGGGGGGAATGCTATTATATTAGGCACAATAACGTTATCAAAAGAGTCATCATTCGATTTCCTTTTGCACCATATTCGTTAGTACAAGATAACATAAATTTTATGGACGGTACTTGCCACCTTTGTTTGAGTGATTTCGACCAAATTGAGCATGTAAGCATTCTTCCCTATAGTCCCGTGTTTCATCATCACTGTATAGAAATGTGGATGCTTAGACAGATATTGTGTCCAGATTGTTGTCGTGATTATAGCTATCGTGTGGCTTGAGATGTTTGTATATATCTTGTTAAATCGACTTCTAATGTAATAATTTTGATATCATATTACAAAGAAGTAATAGTTTTTTGTTAAATTTTATCTTAATAGCTTGTTATTATAAATTTACAAAGTTTAAAAAATTTCAAGAATCAAATGAACTTTTTGTGCTCGTATTCACCTTTTTCGAAATAATTTTTGTACAAGATAACACTTATTTCAATATTTTTCTTAGCATAAACGGGTCTAACTGGGCCAAAACTAGGTTATGAGCAAAAGGTACTGAATTTACGTGAACTCGTAGCTTTCATGTTATATCCGCCCTTGCATGTGGCTTGTGAACTATAGTATGTTTGGTTCATTTGACAAAAATGAGATATACCGGATGTCAGGATATAATATGAAATATTATTTAGTTTAAGATAAACTTTTATTTTCATATTTAACCTTGGTTTTTTTACAGGACTTTGAAAAAAAAAGCTTGGAGAATAAAAAATGTGTCATTCTATTATTTTATCTCACTGTTACTAATCTCATATTGTTGTCCCATCTTTAAGTATGGCATAAAAATAATACTACAATTGTAATATAAATATGTATGACATAACCATAATAAAATGATAAAACTTTGGCAATTCAACGTGATTAGTTCAACATTACGTCATTACCGTATTAGGTAAAATCTTGTGGAATCAGGTCAAGATTCAACAATCTTTCTTGTCTACGCTCTTTACCCTCGAATTACTAAAATCTTAATGACCAAGTAAACTTCATTTTTCTATTCAATTACTTTTAACTTTTATAATTAACTAAGTTAGGACTCCCTCGTTTATTTTTACTCGTCAAGTATATTAATAATAGATTTTTCATTTTATTTGTATATTTTAACAAATGAAGAGATTTTTTTTTATTCCTTTATATTAAACAATCATTTTGAAACTCAATGGAATACAAATAGTCTAATGTAAATTTTAAAAGTATCATTACTAATAAAAAATTAGTAAAAAATAAATATTTAATTAATATTATTTTGAGTGAAATATAAAATACAAATTGGCCAAGCAAAAAAGATGGAAGAAATACATTATTGGACTCGATCATACTAATATAGGGAGTACTATTACAAGGAAACAAAAACAATTTAAAATCTAGTCACTTGTATCACATCAAGTGGTGGACTTAATCTAGTCTTCCGTCATGTTATGTTATTACAATTTACAAACGGCAACCATTTAAATAAAATTTACGTTCAACAGAAGTAAGAACGTATATAGGCAGAGGCGGAGCCAGGATTTCAAGTCTGGGGGTTCGAATCATAAGACAGGACAACGACCTTAAGCTGATGTATAACAACCGTTAAACTAACGAACAAGTATCGGTATTTAATATATTCAAAAAGGCAACAAACTACTTATACACTATATAAATATAAGCATTATCATTACAATTGCACTCGACGAGTTGTCATCTTTTGAAAACGATCAATGATCGCATCATTAGGTACACTTTCAAATACTTCATCCTCTATATAACAAACTAAACAATCATTCAAAAAGCCATCACTAATTCTACTTCGCAAGTCATTTTTAATAAACTTCATTGAGGAAAAAGCTCTTTCCACTGTTGCAGTAGCCACGGGTAATATCAAGCTTAACTTCACAAGCAAATAAACAAGTCCCCATGTCTTGTGCATACTTGATTTAACCAACGCCATCGAAAGATCTCCAAGTCCTTTCAAATTTGAAAAGCTTTGTCCACTTCTCTCACATAGTAAATATAATTGTCAAGATCAAAACTAAGATCATCAAGCTTGGAAGCACTGAACTCATTTGGATAATAAGTAGCAAGCTTCATGATTCTTTTTTTTTTTTATCATAATTTGCAAAAGAATTCTCGGGACTCAAACTAGCCATGCCAAGAAGTAGATCAGTATTCACTTCACTAAAACGATTGTTAAGCTCTGAAAGTTGCAAATCAATAACAGCATAAAAAACTTCCACACGCAAATGATAAGAATAGATAACACTTGAGCTTTTACGCTTCGACTTTCCAAGACCATACTTCTCATCCATTTCAGGGATCATAATACCATTCTTTTCACAAAATAAGGAGACGTCTTCTACCAAAGAATTCCATTCAGATTCCCTCATCGATTGCAATTTTCTTTTTGTGAAATCAACAAGCTTCATAGCACTAACAATATCTTGATCTTTTCGTTGCAAAGACATATTCAAATCATATGTAATCGCCAAAATTTTCAACATCAAATGCAACATGTAGATAAACTCATAAGATCTAATGTCTTCCACTAGACTTTTTGCCATTGCTTTCTCATGATAATTTGCACCCTCATTTGCAGGAACTCCAAGTACATGCACAATTGATGAGAATAAGGAAATGAAGTTACGTACCATCTTAAAATGAGATCCCCAACGGGTATCACCAGGCCTTTGAAGTCCAAGTTCTTGATTTAATCCACTTCCCGTATGAACTTCACCGAGCACTAGTAATTCCTCTAATTTTTCAGCTTGATCATCTCGAAGCATCTCCCTACGCTTAAAAGAACCTCCAACGATATTTAAAACATTGGCAAGAATGTCAAAAAAATTATTCACATCATGATGTTTTTTTGCAACGGCTACAAGAGTCAATTGCAATTGATGAGCAAAGCAATGTACGCAATATGCCGAAGAATTATCTTTCAGAATCAGAGTTTTAAGACCATTAATTTCTCCTTGCATGTTACTAGCTCCATCATAACCTTGTCCCCGTATTTGAGATCGACTCAAAGAATGGTCTAAAAGCAAAGAATAGATCGCTTCTTTCAATGACTTTGCAGATGTATCTTTCACATGAACAAGACCAAGAAATCGCTCAATAACTTTACCCTCCTTGTTTACATATCTCAAGACAAGAGCCATTTGTTCCTTATGAGAAACATCCTTAGACTCATCAACCAATATCCCAAAGTAATCTCCGTTCAAGTCTTCAATAATTGCATTCACTGTTTCTTTTGCACAAGAATTCACAATGTCTTTTTGGATATCGGGAGAAGTCGTGGTGTTATTTTTTGGAGCTTTTTCTAGTACCACATTTTTCACATCTTCCATCTTATCCGCATACCACTTTAAGAGATCTAGAAAATGGCCTATTTTAGTAGAAGTTACATACTCATTGTGACCCTGAAAAGGCATTTCTTCTTTCAAAAAATACCTTATCACATCAACCGAAGCATTCAAGCGAACCCGATAATCACCTTTAAATTTCTCGAAAGGCTTGTCAAATGAAGTTAGAATAGATTGTTCTTGATTCATTAAATCTAGCATCATCATGAAACATCGAGTATGAACACTATTCACTTCACCCACATGCTTTTTAAGCCTTTCTATACCTTTATTCCAACTTCGAAAACCTTTCGTTGTGAAAGCATCACTTACTTTTTTTCCATATCCTCCAAGCTCATTTTTAAACAAGTAACAACATAAGCAAAATGCTGCATCTTTTTTAACACTATATTCTAACCATTGAGAATATGGATCGTCAAACCAATCGGGATTAAAACGACGCAATTCTCCTCCAATATCTCTACTTGGAAATTCAAATTCTTCAGGTTGGCAAGGTTTCTTTAGTATGTAATATCTCCTCACTCGGTCACGTATATTAGGAGAAAATTTCGACATTTGTTTTCTTTCAGTAGGATCTGATTTAAGATCCAAATCGGCCAACACTTTGTCATTATCCGATGCATTGAAAAGATTGACAGGCGACGAAGAACTTGGCAAAGGAGAGCTAGGAGTAGTATTTGAAGGAGCTTGAGGCTTGAAGAAATTCGTGATCATCTTGACTTTTTCTTAAAGATCCTAAAAGTCAAGAAAACACAAATTACACTTCAAATTTTGGAGAGCATACAAAAGCAATATATAATCATTGTTAGTTCACAATAGCTTTTAAAGGCTATTAACATTTAACAATCAAATAATCTTAGTGTAGACTCATCTAAAAACAAAGATTTGCACTTCTTTAATTAATAATAGTTCACAATCTTAAAGTAATTTATTTTGCAAAAAATATCTTAAGCTTTATCATCATGTAGTCTCATATTTAAAGAGAAACATATTGCACTCTATATAAAAATTATAAATAAGAAAAGGACCACATACTTGTCGGCTTGTCGGGGATTTTGGTATTGAAATTTGGGAAGCAAAACAGGAAAATTTCATAAATATAGAAGGTCAAAGTTTGGGACAGCCTTAGAATCAAAGATTAAAAATCAATTCTTGAATATTATAAAGCAAACAAATGAGGAAGAAGAAAGGGGGAAGGAAGCATAAACGAAAGAATATCTCATTATCTTGTACATACCAGTCGGCAGTCAACAATCGGAGGCCCGTCGGCATCCCGTTCTCCGGTGAAAGGGGGAAGTGGTGATTTGCAGGCTTCAAGCAAAAGTTAAAACCCTAGCTTTTTTGAAAATTTATTTTTGATTTGGCTTTGTTGTGAAAGAGAAAGATGAAAAAGAATGGTAGCTACTGTGTACAAGTCGTTTGGTTTTTTGCTTTTGGGGTTAGATTTGTTAATTTTATATTTTATACCCCCAAATCCCAATGGAAAAAGCTGCTTCGTTTGCCTTTTTGCTTTTGGGTTTGGATTGTTAATTTTATATTTTGTACCCCCAAATCCCAATGGAAAAACTGCACGGTTCAATTGTTTAATTTTTTCTAATTTTAAAAAAGAATTATAAAAGGAAATGTTGCTTTATACCAAAGAAAACAAAAAAGAAAGCAGTGGGCGCTGGTGGGATTCGAACCTGCATCACGAGTGGGATAGCGCTTTGCTCGCTTACTTATCTATGAGGGTTCGCAAGTAAATATTATCTATATTTACTAATTTTTCTAGTACAAATACAGGGTCTACGAAAAAGTTACTGGGTTCGGCCGAACCCCCCTATATCACTGTAGCTCCGCCCCTGGCAGTGGGCGCTGGTGGGATTCGAACCTGCATCACGAGTGGGATAGCGCTTTGCTAGGCACTGCCCAGCCACTGAACCGTTTGCTTACTTATGTATGGGGGTTCGCAAGTAAATATTATCTATATTTACTAATTTTTCTAGTACAAATACAGGGTCTACGAAAAAGCTACTGGGTTCGGCCGAACCCCCCTATATCACTGTAGCTCCGCCCCTGTATATAGGGGATCGTTGGTTATGAGAGGATTATCTCAGTGTAATATTTGCAATTAAAAGGGCTAAATATACCCCTCGTTATACTTTGAGTCCAAATATACACCTGTCGTTATACTATTGGATTAAATATACCCCTCCTCCATTAAAGTTGTCCAAGGTGGACATCCAATCCTACGTGACATTGATATCGAGGTGGATGCCATGTGGAATCCCACCTCAGCACACCCAACCCATTTTACTCCTCCCCTCTGTTTGTTCTTCACCACTAAAAATTTTTCCTCCCCTCCACCGCCATTGCCAAAAATTCCATATGCAAACAAGGCCTTTCGGGGATAAGAAGAGTTTTTTCACTTTTCTATATTGTATCGGTCACTATCCCACTGGTACCAAAAATAATGGAAGCTAACGTCAAACCAGTACTGAAATTAATAGTAGTAGGAGAAATCTCAAAGTGAGACTTTCACAAATTAAATAGGCATAATATCTGAATAACCTCTTAAACTTGACACGTTTTGTAAGTTAGACACTTTAACTTTGTAAGTGATCAGATAGACACTTTAACTTGCTAAACGTGAATCTTTTAAGCGCTTGTATACATAAAGCCAAGTGTGTGAAATACACTTGCTATGATGTGTTAAGTGAACCAATAATTGTATGACACAAGAAAACTTAAAAAAAATATTAACAAATATAACTAAAAAGTATTAATATTAAAAACTAAAATTATGTAGAAGAAATATGAAAAATGGAAAAGGAAATAACAGTTGAAAAAAAAAAGGGGAAAAAGAAAAGCCTCTTAAATTCCTGTCCATTTTATTCAGCAAAAAAAAACAAAACATAAAAAACCTACGCCCCCCCCCCCCACCCCAAACCATGCACCCACACTTGTCGTCTTTTCCATCTTCTTCCCAATAAAACCTGGTCATTCCTTAACTTCATAGTGCTCTACACTCCAACATAACTCAATTTGGTGATATGAATTAAAAATAAATTGCTTAAAATAAGACTTCACCCTCAGACCCTCTTCCAATTTTCCCTATTTTAAGAGGCGGATCCAAAATTTGAGCGCAATGAGGCACCATTTCCTTTAAACATGCTAACTACTAGTGCTAAAAGTTCGGTATACAACTCTTTAAAAACTTATTGATTATAATAACTTATTAGCAAAACTTATTATTGAATATCATTAACTTGATATTAATATAAAAAATTTACGCCACCTATCGTACTTAAACTTGACTCGTTTTTATATTCTGCACAATAAAAAAAAGTTTTTAAAGAAAGAGAAACACATGTAAATTTCTTTGCGAAATGGGTGTTAAGGGAAGGCGTTTATTTTAAGCATATTTCAAACTTCAAAATTCCTAATTTTTCTCAAACAAAAAATGACTCACTGGTCATTTTGTAAACATAGATTCAGTGCAGATAATAAAAAATTACTATTATAAATGGATGTAATTTTATAATAATTTTGCAAAAGATTATCTATTTATATTTTAAATTTTGATTTTAATAATGTATTGTTAGTTACAATTAAAGCTCAAAAACTTATATACAATATTTGATGTTTAAAAAAATTCATTTATTAAGTATAGTGCTTGATTTTGCAGTATCACATTGAAAAGATCAAAAATATTGTTTGTAAAATCATTTTATATTGGGTTTTCTTCTATAAAATTATAATTTTAGTGACATAATAATCTAATTATGGAAAGAAAAAAAAGCCTGTGTAATCATGTACAATATGAAGCTAATGAGGAAAGAAAACAATCTGAAGATATAAGCATAGGAGGAGTAAGCTGAAATTACAAGACTCACATGGAGTAATTTCTCGATTACAAAAAGCAGCTGCATACGTGTTTAAAAAGAAAAAACTTAATTTAAGTAATTCAAGTGCAACACCGGTGCGTGCAGAACATGCACTGATGTGGTGAAATGTCTATGAGAGACACTTTTACCAAGATTAAGTGTCTATCTGATCACTTGTAAAATTAAAATGTCTAACTTACAAAATGTGCTAAGTTTAAAGGGCTATCTAGGTATTTAGCCAATTAAATATGATCTAAGTTCATCTTCTAATCTTGTAAACTAGCACATATTATCACATGGTGAATCAGAGATTCAAAATTAAGATGGAAGTTATATGCAGTTAAAAAAAGAGAACAAATTCCAAGATTCTTCCCACCATTGATCTTGAGATAGAAAGAAAAAAAAAAAAAGTACATCGAAATATAGTTGCTGGCTTATGCTCAAAATTACCAGGGGAAAAAAAAACCCGTCCGGCTTTACACAAATAATCCCGGGTTTTCTGTTTATTTTTTTAGTCAATATATATAAATGATATTCTTACTATGTACAGTTATATACATAGTATTTAGGACAGGTATTTAGATTAATTCTTCATAAATAAGAAAAGCTTTCATAATTTTGGTAGTTAACGAGAAGATTAAATTGTCAGTTTTCAAATTTCAGTCTATCCAACCAGTTAACCAAATTAATTGCCTCTAATCCCCTCACTAATCATGCTCAAGCTAAGATAAGAGTAAAATCATGAAAAGAAATTCGTAATTTACACTTTGCCACTTTACTTAACAAAAGGCTCATTGTTATTCCAATATCAATATATCACACACTTAGAAATTACAATTAAACTCTGAAATTAAAAATGAACTACAAATGAAGGAAAAATAAAGAGATTAAACAAATAAAGGTATATATAGTTAACAAGCTTGAAGCTGAGGGGGGGAAAAACAGGGGAAACAGAATTTCCCATGATTTACATAGAACTCCCACAGCTTCATAAAACTTCAAAAAAAACACCATCATCTGTATGATTCATCAGATTCAACACCAGAATCAAAACAATTAGGGGATTCTCCTTGGGTTTTTTCAGTCCCTTTTTTGTTTCTTGATTCACTACCAGAGACAAATTCAGTTGCAGATTTTATAAGAGAATTCAAGATTTTCATCTTTATTTGTCCTCTTCTTCGTGGTGGAAGAAGCAACTGCTTGTTGTTATTCTTGTATTGTTCTTCCATTTTCAATTCCATTTCTTCAAGAAGAATAGATTGTGAAGAAAAATGATTTTTTGTGTGAAGAAAAGAGTAAAAACAGAGACTTAAGAGTGAAGAAGAGTGAGAGAGTTTTTTTTTTAATGATTTGCTGCAGGGTGTCCACCTTTAAATATGGTAAGTTTCAATGGATTGATGGACAATTGTAAATTTCAATTACTTGGTCACCAAGGGCACCAAGTGCCAGTGACAGTTGGCTTAGCTCACTGATGTTACTGTTAATGACGTTTGATTTTAAAAAAGAAACTGAAAAAATAATTTTCTGAAAAATAACTCGAAGGAGTTTTTACCAATATATATATATATATACACACTCCGTCATATGTTTTCAAGGAGAACTTTAGAGTTACTGGAAAAAGAAAAAGAAAAACTTATAGAGTAACGATAGAATTTGTTCGTGATAACATCTCTATGCATTTTAGCCTGTAGAAAACGATTATTGATTCTTGCATAATATGATAAAATTTATACATATCGGGTGTTTACGCCAAATCAATAGATGCATAACATATGTTTGAATGTATACAACTATTACTTAATCAAGGTTAGTTAATGTATATATTCACGTCATTAAATCATTTAACCACGAAATTGTATTAATTAGGTATATACACTCAGTGTGGTAAGTATTTATCCCGGTTTACATCACACTCTTTGGGATGCGATTCTTTCCCAAACCTTGCTAATGGGATGCTTTGTGCATCAGCTTGTCATTTTATATATTTTTTTGTATATATTTAGTGTTTGAAATATACTTATTTGATTTATTTAGATATTCCGCTGCGTAAACTTCATCTAAAAAAAATACTTTCTTTTAAAATTTATTAATTAATTTTTAAAGATCAAACACGAAACATCTAATGCAGTATAAATGAGTTTCACTATCATGATCTCTAGTTTACTACTAGCTAGTAGCTACTGCCGACATGTAATTATTACGTATGTAATTTCTTTTTTAATTTTCCCTTTTTGGGTTCTTGTTTGGTACTTGGTAGTATCAAATTTGAAGAGGTCCACAGAAGGAGAAAGAAAATAAAAAATAAAGGCTGCTAGAAAATAAAAAATAAAAAATAAAGGCTGCTAGAAAATAAAAAATAGAAGGCTGCTAGAAAATAAAAAATAGAAGGCTGCTTCCTCAAGTGTGTTTAATTAGTCGAGAAGATGAAATAAACCAACAAATATTGTGGTGTAGTGACTGGTATTAGTCCATTCTCAATCAAGAGGTCTCGAGTTTAAGCCCCCTTGGATACGGAGTCATCATTGTTAGGGAGTGTTTTGCCACTCAATGTAAGATTATCCGACATGAATTCGAATTTAGTCGGGTCCCAATGCGAATACCTGACACCGAATGAGAACGAAAAAAAAAAAAATGAAATAAGAACATTTAGGGGAAATCTTTCTATTGAAATTGCTAGTGACTATAAAGATCATTTTCTTGATTTTTAATGTTAATTAGTACAATAATAGAGTTGCTAAATCCCTAATAATAGAGTCCACTTATAATTGAAATTAAAAAAAAAAAAAAATCTTACAAAAATCTTATGTGTTTACTTACAAATCTTTCATATCAATCTTTTATACATAAAACTATACTCCATTAAAATAATATTTATAATGAATTGCGAAACTAAATATTCCAAAGATACCTGCACATTAGAGTTATTCGTTTTATTCTTTTTATTAATTAATTATTATTTTTATTTGGAAGAGCACTTGCTTAAGGATTAAGGAGGAAGCACCTTCTAGAAGGAGGGGTGCAGCAGCCTAGGGAGGGTTGTAGCAGCCTAGACCCTTGGTAGAAGTTGAAGATCTTTGCAACAATATTCAAAATTAATCTATAGAAAATTCGAAAACTTATAATCTACACCTTCCGTCCCATATTAGTTGTCTACGTTATTATAAATATTCATCTCAAAATATTTGTTTATTTACAAATTAAGATAGAATTAATTAATTTTTTCCTACTCTGCCCGAATTGTTTTTTAAAGTAATCAATAAAGTTACAGTAATCCGACATATTTATAACATAGTGCATCATTGAAGAACTCTTTTTTCTAACTGATCCGTCTTTACACTAAATTACATTTAATTATAATTTAAGTAACAAAGATAAACATAAAAGACATAAATTATGTATTTATAAAACATATATATCTATATATATATATATATAATATAAAGTTAGGCATAGATAAGGTAATGTGACACTTCTTTATGACCTAGAATGCTATTTATCTTTTTTTTCAAAAAAATTGTCTTTTCTTCTAATTTTTCATGTCAAATATACAATTATCCCTTCGAAAAATAAATGATGTACGTAAGTGCTGCCATAATGAGCATAATGAAGCAATTATTGTTGTAACAAGTATATCTCTCAGAATTTTATAGGTTTTGAAACGGCTACAACAATAAATAAATATGGCAACATGCAATCTTCCTCTTTAACCCCATCTTTTATCCCATTTTCTTCTTCATATTTGCATGTGTTGTTGATAATTACCGTAAGCAATTAAAAATTTCTGAACAAGCTATAAAGGTGTGTTTGATTAAGAGAAAATAATTTGATGAAGCAGTTACAAATTTTTTCACCTCCTCTAACTTCTTCTCTTCGGATCCATATATAAGTTTCACCTTTGTTTGTGACTATTTTTATCGGTGGTGGAAGTTCAACTTACATAGCTAAGGTGGGGTAATGCTTCTATTTCATTGAGCTTTGATTTGCTGATTTGAATTTTTCGTTTACGTAGGTCACTTGTTTTTTCTTTATTGTTATTTGTTTTCCCTGGTTGCAGGATGGTTCATAACTTGAAATTAAATTAGCACCATTTCAGTGGACTTTGTAAGAATTGTTTGTAAATGTATCATTTATTAATTGTATTACTAAATCTAAAATTTGTAATCCATTTTCCACTTGATTTGTTCTTTGAGAGGCTAATGTCTTTCTTGAGTCCGGCACTTTTGTAAAAAAAAAAAAAAAAAAAAAAAAAAATTGGAACCAAACTAACCCATTTAAAAAAAAAAGAACCAAATCAGTTAATTTATTCGCACGTATCTGTGCGTGAAAAGGCCAAAGTGTACATTTACATTTTGTCCCTTTCACGCGTAATCTGTGCGTGAAACCCGTCCCTAAAACCCCCGACCCAACCTTTATTCTTTGAAAATCAAACTCAAAAATTAAGATTTTTGGCGTACTTTGACCGAAGATTAGTCACGTTTCAAAGCACCGGAATATAAATATTTTATATAGAACTTAATTTTTTTTTTAGTGTACAATAATATCGGCTCATTACATCAAGTATACATATACATTTGGATTGTCGTTTTAGGGGTTGTAAAGTGTTCCAAGTACGTTTGAAAACTTGTTATATTTAGGTTTAAGTGCCATATTTTATAGGGTTTTGATTAATCTCTTTTGTTTTACTCCCAAAGCTATGAAAGTACTTTTTTGGTTCAAGAAAGATAGAAAAGAAAATATTATCTGCTTTGTATTAGGTTTTTTTTTCTTTCTTTTATGTCTTTTTTATTTTGTTATTGTATTGTGTAATCCGCACTTTTTGAATGTGCAAAAATAAATAAAATATTAAAAAATAATTCATCAAAAGGTTCATAATAATTGAAAAATATTTCATTCCATTAGCAACGAAATACATCATTAAATTACAATAGACTTAAAAAAAAAAAAAATCAAGTTCTAGACACTCTTCTACTTCCAGATGTGCTGCCACCATAGGAGTTTTGCCCACATGAACGCTTATCATGCCCAAATTGCTTACATGTCGAGCACTTGCGAGAGTAAGTTTTTTCGCTAACATCCATTTGATTGTGATAACAGATTAGCTTGTTTTTTCCCAATTTACGGATATGGTTCTTGTTGGCAATCATAGAAAACGGCGCAGCTGGCCAATAAGCTTGATCACCAAGGGGACGGAATTGGCCTAATATGCTTTAAGGTATTTTACGACCTTATATTCCTCCGCCACATAATCGCTTATATTTCGGCCATTCTCTCAAAGCACTTGATCGCATGAGGACATGGCATGTGGTACGTTTGCCACTTACCACAAGTGCATGATTGTGTACGCCGTAACGATATGTTTGTTTCCTCCTTGCTGCCGCAATAACCCGTTCTAACTTCATACACTCGTTGAACGACGTCATACTCGGTCATTTGGTGACCCTCTCCGCTCTTCTTCTATAGTGCTCCATTTTTTTATATGGCTTTGGCATCCATGTTCCCTCGTCGGCTAATATAGTTATGGCTCACCTTGTCCATGTCGGCAGCCCGCTCCGCGACCTCGCCCGAAAGTTAGTCTTACCATTTATCATGTGACAGTAGTCCTCGAGCATTTGAGGAGTCCATTGAAAGACTCCGAGCTGTTCGTTGTGAGCATGCCCCATCTCCTTCCTCCATCAACATAAAGAGTCCATTTTTCAACTTCTAATTTCATCAACCAAACATATGCCTCTTCACTCACTTCCCTTAGCAGCTCCATCTTTGCAGCCCATTTTCTTTTTTTCTTTCGCATCGCCAGCCCCCCCATATCAATTTGTTTACAAGTGCCATTTCCAAACTTTGTTTGCAAATTAGCCTTTAAGTGCCTTAAGCAATATCGATGGTAAGCATGTGGAGGTCGCTAATTCTTCTGCAGTACGCATATTGTGCAATATGCCTTTATGACGATCCGATAGGACACATATGCCCCGACGACCCTTAATAACATGAGTTCAGAGATGAGTCAAGAACATCCCCCATGTCTCGTTGCTCTCGTTGGCGGCAATTGCGAAAGCAAGAGGGAATATTAACCCATTGGCATCCATACCTACCGCAATTAAAGAGCTTAATGTCATATTTACCATACACATGGGTCCCATCTATCGATATCACATTTTGCAAATGGAGCAAAACCATCAATACTTGGTTTGAATGCCCAAAAGACGAAGTCAAAAAATTCGCCTTTCTAAAAGTCGCCACCAGTTATGTGATAACAAAGATGTGATTAGCATGTTGTAGAGCCGTCATATACCCCGACAACGCCTGAAAAGAGAATTCCCAAGTTCCAAAGATCATTTCAAAAACACGTCGACGCCCGAGAAATTCCTTTCTCTTGCTTATGATTTTACCATATTTTGAGTAGACCATGCTAATACAAGTTTTGATAGGCATCCTGCATAAGTTTAAACAAACAACATTTAACAATGATATTTTAATTCACGTAAGATATATAATGTAAACGGTCGATAAATTACCTTGGAGTTTTCTCAATGTGTTTAAGTAACATACGAGCAATCATGTTTATATCTAGATTACAATGATCTGCATTTCGACTTTGTCCCATATCACAAGTGTGCTTCGGTGGAATTTTGTGATTTCCCACGGACCATCAGAATTTTAGCAATTCAAGCAACCACCGATAGCCTTGATTATGTCGCCTACAAATCAGCTTCCATACCGATCTGTTTGAATCATCAACCTTAAACTCCATCATACCCTTTACACAATACATTCTGACAGCCCGTTGCAACATCTTTTTTGATGTGAACTGCATTCCCTTTGCAATGACGCATTCATCAGTCATGGAATTTTTTGGTTCAATTCACATTTTTTGGTGACTTTGATAATCATCTCTTGTGAAGAAAAATGCATCTCACGACCTTGAAATTTCGGGAGCCAAGAAATAGAATATAGTCAGATTGCCATTGCATTGAGTTGTCAGGAATTGAGTTTTCGGCCATCGGAGGTGGTACGTGGTGGTAAGTTGGTTCTGGTTGGTTTTGGGGACTACAATGCGTATCTTCATCCCCTTCACTATCTTCATCATCGGTTACCTCTGCATTATTAGCTGGTTCATCGCCATCACTCTCTGATGTATCCACATAACTTGGACAATCAGCGCCATCTAAGAAAGGCCTCCTCCTACACGATAAAAAGCATATGTGAAATATATATATATATATATTATTTAGCATCTAGGTGATGAACCTACACATATTGATTATGAGCATGGTGTGGAGAATGATCAACTCCACCAATGGAGAGGATCGCCTTTTCATCCACAGTTGGTACCACTGGCGAGTTTTGATAATAATCAGCTGCACCGAACTGGGAATTATTATAATAATCAACTCCACTGAACTGAGAGTTTTGTTAATAATGAGTTGCTCCACTAAATTGAGATGACTGCCCAATATTACTCGTATCAGGTCTATAACCCCTACAAAGATTTAAAAATAGTTATTTACCAATACATACAATAAACACGTGCTACTGCATAAAATAATAATATAAGAATGCATATTTACCAAGTTTGATTAAATTGTTGGGTAAGATTTTCCAAATGCACTGCCACTCAAAAATACCCCCGTAAGAACTAAAATCTCCATACGTGTTAGCTTGACTGGCCGTTGTTGCGGGACCTCTCCGGGTATCTTTTCAACATACATCTCTCCGTAACATTAAGGGCGACTAAATGTTTTAATTCTTCTGGCGCATTCAAATAATCCCTTAAAGAATCATCATCATTGATATAATGCCTACCATAAAGTACTATACCATTGGAAACTGATTGTGGATATTTGCCTGTTATAGAGATTTCATACTCATCTGGACTAACCTTCATTTTTTCATATATGTAAGTGACTAGTGATTCATAAGACATTTCAAGTGGACATTTAACATGAACGTTTGGTCTTTTATTGTAACGAACTGTACTATTGTCATCAAGGATAATATCATCCCAATGTATTGAAACCTTAACTAGTAGAATATCTTGAGCCATTTTTTATATGACTTAAGATAGGTTTTTTTGAATGGCTTAAGAGACTTAAACTTATGAAATGGATGAGTTTTTATCTCGTCCAACATTCTTCTTAAATAGATTCATAGTCACCCCTATTGCACACAAGAACATTGCGTAATATGAATTTAATTCAAATAAACGGTCAAAAATTCAGCATTGTGTTGTCCAATCAGTCCTTTAGGTGTCATAAAAAAGCTAAAATTAGCATGCATGACGTGTTGTCAAATCATGTCCTATTGCACACAAGAACATTGCGTAATATGAATTTAATTCAAATAAACGGTCAAAATTCAGCATTGTGTTGTCCAATCGGTCCTTTAGGTGTCATAAAAAAGCTGAAATTGGCATGCATGATGTGTTGTCAAATCATGTCCTATTGCGCACAAGAACATTGCGTAATATGAATTTAATTCAAATAAACGGTCAAAAATTCAGCATTGTGTTGTCCAATCGGTCCTTTAGGTGTCATAAAAAAGCTGAAATTAGCATGCATGATGTGTTGTCAAATCATGTCCGATTGCGTACAAGAACATTGCGTAATATGAATTTAATTCAAATAAACGGTCAAAAGATGCAGTACTATATATAACATGATTGACAAACAACTAGTATTCACTTTAAAACGAGTTATCATGACATTCTACAACCAATTTGGAAATCTTGATTCTACTACATGTTTTACCCTAGCAAAAATATTTGAAGCAATGGGTAGGACATGGGAACTAGATGATGATGATTTTCATTACTCAAATAACCCTAACAAAAGATTCAATCAAGAATACAATAAAACAATGAGAGAGGAGTGGAATTGGCGTGTTAGGGAGGCTGAAGCACTGGAGCAAAAGTTAGCTTCAATAGGGCTTAAACGCCCAAAAAAACGTGCTATGTCAATGCCTCGCGAAACTCCACAATTAATTTTGCTCTTAATCGTTTTCGCGAAGAGAACAATCGGATGCAAATACGTTACCATAGGGTAGAATATGGTATACATGGTAGCACAAGATTTAGATCCAAGTGGGATTGACCGTGGAAATGTCCGACGAAGATTAATATTTTTCTTATAATAAGGTAAGTGCAGTAGGGTCATAAAGACCCTCCCCCCTTTTCTCCGGAGGGTACTTGGGGTTTGCAACTATATAAGTAGCCCTTTCATTTGTTATTGGACTACACCATATTCAATGTCGAGTAATAGAAACTCCTTGGTCTTTACTCCTTCCAAAAGAACCAAATAGTTAAAGTGATGATGCAGAGTTCAAATCATAGCGCTTTTTTCGAGTGATACTAGTGATTTCAAACTAGACGAGCTAAATCCGCACCTTCTTGTAGAGCGCAATGATGATTTCTGCAGTGTGACATATTTAGATCCGCGAGAATATTATTGCAGTTTACGCCGAGAATGATCACATCGGATTGTCGAATCAGAACGTCTTGTTCGTGACTTGAAAAATCTCAACGCTCCAATCCAACAAGGTACTCACTAACCATGCCTCGAGTAGGTCTAGCAACTTGCGAGATGGCCGTACAAAGGATTAGAAAAGAAAACAACAGAATGCTGGCAAGACATTGTAGATTTTACATGCTAAAGTTGACTGAAGAACAAGCATCATCAACCGATAGAGAACAAACATCTCCTGAAAAAAGATGTGTGTTAAGAGACCGCCAATATCGTTCTGAGGATGATATTGAGGATTTCTATTCTGATGACGATTAGGGTCTATTTAGGCTCACTGTCTTAGATTACGTGTCATTTAAGTTTCGGACTAAGGCTGTTAATTTGTATTTTTATTTTATGATGAAGTCATCAATTTGAATTAGTTTGGCATGTTTTTAATTTGCTTTTATTGTTAAAGTCTATTATTAATTGACAATTTAACAAAGAGACACAACTAAATTAGTACATAAAGGGTGCTGATTACATTATAGGGGAAAAGGTACAACAAGTAAAAAACATAATCCATAGAAATATTAAACTTAATAAACAAAATACATATAAATAATGAACAACAACAAGGTAGCACAAATAATCTTCCACAATTTAAGTTTTTCTTTCAAAGATATTTTCTCATGTTGAGCCTCTCCAAGTTTAGCCTTCAGCAAATTTCGTTTTTTTTCAGAATCGGTGAGCAACACCTCCAAACCTTCAATTTTTTCTTCAAATTTCTTCCACATAGCTTAAATTGCGAGTTCAACTTAGCGGTATCTCTAGAGATACGTGAAGTCGCGGTATCTCTATCAAAAACTCGGATTTTTAAACTTCGCGAAATGCCCACCGTTTTATCCACGTGAATGCTATCTTCCCACCGAAAGTATTTGCAACCGCCCATATCCTATAAACATTACAAGAAAATCAGTTTTTTAAAGTAAAATATATGGATAACGTGAAAAAAAAAACACTAAAAAATTTAAAAACACTTACTTCGGGCACTTTACAACGCAAAAAACGGCGATCCGGATTATCTTGGTTCTTTGATGTTTTTAGTTTACAGTAATAACTACATTCACAAATATCGGGTTGTATAACAAACATTGATTATAATTAAAATTTTATAATGGTCTTATATTAAAGATATGTAAAATTGTACAAAAATGGTCTTTAATCTTGTGGTCTTAGATATGCCATGTGGAAAGTTTTAATTAACGAGTTGCCAAAAAAAGACAAGAGACATCCTTTTTGAAATGGACTAAACAATAAATTAAGACAAATAAATTAAAACGGGGAATATAAAGTATAAATCATAATTTAGAGAATACTATTTACGTTTCACGTTAATATCAGAGTAATATTGAGATTTCAAGGAAGTGTAATACCAGAGTAATTGAGATCTCAAGGAAGTGGCCCTTAGGTATAGTTAAATAAAGTTGTTGGTAACGTGTAATAACTCTAGAGGTAACATTTCATAAGAATATCGAGTACAAAAATTGTTTGTACACATTTTTATAAGAAAATAGTAATTCCAACGTCATTAATCTTCGTTTAAAACATATTTTTTTACAGATAACATTTCAAGAAAACAGTCTGAATCCCAATTATGTGAAGAAAGCCATGTATATGTGATGGAGAGTTGTTTTCAGAATGAAGAAGATATCTATAACAGCACACTAAATTGAAAATGCCTTTTGCCCACTATGAGATCGCAATTATGAAAATATTAGTTTCTGAGGCTGTAAAATATTAGATTATAATCTAACGTCTATAAAATTGTATATTGTAATTTATTATCTTTCATAGAATTTTCAGTTTCTTCAAGAAGATTTTTAAATTATGATTTAAAAGGTTCACAAATGGTAACAAAAATAGAAATTACTTCGAAAGAGGTAGCTCATGATTGCAACTAATCATAAAGATGTCTCTGTAAAATATTTGACTTCAAGTAATGACTCAAACGTCATAAAAGTACTCTATAGTCAATTTCCTTTTTGCTTCAATATAGAGTCAATTAGTCTGAAAAGAAATTTTCCTTTAAGAATTTCTCGTCCTATAAAAGGAGGCAAAGATTGACCTGCAACTTTCACATTAATTTCCAATCAATCCAATTCACCTAAGTTCACACTCGGACAACCTACAAGTTAATATGTCTTTTCTTTTTCTCGAAATAGACAAATTTAGTTTCTTTTTCTTTACTAATAAAGAAACATTTTAAATAACTGTGTTGTATTTGCCTTCGGCTTTGAAGTCATAAATACAACAGCAACAACGCAGTGTAATTCTACGTATGGCGTCTGGAGATGATAAGAGTGTACCCAGATCTTACCTCTACCTCGAAGAGACAGATATGCTATTTGTAGACCCTCGGCTTAAGTAAAGCATTCCAAAAAAGTATGAAAAAGGGGATACATAAATAAAAGCAGTAACAACAACAACAAAATGGTGCGAAGTGGAAAGCAATACATAACATTCAGAAGAAAGAATGGTAACAATAACGATGAAATAATGTGATAATCGACGCTTAAAAACATAGGCGGTAACAGAAGTTGAAGAATAAGAAAATCCCGAGAATAATACTAATACTGATAAGAAAGTATAGGTGCAAGTACGACCACCAAGCCTATTCCACTAGAAAATGAGAGAACGCTAAACTATCAACTACCTCCAAATGCTCCAATCTAAGGCGACTTTGAACTCATAAAACCGAACACAAAAACCAAGGGAGAAAAGGCCCAAAAAAAAAAAAAAGGGATATATATGTGTGTGAAGAGAAGATCGAGTAAAGCAAAACTTGAAGTTGGCGATCTAAAGTCAAGAAAGTGCGAGTTTTCTTTTATGATTGGTAGGGGGTTTAATGAAGAAAAACTACTTTTTAATTTAATACTTTCTTTGTCCCATAATAAATGTCATCTTAGCCAAAAATACGCATATTAAGAAATCAATAATACAATGTGACGTTTACCAAATTACCCCTATATAATAAAAATAAATTACTTTTACCTCTTGATTAGAGCATGCACAAGAAGTAAACCTTTTGACATTGAGAATCCAATAATACCAAGTTGGCTTTTCCAATCATCAGTTAAATGTTACTTTATTGTTCAAGGTTAGAGTTGAAAAAAAACTAGTCAATTTATGTCTTGATTTCCTAAGATGACATTTATTATGGGACAAAATTTTTTGACTAAGGTGACACTTATTATAAACGGAGGGAGTACTATTAAAAGTAGTATAAACAGGGCCGGCTTATTAGCAAGGGAGGTAAGGCAATGGCGTACGGCCCCATCCCTATGTGTATATATATATATACACACACATAAATAAATGATTAAAAAAATTGCACTGTACTCCTGCATTGAAAGTTTGAAGAGATATATTGGGGTAAAAGTAAAAAGTAATGTCTTCCTTTTATGGGGGAGTAGGGCCAGCATTAATTGGGAATATTTTTGGTGAAAAGTATAACTTCTTTTCTTTTATGGGGGGAGTGGTTACCGTTGGCATGACATCCTAATTTGGGGAATAGAAAAACATTTTTAGGTAATTGTAAATTTATAGTATCCCTATTTGTTTGGGTAAATTATTCTATTACTCATATTTACTTATTTCCTCTTCCTTTCATTATTCTTGTACTCTTATTATTATTAAAAATTCTCAACTCTCCTACAAACCTATACATTCTGCTGCAAAATATAATGCTTACAAAAGATCAAGATTTACTTTTTGGTGTCTTCTTCAAATTATCAAGCATTGCAAGAAGCAATCATTATATTGAAGCGGCGAAACACTATTTCAATATTATTATATCAACTTATAAAAATTTTGAACCAGGTTTTATTATTCTAACTTTATCTTATATTTCATTGAAAATTTGTTATTGTTGATATTCTTATTTTGTTATTTTTTCAGTAATTTGTTATGTAATAGTGGTCTGTTTGATATTAGTTTGTTGTTAGATTATCTTTGGTTCAATTGAGTAGTAATGTGTTGTTCTGAATGATGTTTGATGTTCATTAGATGTTTTGGAAATGGAGATTACTTCCTTATTTTCAAAAGATACCTGCTTAAACCTTAATGCTGGTTGTTACTATGAACTGAATGTATGAGATTAGATAATATATTGATTTTGTTCTATAGATATGGATGAACAGATTGTTGTGTGCTTTATTAGATGTTGAAGTTTCCTGTTTGGCTGGTCAAACCTTAAACATGACAAAAAATATGATTACATGATTCATAATAGTAATTTAATGAACTTTTAGACCAATACCAATCCTATTTGAATGTACTAGATTGCTAAGGCACTATGATGATCTATCTTGAATCGTTTAAGGCAGTTGCTCTTTTCTAGATGAGACTGTGTCAAATTTGAATCTTCAATTTGCTTTCACAAGTCTGTATAATTTGTCTATGTCAATTAGATAGCATGAGTTATGATTAGGATCAAATAAAGGATCATGATTAGGCTGAAATAAGGCTTAAAGAGTCTAGGCATACTTATAGGAGTCTTATGATTTGATTAAGACACTAGAGCAAAGATTAAAAGTTGTCTGTTTGCATTTGAATGGGTTGGAGTCTACTTAAGTCTGTTTGAATATATTTGGATCAGCTTGAAATAACTTTTAGTAGTTGTATGCTATACATTAAAGGTAAATTGAAGCAATAATACTCTAGAATATGATATAGAAGTTTTAAAATGAAGGTTAGGATCAAGGTTCATTTATTTAGTAATAGGTTCCCAAATGGTCCATTAGAAGCTAATGTAGGCTTATAAAGTTGTAAAATCATCTAAAATGAATCAGGACACATAGATACAACTAGAATGATTGCGCGTCATGATTGTATTTAAGCAGAGTCTAGTCTTGACTATTCATGTTATCAAACCCTCCTGTTTTCACGTCTAATTCCTGCTTGAGTCTTCAAAAGAGGTCTACTGGGTTTAAAAAGGGTAATTGAATCCTAATATGCTCTTGACTATTAAAAAATGATTAATCAACTAGTAAAAAAGAGCTGTTTGAGTCTAAAGGTTGGTGCTTAGTCTAAACTTAAGCTTTTAAATTATTAAGATGTTCAAATCTTTTCAAAGTGGTAATGTCTAAAAGGAATTCAAAATAGTTTGCATAAGTTGAGACCATAGACTGAGTTGATTTAAACTGTTAACTTGTATGGTCAACTAGGTGTTTAGATGAGATTTAATTTAAAATCAGTGTCAAACTAGTTTTAACCACAAGGTTTTAGTGGCTGCCATTAGGTATGAGGATGAGGTAAAGGGTTGAGGTTACCTTGGGAGAGTAAAGGGTGAGTTTAGGCATGAACTGGAGGTAATGACCAGTGGGGCCTTTGTCCACTTTTTACTGAAAGTAAGACTCAGGAGAGGGATGGTGAGGTGATGACCTCACCCTACCCGATTTCTCTTTCAGGACCCTGGGGTTTCCTTTTCTCTTGAACCTTATTCTCATGGCTGTGGGATTCACAGGGGCCTTATATTTGGTTACAAGTAGTTTACCATGCCTGGGAGGGAATCTTTGAGAGTTATACTGTTAAAACCAAGTTAAAACAAAGTGTGAGGTCACATTTTCTGCCATAATTAAAGGGATGAAAAACTGCAATTGACTAAGCTCTAGGAGTAAGTTCTTCACCAGGGCTTGGATCCATGTTTTTAGAGTTCTACTTGCTTGCTTCATGTTGTTTAAGAATTAATATGTTCAATAAAACCTATATGATACATTTATGTTTAGATCTGTCTTTGCTGTGTGCTAGACTTAGTTTGAATTTGGGAAGAGGACATTTTAGTTAACATAAGGTTGGTAAGAATCCTTACTCTTGAACTTGAACTATTACATTTAGACTTTAATGTGCATTGTAGTGTAAATTTAGATTGAAAAGGCAAAGTTGTACTCTGCCTGATAAGGTTTGTCTCTATACTGTTGATGTGTTTAAAGTCCTATCATGTTTAGAACTATGGAATGAGATAATTAAGTACTGAGTCTGTATCAAATATGAATAAGTGATAAGCTGAAATTGGTTTAACGTTGTTGTTTGAGGATGTTGTGAGTACTATTAAAATACTTTGAACCACTTGGCGTAGGGTGGTCTTTTCAAGACACCTCAAAGAGGGAGCAGGGAAGAGTCAAGCTTAGTTTGACTCATAGTACCTACCCTCCAAATGAGGGGTATCATGACACAGCCTATGGACCATGGGAGGCATTCCTGTCATGAGGGTGCATTTGTCTTCCTTGAATCTCACCATTTTACCAAAGGTTGGAAATAGAAAAAGGTGGGAAAAGTTAACTTGTTTAAATGTCTAAAGGGAACCTAGGAAGTTAGGAAAAAGAAACTTGTTATTTCAATAGGGTGATTTTTGCTTCTTTTTTTTTTTTCTAAGGGAAATGGACTAGTTTAGGGTCATCGTTAATAACAAATGTTCTTTTAGGAATTTTAAAAATCCTGAGTTGCAAAGAGCTATTTTAAACTTTATGCCATTCTTTTTTCTGTGAGACTTGGTGACATACATAGTTGTTCATTTCTCTTTTATTCAAGTGGCAATTTACATGAAATGTTGTTGTGTATATGCTCTTACTACTGTTTGGCTAAAACAAAGGTTCATTTCTATGGGTTTTCCCGGGAATATAAATTTGCACAATCTCAAAACAATTAATGTTGTTTTAGTTCAGACTTCTTGGTGTTCCAACCCTATTTTGGTGATCATAAGTTATAATATTTTTTCTCTTTACCTGCATCTCCTTACTGTGTTTCAGTTAATTGAATTAAGCAGTTCTCACACTTACTACAATGAGGTCCATAACATGTGAAGCTGGTGAATAATTTATTGGATATGTATAAGAGTTAAGTCAGTTTTGGCTTTAATTTTATCTTTGAACACTGTTCTACGGAACAAGGATTAATCAAATAAATGAAATGATCTTAAAAGTTAAACATATAGAGTATGGATATACACAGAATATGCATAGGCTAATGAAAAGGAAGAGGAATATACATATGGTATACACTTGGAATACACATCACATGTGTATATCATAAGTATACTATGTGTATATAAGAGAATGAGCCAGTTATAGGCAGCATGTATACATGAGTAAAAGAGGATGGTTTGTTTGTATCAACTATTTGACTAAATATTTTGAAGCTTTTTTTTATTTTTTTATATATCATTGCATTACAATATCTACCTCAGTCTCCTTGTCATGACTTTGAATTTACTTTTAGTATTGTTTGTATTTAAATTACTTCCCTACGTGGTGATGCTTGTGCACAACTTTGGGGCTCTGATTGTATACTATGGCAACACTGGTTTGGGGAGTTTGAGGTGGTTTGGGGGATAGGTCTTAGCCATTCCCCGATGTCTAGCCATGCCTGGGGTTCGTGAAATCCCTTGAAACTTGTGTGGCTTTGGGAATAAGAGTGGTGGCAATCTTTTCCCTTTGTATGGCATGAGTTATAATTCAGTGAAGATAATAGTATATGACCAAGTCCTTTAATTGTGCACTTGTAATCAAATTTGATATACATGTATATATATGTGTATAACTGTACAAGTGATAGGTACAGTAAAATATAGACTAACTTAGGTCCTCTTTCCGTCTCCCCCTCTCACTGCATGGCCATTTGGGCCGAAGTCCAGCCACCCTGTTAGGCCAAAAGCCTAATAAGAAATTTTCTTTCAAAGACTGTTTAGTCCAAAAAGAGAAAAGGAAAGCTAATATTTTTGAAGGCCCAGTCCTGGGTGAGAATGACATGAAGGCCCAATCATGGGTAAAAATGGTTAACTAGGGGTTTGGTACACCCCTAATCTATCCCCCCTTCTTTAAGTTTTAGCATGTAGTTTCTTTATTGATTAAAGTGTTGTACTTGTGTATTGTAAAACAAAGTCACACTATTATTGGAATCATTTTTGGTTTGGACTAGGCATCTTAAGTAAACGGTACATATACTGTTTAGTTCGACCTTAGCCCCCCCCCCCCCTCCCCCCACGTTTTCTGAAAGAATAAAAATGGCTTAGTAAACCAGTGAAAAGAATGAAAATGATTAGTCTATCTACTGAAAAATTATTATCATTTTCCTAAGAGAAGAAAACCAGGCTTGACATTTTTCTTTAAACCAGAAGAACATTTTTTAGTTGTAAATTCAGTTTTCCAAAAGCTCTTTTTAAGTCCAACCAAGAAAAAATAATTTCAAAGTTGTGCGTCAATGTAGTATTTAAATCCTAGAAACAAGCTCTTACTTTGGACCAAAAACCACTCGAAAAATGACTTTAAATTCATAGATATGTAGTGTATTGGTGTACCAAAACGCAAATATTTTTTGGACTAGATTCAGACAAAAGATTGAGGAATTTTGAAGGCCAAAGCTCAACCTAAAATCACATTTTTAAGGCCCAACTTAACCAAATTTTTTCAAAAAAAAAGATGAGAGAAAACATGTTTTGGGCTGAGCCCAGTAGTTAAAGGGAAAAAAAATGAGATTCTAGGTCAAAAACCCAATAGACCTTAACCAATTTTTCAGAAAAAAGAACACAGTTTGGGCCAAAGCCCATGTCAAAAAATGTTACTCTTATTTTACAAACAATTGGGCTTTAAAGATAAAATTCCGGGACCAAAAGTTAGTTTAATTATATATAATAAACCTCTTATAAATTAAATACGTGTAAACTATTTTTAAACATAAAGTTTTAGATAAGGACATTCTAAAAAATGTATTAAACGGATTAGCCCGGATCACGTATGAGTCAAGCATGAACAAAATTTATTTATCCCATACTTTAAAAGAGCTTTTTATCTCTACAAAAACTACTATTATCCTTATATATGAAAGAAACTAATTGTATCCGGATATTATAAATTCGAACCTAAAGACCCTATATATAAAAGGAATACATTCAATTCTTTTCAAAAAATGATATGCAAAATGACAGACTTATTACGAGAAATAAACATCAAATAAACAGTTCATGCAAATACTCACACATTGAAATTCGAAGATCAACTGTATAGTACGGATCCTTAATACTAGAGTGCCTAATACTTTCCCTGGGGAATCACCATAACCTTTACCTAGAACTTTGGATTACGAAGGATTTTTCACGGTTTATGAATAAACCCTTCAAAACTGATTTTCCAAATTTCTTAAAAATCAGGTAGCGACTCTTTTAAAACAATGTCCGAAAGAGCACCAACGATTTCGAAATAGCTTGTTTGAACGCTAACCCCACCCGCAAAAATGCGAACCATTACACATGTTATTACAATTTACAAACGGCAACCATCTATATATAATATAAAGGAAAAAGGGTTCCAAACACACTTTAACTTTGGCTGAAATTGCTATAACACACTTCAACTTTGCGGGATCCTATAACCCCCTGGACTATTTTAAAGTGGAAGTATTACCTCCTTAAAATGTCAAAATCAAATTTATGTCCAGAGTTGGAATACACGCGCCTAACATTGTATTTATCATTAAAAAAAAAAATCTTCAGAATTTTCCCTACTTTCTTCCATCATTAAAACCCAACCTCTCAATTTAGACTTTCACTACGTAGAGGATCTCACATTAAAATCCAACAAAAACTTCCTTCTAGACTAAATTAGCAGAAACTCCGTCGATAAATTCAAGTCAATAGAAAACTCAAATGATCTAAAAAACCAAATTCACATTTCGGGCCATCATCCCGATTGAGCTGAAAATTCAGGACTCCGAATTTTATTTGATTTTATCTTTTGAGTTTCGAGAGACAAAGAGAAGAGAAGAAATCAAAGAAACAAAGAGGTAGTCGGAGTTGAAAAAAGATGGAGGTGCTCGACATATTTTCGATTATCCAATGGCGATTAATCTGTTGAAAACTCAGAGGCCGAGTTCCTTGAAAGCAAACTTGTTGAAGAGCATCAATGCTTCATTTGTTAATGGCGGTTGAGGAACCCAACAAAAGGGATGAAGAGGAGCATATGAAAAGGAAAATGAAAAAAAATATATATATTTCTAAAAATTGCTTATAAAATAAATTTTAAACATTTTCGTTTCTTTTCTCACTCTCTTTGACAGAGTGACATACAATCTCTTTGCCACCTCAGCACCTAGGGAGCTAATAATTCCACTTTAAAGTAGTTTAGAGAGGTCATAGGACCCTAGCAAAATTGAAGTGTATTATAGCAATTTCGACTATGACCCCTGCAAAATTAGAGTGTGTTATAGCAATTTCGGCCAAAATTGAAGTGTGTTTTGAACCCTTTTTCCTAATATAAAACTAGACACAGACAAGGTAATGTGACACCTCTTTATGACCATCATCGCTATTTTTCTTTTTTCTTTTTTCCTTTTTTTTCCATTTTTATTTCATTTCTTAACATAATTTACTAATTAATTGGATCAACAAAAACCTCATAAAATAAATATTCAAGTAATATCCCTTAAAAGAATCAGCCCATATTGTAATAAAACCCAATTAGCTATCTGATTCATCCCACGTAGAAGCAACAGCTAGTGATGCATTAAATCTATTTGCAATAAAGTTAAACTTTTTTTCCCCCACAATAATTATGAAGAATGTCTAATTATATTACCAGTTCACGCTTATAGCAAGCTTGGGCTTGACCTATTTAGTGAGCATGTCTATTGATTTTTGTTTACATCAAATTGTTCTAAACATATGAGGTCTTGTGTTGTACAACAATCTTGAGGCCTTGCTGCTTTTTCATGTAGAGCCACTTACCATGGTGGCTATGCCCTCTAATCTATGTTGCTCGGACTCCTAAAATATTCCACCGGATGCATGTATGATCCTTAAATAGTAGTGCATTTTTGAAGATTGGACACAAGCCATTACTCTAGCCTCAGTACTTACCCATTTGGTTTCCTGGACACAAGCTATACTAATCCTCCTCTTCTTCAGGATCTTCACTAGCTCTATGGACTTCCCCGATAAAGTCCCTATGTTCCAAGACCCCACTCTCAACCTAAAAGCTCCCTTAACCCACCTACCACCCCCGATCCTCGCCCCCGTCCCCGACCTCAAACATGAGCCTACTCCACCATCCCTCACCATAGCCACTACAACAGATACAACCTAAACAAGAGTAAAAACTAAAACTAGCGAGCACTAATATAAAAATAACACCCAAGTCACTAAAGCAGACCCCAAAGCAGATGAAAAACTAAAGGTCTGAAAATGAAGCAAGGCGCAAAAGCAATTTCGAACTACAACAAATAAAATAAAAGCAAGAATCTCAAATGAAAAGCAAGCAGGCAAATTCTACAATGTAAATCAAGTAACAGAGACAATCAGCAACGTACTGTAAAGCGAAACAACCTACTGGTAATATTAAGTCTAAGAATTGATAGATTGTACAAAATAATAAAATAATAAAGATGGAAACTGTGGGTAGTTCACCGGATCAGTGGGCTCACCGGAAAACTGGTCGGAGACACTGCCGTGCTCTTCGCCGACGCTACTGTTCCGCGAGATGCGAGCACGCACACACACCCACGCAGAGAGAGCGCGAGCGCTAGAGAGAGAGAGAGAGAGAGAGAGAGAGAGAGAGAGAGAGAGAGAGAGAGATAAAGAAAAAAGAGAAGCAGCGGTGGAGTGTTCTCTGACCAGAAAAGGGGATACAAGACAGAGAAGGATAGAAGAGGAGGGAAAGAGATAAAGCGTGGAGGAAAGAGAAGAAGGGGGTGAGGGAAGAGAGAACAGGAGTGGGATCCCTTACCTATGCTCTACCTTGCCGCCGAGATGGCGGTCGGAGAACAAGATTCGCAGTGGTGGTGTTAAGTTAAAATTAAAAATATATGCAGCAAAAAAGAGAACTGTAACCAACAAATTTTCGGGTCTTAGAAAAATAGATAATCAAGATAGGAAAAAATGAGTAACAAAATGTAGTATTTGATTTCAAGAATGTTGAGTGTTACAATCTCTATATAATCCTCTGATTCTCCAACAATAATGTAAACTATGTTGAAACTTGAATTTGATTTAGATTCAAGGCTTGACTTAAACTTGAATCTTGATTTGAATTTGGACTTAAATTATTTGTTACGAATAAGTAACTTGATCTTGAACGCCTTGATATTTGTCTTTGTTCTTAATCTTGAACTTGAACTTGAACTTGAACTTGAACTTGAGCCTGAACTTGATTGCTAGGATGCTTTGAACTTGTAGCTTGTAGAGAAATATGTAGACTTTGATCCACGAGCTCTCTTCTTGTTTCTTGTTCTTAATTCCTCCCCCTTTGTGAGTTATGAGGACTCTTGTTTATAGTTTTAGGGAAGATGTAGCTTTGTGATTTGATTGGCCAGAGCATGTCATCCGTACACTTGGCATGATTTCATTGGCCCATTAATTTGACTTGGATTGCCACCTCATTTGACACGTGACATGGGCTTGAATTTTAAAATGGGCTTGGACCTTGGGCTATTAAAGTGGACTCGTTAGTTGGAGCCCAATTAAATGGACTAGCCAATGTATTTAGAATTAGATGAATAATCCAATCATATGAGCCACATAACTTGAACTATTTTCTTAAATTTAATATAGTCCAAATTAATTTATGGATTTTTTATGTCTACAAATACCCCTACTTCAAGACTTATTATGAAATGAAATTATTAAATTCTCATGATTAGACTTGAAGTATCATGAAAAATATAATATCATTATTTTGTTGCGGAGGATTTACATTTCCATGCACAATGTTAATGGAGATTTCTCCTTTGATGACTTTGTATAAAAAAGAAATCCATGTAACTTATGTGACCATGTTATCTGAAAGAGTCCGGAACTTTTTTAACCCAATTTTTTTTTTTTTTGGAACCAAACTAATCCGTTCAAAAAAAAAAAAAAAAAAAAATAGGGCCTACGCACAAAATCATGGCGTAAAAGGGCCAAAGTGTACATTTACACTTCGGTTCTTCTGTGCGTGAAACCACTATCCCCCAACCCTAACTTTTATTCTTTGGAAATCAAACTCAAAATTAAGCTTTTTTTCTGTACTTTGACCGAAGATTAGTCACGTTTCAAAACACCGGAATATAAATATTTTATATAGAACTTAATATTTTTTTTAGTGTATATTAATATCGGCTCATTACATTAAGTATATATATACATTTGGATCGTCGTTTTAGGGGTTGTAAAGTGCTGCGAAGTAAGTTTGAAAACTTGTTATATTTAGGTTTATATTAGATTGTTTTTTTCTTTTATGTCTTTTTTATTTTGTTATTGTAGTGTAATCCGCACCTTTTGATTGTGCAAAAATAAATATAATATTTAAAAATAATTCATCCAATAGGTGCGGTTCATAATAATTAAAAAATATTTCATTCTATTAGTAACGAAATACATCATTAAATTACAAGAGACTTAAAAAAAAAAAATCAAGTTCTAGACACTCTTCTACTTTCAGACTTCTATTCTGATGATGATTAGGGTCTATTTAGGCTCACTGTCTTAGATTATGGGTCATTTAAGTTTCGGACTAAGGCTGTTAATTTGTATTTTTGTTTTATGATGAAGTCATCAATTTGAATTAGTTTGGCATGTTTTTAATTTGCTTTTATTGTTAAAGTCTATTATTAATTGACAATTTAACATGTTAAAACACAAATAAATTAGTACATAAAGGGTGCGGATTACATTATAGGGAAAAATATACAACTAGTAAAAAACATAATCCATAGAAATATTAAAACTTAATAAACAAAATACATATAAATAATGAACAACAACAAGATAGCACAAATAATCTTTCATAATTTATGTTTTTTCTTTCAAAGCTATTTTCTCGTGTTGAGCGTCTCTAAATTTAGACTTCAAAGAAATTCATTTTTTTTTCTAACCTATGAGCAAGACCTCCAAAAAGTTCAATTTTTCTTCGGTTTCCACAAGCTTAAATTACGCAGTCCAACTTAGCTGCATCCCAGAGATACGTGAAGTCGCGATTCTATCAAAAAGTGAATTTTTAAACTTCGCCGCCACCTATTTATCCACGTGAATGCTATCTTCCCGCCGAAAGTGTTGCAACCGCCCATATCCTATAAACATTACAAGTTAAAATCGGTTTAAAGTAAAATATGTGGATAACGTGAAAAAAACATTAAAAAATATAAAAACACTTACCGCAAGACTTTCTGACGCCAAAAAATGGTGACCCGGATTATCTTGGGTCTTTGATGTTTTTAGTTTACAGTAATAACCACATTCACAAATATCGGATTGTATAGCAAACTTTGAAGTTTCAAAACTTTGAGACATGTTTTTGAGAGTGCAAAAGTGCGTTGAAAGGATGAAAATAAAGGATGAAAGAGAAGAGTATGCTAAAAATGGGAGGTTGCAGTGGGATTTTGGTAGGTGGTTTGGCATAGAATGCAAATGGCGCGGCTACTTTGATTTTTTCTTTTTTAACGGGTTCGTTTGATTCTAAATTTTTTTTTTTTTTTTTTAAGTTAGAAAAGTTCCGGACTCTATCTGAAATAACACGTGAGACAAAATACATAGAGAAGTGAGTAGTACTATACTTCCTTATTCAAACAATGTGGTCAGGTAGGCCCCCTAGATCTTAGACTCCTTTTTGACTCCAAAGAGGATTCCTTTTCTTTGGCTGTATTTGCTTCCTTGAAAATAGGATACCAACTCCTTTGGGATTGTGATAATTATCTCAATTTTTATTTAATTAGGAGTCTACCATCATTATTATACCATTCTATTCTATAAATAGGCTGACCTCTCTTTAATTCACAGTACAAATTTCCTTTCGTTTTCTTAGCAAACTACTCAGAGAGCTCTCCTTTTTTTAATAATATTTTCCATAGCATATCTTTTTTCTATTATATATAAACCTTTAAGAAGGACTAACACAACATTAAATACTTATACCAAAAGTTTTATAAATTATACACGTAATGAATGCTTATACCATAAATTATATAACTTATACACTTTACTCAACTATTTTTTATCCCACATGGACATATGTCATGTCTTAATATTTATTAAAACACACTATTGTATGTACGTACGTACTTCAATTTTAATTCTCCGACACATTTATTTTCTCCGCACTTTTATTTGTTCGCTTTTGACTTTTCATGTTCTTTGTTAAATATTTATTCTATTACCATTGTAGGCATTATTTTAATTTTAATTCTCCTACGCAGAATTTACTTCCTAGCACTTTTACTTGTTCACTTTTCACTTTTCACTTTCTTTAAGAATTAATAAATCCTATGGATATATGTTATCGTCTTGAATATTTATTTTCTTCTCATGTATACACGTATGCACTTCAATTTTAATTCTATTATTATTTTTATTTCCTCGTGCACTTTTACTTGTTCACTTTTGACTTTTCACGTTCTTGATGAATATTTATTCTCTTCTCGATATATATGTATACTTTAATTTTAATTCTCCGATATATATTTATTACCTCCGTGCACTTTTACTTGTTTACTTTTGACTTTTCACGTTATTTAAGAATTAATAAATGAAGTACTCCTCCGTCTCATATTACTTGGCCACATTACTTGACTTTTCATTCTTTAAGAATTAATAAATGAAATATTCCCTTCGTCTCATATTACTTTGCCACATTACTATACTTGACTTTTCACGTTCTTTGTTAATTAATAAATGAAATCCTTCGTCCCATATTACTTGGCCACATTACTAAAAATATATGTCTATTTTTTTCTATATTTTTCTTCTTATATATAAACGCCCTAGGTGGACAAATATAACAACAATAAGTTGTACAACAATAACCGAAATATATACTTGCCATGGACTAACACGTGTACATTTCAGAAGTTAAACATTAATTCTACCTCTTGGGTGTTTACTTTTTAAGTTTCAACAGGTGATGTCTTAATTGTCCTTTCATTTTCTTCTTTCATTTTTCTTTCATTTTTCTTCTTTTTGACATATAATCCTCCCGTCTCAATTTAAGTGTCTACGTTTGTTAGACAATGAGTTTAAGAAATAAAGATAGAGTTTCAAATCTTGTGGTTTTAAATTAAAAATGTGTATAATATAATAAAATATCCTTTGAATCTTGTGATTATAACTTGACATATAGGATATTTGAATTATCAACTTACTAAATATAAAAAGATGCTGACATAACCAAAATAAGACAATTTTTTTTTAAAATTTTTTTAACAACAAACGCCCAAGTGGACGAACACAACAACAATAAGTTATACAAAAAGCAATCGAAATTAAAATTTCTAAGCACTAACACGTGTACATTTCAAAAGTTTAACATTAATACTAGCTCTTTGTGGTATTTCATTTTTAAGTCCCTACGTGTCACGTGTTTTGCCTCAATCGTCCTTTCATTTCTTCATTTGGCATACACCCCTCTCGGTTCAATTTAGGTGTCTACGTTTGACTAGACACGGAGCTTAAGAAATAAAGATGGATTATCTTGTGATTCTAAATTAAAAATGTGTATAATATAATAAAATATCCTTGAAACTTGTGATTATAAACTTGAGCATGTAGTGATATTTGAATTATCAACTTACCGAATATAAAAAGTTAGGCGACATAACCAAAATAAGACAAATTTTAACAACAATTGAGAAATTGCTAGAGGAAAAATAAGACGAAAAAAAAAAATACGTTGAGACTACTGGCGATAATCGCGTATCCTTGGTAAAATATACAAACCATAAAAACTAACTAAATCGTAAAGAACTAAATTAATTATATTTGGCTCCGTGTATCGCATGGGCATAGTTTGCTAGTACTTCTAAAAGCAAGCAGGCATGTTTTTTGTCAAACTTTTCTATTGAATAGAACAAGTATGATGCCACCTTGTTTTGCTTTTGTACTGATCATCTCCTTTGCTCTTAAAGTGTGACTTTTGCTTTTGTACTTTTCTGGCATTGGGTTATTGCAAACTTCTATTTTTTTTGGTGTATGCATTTAGCTCGCGAATCCAATTTGCACTTGAAGTAATAGACATAAAAGAATCCACTTGATGCACATGACTTGTACATTCACTTTTGGTGGTTTTATGTGAATTAGAAAAAAGAATATTCTTGTACTTTGCTGGAAAGTACTTCTCTCTTATTTAACTTCTGCATTGGTTATTTGGCTCACAAAGTTTTTTTTTTCTTCATGATATCATGTTCGTCTTCTGTGGTCACAGATCTTTTAACCATCAATGGCATGTTATATATAATCAAGAAATACGAATATTGCAAAACTTCACTGCCATTATTTGTACCATGACCTTTTCAAAGCCTTTTGTGAAAGAATGCAGCACGTTCCATTTTTAATCACATCACTTCATGCCAACTTTATCTTTTATAATATAATAAGCATGATTTTTTCTTTTGATGACTACTACCTTAATGGATAAGTGTCTTTGTCTGGTCACATAATTCTAGTAAGAATGACTCATGGCTTCAACGTAGTATCAATGTAGATTTTTGTTGTCTATTTCACTATGCTTCTCTTCTCACTGTATGCATAATTTCAACAACAATTTTGGTGCTCTAGTTTCTTTTATATGTCTACCAAGGTCCTTTGGAGGCAAACACCATTACGCCGTTTAAGCTGAAAGGCTTAATTTTTTTTTTTTTTTTTTTGAATCCGAAGCAAGGCCAATACACCGCCTATGCTAAGTACTTTTTTTTTGTTTGTCCAAAGCAAGACCATTACACCGTCTATGCTAGGACGCTTGTTTGCTTTTTTGTCCGAAGCAAGGCCAATACACCGTCTATGCTAGGACCTTTTTTTTTGTTTTTTTTTTTTTTTTTTGTCCGAAGCAAGGCCATTACACCGTCTATGCTAAAGACTTTTTTTTTATTTGTCCGAAGCATGGCCAATACACCGTCTATGCTAAGGACCTTTTTTTTTTTGTTCGAAGCAAGGCCATTACACCGACTATGCTAAGGACCATTCTTATTTTTTTTTGTTTGTCCGAAGCAAGGCCATTACACCGACTATGTTAAGGACCCTTTTTTTTTTTTTTTTTTTGTCTCAAGTGCGCCATTACTGCCTTTATGCGTTAGGACCTTTTTTTTTATTTTTTTTGTTTTTGTTTGTCCGGCGAAGGCTATTACACCGGCTTACGTTAAAGACTTTTTTTTTTTTGTTTGTCCGAAGCAAGGCCAATACACCGTCTATGCTAAGGACCCTTCTTCTTCTTCTTTTGTTTTTTTGTTTGTCCGAAGCAAGACCATTACACCGTCTATGCTAAGGACTTTTTTTTTAAACTGTTTTTTTTATTGTCCGAAGCAAGGCCATTACACCGTATATGCTAAGGACCTTTTTTTTTTTTTTTTTTTTTGTTTGCGGCCATACAATGCTTGAATTTAAAACCATGATTATACTTT
>NC_081348.1:53926653-53957761 GCF_029784015.1 Lycium ferocissimum | reverse complement strand
TTAACGCCAAAAGAGTTCCCCCTTAGATTGTTAAGAGGTAATCAAGTGTTAAGAAGGTTCCATGGGGATGGAGATCAAACGAAGGAGAGAACAAGATCGTGGATCGAAGGGGGATGCCATTATATGAGTATAATGTTATAGGGCCCGATAATGGACAACAGCCCATCACGAAGGTCCTCGGTGGGATTATACGGTCACTTATACGGACAGATAAATTTACATGCGGACCGTATAATGGACCGTATAATGGTCACAGAGAAGGGCGTTGAAGGGTCTATTTCACGTCAATTATAATGATCGTATAAGTTTATAATGGACATATAAGTGTCCGTATAATCTCCCGACAGATCAGATTTTTGGGTTATTAAAAAGGGGACCAAGTTCATTATTTTATATTTCCATTTTCACTCTCTCTCTATAGAACACTTCTCCCACATAAATTCAAGAGATATTAGTGATCATCTACATCAAATGAAGTGAATCAAGTGTGAGAAACCCATTAAAGTTCATCCAAAACAAGAAATCTAAGTGAAGGTGAAACTAGGTTTTGCTCAAGTGAAGGTATTTGCACCCAAGGTTCATTACTACACCATCTAAGGTAAGTTTTATGGTATTTTCATGTTGTATAAGGTATTTGAAAGTTGAAACACTTGGATTATATAAGGAAATAGGAAATGGGTCATGAATGTGGGAATAGTGTCACTTTTGAGTAAATGTATGGATTGAGTTACGATTATGGATACATTATGATTATAACCATGTTATAAATGATATTGAGAGTATGGAATAGACATTGTATATGAATGAACGTAATTGTGTGTTATGACCATGAATATGAATGATTGGAATCGAGTGAGGAAGTAAGGATAATGTAAAGTGAATAAAGGCTATTGTTATGATGTTGTGAATGTTAGTATTGATGTTTGGGAGTTGATATATGATATGAGGAAGTCGCATAAATAAAAGGAGATGTCGTCTTAATTTTCTCTAGCTTTAGTCATGAATGCTAAGCTATCGATTCTCTAATATTAGTATGCACTTTCAATTTAAGGTAGAAACGTTGAGCATTGAAGAAGAACGTCTTAAGTCATAGAATAGTCGAACGGAAAGGTATGTAAGGCTAACATTTCTTTCATAAGGTATTGGTTCTTTCAAATATCTATTCTTCTACAAGTCTATGATATCCTCTAGATGATTCTATCTCTAGAAAGCTACTAAGCTCATGATCCTCGATATGTTACGATTGTACTAAATTCCTTATATGACGAGTAATCCTTGAAGGATAGATGTAATGAACGACGATAGTAATAATACTAGAGATGCTTATATATATATGTGCCTATGTATGGCTATTATGAAAAAACCCCGTACATTGTAGCAGGAGTAGAATATGGTAGATATGATATATATATATATATATATATGATGATTGATGCGCAGCACACCATCGCAACAGGGTGCGGATAACCTCGAGCCTCGGTAGGCTGTATGTATGACACCGAGCCAGGTAGGCCCGTACGTGAAACACCGAACCTTCATGGTCGGGGTATGCTATATCAAATGCTATGTATATGACATCAATATGAGCACGAATATGCTAAGTATATGTAAATTCTAGTAAAGCTATGTACATTACAATGTGTATGATATGAACCTTAGTATGAATAGAGTATGAATAATACGAAAATGGATACGAAAGGTAAATTGAAACACGATATGGATCTATGTACACGGATACGCAATGAAAATGGTATGTCCCTATGAAAAGCAAGTAAGTGCTATGACGATACTATTACCTCCCATCCAATGTTACTTCATATGTTGACTATTATGCTTTCATATTGATATTGATCATGCTTTACATACTCGCACATTCTTCTTATCACGGCCCTTTTTTTGTGGACGCCGCGTCATGCCCGCAGTGGACATACTTGATCCATAGCTTCATTATTCGGACTACATAAAGGGCTCCATTTGTCTTCGGCCGCTAAATGACTTTTGGTATAGATTCTTTGTGTACATAATTTTGGGCACCCGCGGGGTCCCTGCCCGCCTATATGATATGACGTATTCTTCTTGTGAGGTAGACATGTGTATATGGTTAGATGTGTTCGACCTTGTCTACATATTTTTGAATGTTATTCTGATAGCCTCGTTGCTTATGTACATTGATATAGGTATAGTTGCTAATGATGATATAGATGTGTTGTTGCCAATGGATTAATATGAATGATGAATGAAAGTATGATTTAGCTATGTGACTCACCTAAATGAAACGTGAAAGTATGTTGAAGGTGCAGCGGGCTAGCACCGGGTGCCCGTCGTGGCCCTCCGGTTAGGTCGTGACATAAGTAGTGATCAATATATAATACTTAATCAATTTAATGGTATTTTATATATCGAAAAGATGATCGACTAGTAGGTATGCACTAAATCCAATGATCATTGAGTGAATTGATGATGCGAACTACTTTATTCACCCATATTTAGTGATAAACAAATGAAATCAACGATATTTAGTGATAAACAAATGATATCAACTATATTTAGTGATAAACAAATGAAAATCAACTATATTTAGTGATCCATATATAATACTTAATCAATTTGATAGTAGTTTGAGTCGTGAAAGATGATCTACTAAGTCGTAGGCACTAAATCGAGGTGATCATTAGAGTGATTTGATTAACTACTTGATTCACCCATATTTAGTGATAAATAAAGGAAATCAACGATATTTAGTGATCAATGTATAATACTTAATAAATTTGATATATTGAGTCCGGAAAAGATGATCTACTACTCAAGATGGACTAAATCGAGTGATCATTAGAGGATTTGATCTGTAACTACTCGATTCACCCAAATTTAGTGTTAAACAAAGGAAATCAACGATTTTTAGTGATGAATATATATATATATATATATATATATATATATCTACTGACATCCTTAATGGATTAGATAGTAATTTCATGGATTAGATGGGCAATTCTAAGTGTATTCTTCCTAAATCGAGTGATCATTAGAGTGATTTGATGTGAAGTACTTAATTCAACCATATTCAAGTGATAAACAATGAATTCAATGTTATTCAAGATAAACAAAGGAGTTCAATGATCAATATCGTGAATATGTTGCAACAATGGAGGAGTTGTTGCAACATATGAGATACCCGCCAACATATGAGTAAGTTGTTGCAAAGATATGAAATACTTACAAAACATATGAGTAAGTTGTTGCAATAATTCAAACAAGGTGATTAACTGTCATAATAACCTTTGCAACTTGCTTAAATATCTGATCCATCATTGAAACAGTTAGTAACTTGCTGCAACCTCTTCAACAAGTGTATGATTTGTTGCAATAATTAACTCATTCATATAAATATTTTATAATTTTTGCAATAATTTAAGCAATTGTTTGATTTTTTTACCAACAGAAGTGTAATTTGTTGCAACAACTAAGCAACTTGTTTAAAAAGATAAGTAACTTGTTAAAACAGATTAGTAACTTGTTGAAACAAATTAGTAACTTGCCGCAACTTCTTCAATAGTGTATGCATCTGTTGCATACAGCCACCTTAGCTCCAAATACCACAACTAATCAAAATAAATAAGTTCATAAACATCATTCACAAATAACATAAAGGACCAAAAAAAAAAAAAAAAAAAAAATTGTTCAATGAAAGAACCTTGGCTCCAAATACTACAACTTAAGTAATAATTTGTTCAAGAATCGCTTATGCAGGGTGTGTGATTTCCTTGATCTACTCCATCTCCATCATCAGCTTTCTTCATTTCTAGTTCTTCTTCACTTTCTTCATTTTTATCTCGCTTCGCTTCTGTTTCTTCATCTCTTCTCGAGGATTGATTGTCGGTTGGCTATCAATTTAGCTATATCTTTCCTCAACATTTACTTGATTCACAAATAGATTGTCTACACTTGTTAACAACTACAAATCTATCTTGATATCTTAAAAAACAAAACCAAATAATCTGAAGCTATGTCTGAAGAGTTGTAGCTGTTGCAACAAGTAGATCTTGTTGCAACAACTACAAATTTGTTGGATATCTTCTACAAACGAACCAAATAACCTGAGTATGTCCAACGTAGATTTAGGTTGTTGCAACAGATTGTCTACTTGTTGCGACAAGTGTGAATCATGTTAACGACAATTACAAATCTGTAAGATACCTTCTACAAACAGAACCAAATAACTGAAGTTATGTCCAACAGATTTTGTAACACCCCGTATCTTAGAACTAAGGTCAGACTCATACCATTAGAGTTTTAGCGAAAAAATTGAAGGTTTGAACGTTTTGCGAAAATGGTTGATGAGTGCCTACTGGTAGGATAACTCTTCGATTAGTTGGGAATTTGGGAAAGTACCCTCAATGAAAGTTGTAGTACGTAAAAATATCTTTCTAACGATATAAGCACCGAGCCAATCGGATCGTAGCAAGGAGATATGATCGTCTCAATATGGCTAATAGTAAGGCGTTTAAGAGGCTATAGAATCGGCTTAGTTTTGATACGTTCCGCTTTCCAAATACGAATTTCAAAATTCGTTGGGAATTGAGAAACTTAAAACACGAAAGTTGTATCCCTTTGAAATATCTTTTTTCCAACCGTATATTATGGGCCTTGATCGAGCTATGTACAAGAAGTTATTATTTTACCAAACACCGTGCAACCGACACACACCGCTTCTCGGGCGCGTGAGGGCGCGTGGAGAATACAGATGATGGCCCGCTTCCGCGGGGCCGATCGCGCAACTCTGTAGTTACTGCTAATGTTACACGATTCCCCGCATCGCGGACCCATTGTAAAAAAGTCGATTTCGGGTCAAAATTCGGATTTCGCGTTTTGAGTTATATTTAAGCTTGGGGGTTTATTTCCCCTAACACCCCATTCACGAAAAATCACCCCAAATCCAGAGAAAGTCCAAACCTCAAGAACACCAAGGTAAGTGACCTTAATTATTCCAAGTCAATTCTAATACATATCCTTGTAATCTAAACAAGAAATCATCATTCCAAAACTAGGTTTTCAAGAAAACCCATCTCAAAGGTTCAAGAATTCAAGATTTTGGAAATTCTTCAAAGCTCAAGTCTTTAATTCAGAGTTTTGGAGCGACTAAGGTATGAAGAGTTACTATCTACGTATGGGAACATCATTGTTTCTTCCCACGCCTCATAATCCATAAATTATGATTCTCTACTAAAACTGGGAGTTTCTATACCATGCTCATGATAACCACAGTCCATGTCCATGATTATATTATGTATGAATTGTCATAATTCCATTATTGAGTTCTTAATATTTCTTTACGATTATTGAGAATCAGTCCGTAATCCATGAAAACCCATATCTTGTGTTCCATGGGTTCTTGCGTATATGTTTTAAATAAGATGATTATTTCACGAATATCCTACATATTTACAAGTTTTCATGCAACTATATTATATAATTACTTTCATGCTATGATACATACATACATACTAAATACAATTTATTTCATGAAACCATATTTTACAAGTTATTTCGTGAAATCATGATTACAAGACAAGTACAAGTTAATTCACGAAAATCATGGGCTTTCTTAGCCAACTATATTATGTTCATGTTTTTGGGAGTTGCACAAATTATCGAGAAGGCTCGGATAGCCCGAAACTACGTAGCCACCGTAGGACAAGGATCGCTCCGCCCGCATAGGACGATACCTTTAATTTTACACCGAATGGATCCATCGTGCACGATACCACCCTCATACCCCGGCAAGGTATGGGGAGCTCTGCCGTCCGGCGAGGTACCAGACTCCACGTATCCACGTGGTTATATTATATTGTCGGTTATGAAATGCTCTCCCTACCTACCATGTTTTACTCATGCTTTATATTATATATGTATTCATGTTCATGCTCATAACCAAGTTTTCGGCTTCACGTTGATTCTTTTATCTTTGTTACTTTATGTCCCATGTTATTTCATTCGGTTGCTTTACATAACAAGTTGTTCAATGTGCCGACGTCTCCTTATCATTCGGGAGCCGTATTTCACGATGCGGTATTGATATACGGTGATCTACACATCTCGCAGGGGCAAAGATTCGTATCGGCCTTATTGGTAGCCCCATCTCATTCGGGGGGTTTCGTCAACTTTTTGTTTTATGATTTGTTATGCATCTAAGGTATGCGGGGGCCTTGTGTATTGATATCATGATAGAGGTTTCGTAGGTTGAACAAACACATTATGTTATGTCGACATTCGAGGATAGCTATATTTGGCTTATTCATGTTATTTTAATACTCATGTTTAAACAAGTATTTTTATTAAGTATTATGACTTACTATGTTTTATAAGAAGGTCATCATGCATTCACGTTATATTAAATAAGCTCATGTTATGCCTCATGATGATTGACAATGCCATGTGGTTCGCTCGGTCACGTACGATAAGGCACCAGTGCCGTGTTTCGCCTGTGCCATGGTTCGGGACGTGACAAGCTTGGTATCGAGCCTAGGTTCAAGTGTCTTAGAGAGTCTATGAAACCGTGTCCAAGGGTCAACTTTTATGTGTGTGCGCGCCACACATATAAACAAACTTGTAACTACCAAGACATTTAAGATTGTCTCACTTCTTTCAAATCTAGATCGTGCAATAGAGCTATATCGAAATCAATTGAGCTCGTGCATTGTTTCCCATTCTATCGAATACGCCTTGTCTCAACGGATAAGGGAGAGATGTAAATCTAATCATTATCGATATCTTTTTTGCATTTGGAGTTATCGTGAATTATTCTAACTCGCCATGAAGTTTAAAGCGAGGTAATTCTCTTTCCATCGAATTTTAAACGACGTCACGCTAATGCGAGAAGGAAAATTTAAGACCCAAAGACTTACCAAATAGTGCATGGTGTGTTTATCAAGTGATAATATATTTTTAAAAAACAAGTTTCGGCATGGGCAAGACACATAGGTTATATACCTTACGTAATAAGTTTATTTGGATTATCCACCGTACTGACTACAAAATAAGGATGATAGTTCGGTTTAAGACCCTACAAGGTAACATACGTTGGAAGTTAGCTGCACAAAGCATATAAATTGTCCATGGTAGTTTAAGAAATAGCCTAAGAACCAACACTGTAATACTAGAAAGTCTCGACTTTTTTGGGATATATATATATTCTTGCCATATGATCTATGTACATGACTAGGAAGGGACTGATGCGATAAGAAAACCACGAGCAGACGATATTGAATTTTTTTTTTTTTTTAGGGTTAGTTTTAAATTATTTAAGCTTTTTCGCATCGGTCCTAGAGAGATGACGTTATTAAGTTACTACAAGGCGTATATTACTATGAGATAAAAGATATGACAATTCCCTCTTAGGTTATATGATTAAGTATTTATCCCCGATGTGTATAGTATGATATAATTTTGAAAGTGTATAGGAAGTTTGGGGTTAGTTGTTCCAATTCCTTGTTTGGAGAGATGAAATTTCCACCTTTGATGTGATCCATGTCTATAGTTCGGAAGGATGATAGTATACAACCCGTACGTAGTCGATAAGGAGGAAAATTTAGAAATAACCTTATGCGTCACTTTAGTACTCCTGAGAGAATTAGATAATGTGATGCTAGCAAGTGGTTAACGTAACCATAGTAAGTAAGTTTGAATAGACACATGGAATTAGAAATTTTCAAACAGTTAATAGAATTTGGAGTTACTTAGTCAAGTTAATACTACTAAGGTAATCGTACGAATACAACGAAGGCGTGTTAGAACCCAAAGGTTTAAGTTAAATTTGAGGTATAGAAATTGGTGAAAGAAGAAAACCATCTACAGTAAGAGAGCAAGCTACAAGAAAGAAAGTCTTTAAGAGTTATCGAAAAGAGTTTTCCAAGCTAGTATGCCGATTCTTATGTATAATAGAAACCCGTTCATTAAGTAATCCGCTTTTCGAAAAAGTAAGACTTGCTTGAAGTAAAAAAAAATGAGTCATCGTATGTTAGAGGAACTTAGAAGGAATCACTAGATGACCACTTATCGCTAACTCAAGGGATCCACGTTTTTAAATGTCGAACCTTTGAACTAAGGGGGAGATCGTGAGATAAGGTACATAGAATGTGATTTTTGTCATGCTGTTGAGATCAAGTACTAGGTAATTAGACCAAGAATCCTATGGAATGCCCACCTGGTCCTTGAACAAGGGACCTATGCCCTGTTTAAGTTCAAGGTGACTTTCTACTTATGCCTTAGGTGCTTGACAAACGAAGTAATTATGCCTATGATCCTTTCCTTCATGAGTCTTATTTTATAATGAGGTGTCGACTTACGCACAAGAGTAAACTATGTTGAATCCATGTCCCATTCTCCGTAAGTATAGCTAAGTTCCAAAAGTGATATCTTATCCATCCCTGTGTCTCTAAGTACTCAAGAGTGAAGCCTACAACTTATACTCCATTTAAGTCACACTTATATCTTATTCACACTTCAATATTCATGACCTAATGTCCAAATGTTAGGAGTATGTAACCGAAGTACTTATATAGCAGGTATCTCTAAGTAAACCCGTGTTCTGTATGCCATGCTACTCATGTATTCATGTCTTATGCCATATTAGTCCCATTTCCATGTATACATGTTCCATGTTATGTTCTTGATCTGATATACCCATGCCACGTCTATCTTCGAAGATACATTGCGTGATTAATATGAATGATCCCTTTCTCTCACTTAATTATCCGCTTACAATAATAAGCAAAGAAGCCAAGATATTCATAACCGTGTTTCAGAGCGAATAAGGTAACGTTCGAAGTAAGGTATGTTCCAAGTTATAGCGAGATCCCTTCTGTATTCTATGGTACTTATCTCAAAAGTATTCTACTGTTCATTTGATGTATCATGTCATGCCTACGCTAGAGCTTTATGAATACCTATGTTGAGAATCATATTCCTAGTATATGACTTAACTCTATCTCATTCGCACGGGGTTTCACTTACATTGAGAGCCTAGTCGTACTCTTATCTCGTATGTCTATTGTGGTAACACACGAACATACATGATCAGTCTCTGGTGTTCATCCTACTCCGCGCCAAGATTCAACCTCATGTTGTAACAAACATGCTTTCGACCTTGGATCTCATGTTGATGTCCATGTTTACACGTGTTTGTTTCTTATAAAGTTTAGCACTCATGTTTTCACGCCGGCCGGTCTTCATGTATTTATGTCCCATGTCATGCTCCTCACGTCTGTGTAATCGTGTCATGTTCGTGTTATTTGTTCTCACAATCCATGTCATTCGTGCCTACAAATTCTCTTCCAAACCCAATGTATAGTAATCATGTAATCATTCACCAATAATCATGTGTTCGTGCCAGCTTAGGTATTCATAGCTACATTCAAGATTCAATAATCAAGATTATATCACATCACACGTATTAAGATACCCATGAGGTTTATGTTGATACTTTAGTTAGCCGATTGTGCGTTTGAGAAATGTCGGAGGAGAGTCCGAATTACGAAGGAAGATCACCATAATTTCGTAAAAATCCGGAAGTTAGTAGTAACTCTTAATCATTATTTATGAATCGAGGACAATGATTTCATGATTCTTAGCTCATGTAGGTGCTAATCGATTTTCATGTTCCCATGTACATGTTTATATGTAATCACGTATTCGGCTTCTCATGATCCATGACCATGTTTTCATGTAATCATGTCAAGCTCTTATGTTTCATGTCATTTTCATCACGTTTATGTATTCATGCCTGTCCCGGCCCCATACCTAACAAGACCCATCATTAGAGGAAGAATGATCCCAAGGGGGAGATAGTGTAACACCCCGTATCTTAGAACTAAGTCGGACTCATACCCATTAGAGTTTTAGCGGAAAAATTGAAGGTTTGAACGTTTTGCGAAAATGGTTGATGAGCCTACTTCGGGCAAAGGATAACTCTTGATTAGTTGGGAATTTGGGAAAGTACCCTCAATGAAAATTGTAGTACGTAAAAATAGCTTTCTAACGATATAAGGACCAGGCCAATCGAGATCGGAGCAAGGAGATATGATCGTCTCAATATGGCTAATAAGAAGGCGTTTAAGAGGCTATAGAATCGGCTTAGTTTTGATACGTCTGCCTTCCAGTCGAATTTCATGAAAATCCGTTGGGAATTTGAGGAAACTTAAAACACAAAATTTGTATCCCTTTGAAATAGCTTTCCAACCGTATATTATGGGCCTTGAGCATAGCTATGTACAAGAAGTTATGCCTATTTTACCGAACACTGTGCAAAACCAACACACACCGCTTCTCGGGTGCGTTGAAGGGCAGGAGTATGGCCCGCTTCATGCGGGCCGATCGCGCAACTAGTAGTTACTGCGTGCAGAATGTTGCACGATTCACCGCATCGCGGACCCATCGCGAAATGTCGATTTCGGTCAAAAGTACCGGATTTCGCGTTTTGAGTTATATATTTAAGCTTGGGGTTTATTTCCCTAACACCCCATTCACGAAAAATCACCCTAAATCCATAGAGAGCAAGTCCCAAACCTCAAGAACACCAAGGTAAGTCACTCTAATATTCCAAGTCAATTCTAATACATATCCTCAGAATCTAAACAAGAAATCATCATTCCTAAAACTAGGGTTTTCAAGAAAACCCATCTCAAAGGTTCAAGAATTCAAGATTTTGGAAATCTTCTTCAAAGCTCAAGTCTTTAATTCGAGTTTTGGAGCGACTAAGGTATGAAGAGTTACTATCTACGTGTGGGAACATCATTGTTTCTTCCCCACGCCTCATAATCCATAAATTATGATTCTCTACTAAAACTAGGGTTTCTATACCATGCTCATGATAACCCTAGGTCCATGTCCATGATTATATTATGTATGAATTGTCATAATTCCATCATTGAGTTCTTAATATTTCTTTACGATTATTGAGAATCCGTCCGTAATCCATGAAAACCCATATCTTGTGTTCCATGGGTTCTTGCATGCATGTTTTTAAATAAGATGATTATTTCATGAATATCCTACATATTTACAAGTTTTCATGCAACTGTATTAAATAATTACTTTCATGCTATGATACAAGATACATACATACTAAATACAATTTATTTCATGAAACCATATTTACAAGTTATTTCGTGAAATCATGATTACAAGACAAGTACAAGTTAATTCACGAAAATCACGTGGGTTTCTTAGCCAACTATATTATGTTCATGTTTTGGGAGTTGCACAAATTATCGAGAAGCTCGATAGCTGAAACTACGTAGCCACCGTAGGACAAGGATCGCTCCGCCCGGATAGGACGATACCTTAATTTTACACCGAATGGATCCATCGCACGATACCACCTCATACCCGGCTAAGGTACGGGGCTCGCTGGTCCGGCGAGGTACTGACTCCACGTACCCACGTGGTGATATTATATCAGTTTTCGCTAAGAAATGCTCTCCCTACCTACCATGTTTTACTCATGCTTTTTATATTATATATGTATTCATGCTCATGCTCATAACTGTTTTCAGCTCACGTTCAAATTTCTTATCTTTGTTACTTTATGTCCTAATGTTATTTCATTCAAGCTTGTTTTATATACCAAAGCATATCTAATGTGGCCGACGTCCCCTTTATTTGCCGGGGTCCGCATTTACGACGTGTGTATTGATATACGTGACGACATCCGGCTCGCAGGACAAAGATTCGTATCGATTTTATTGCGAGCCCCATCTCATTCGGGGTTTAGTCAACTTTTGTTTTATGATTTGTTATGCATCTAAGGTAAGGCAAATTTGTCCTAGCAAGTATGTTTCCGCACGTACCATGATCGAGGTTTCATAGACTAAACAAGTCGGCTTATGTTATGTTAGACATTCGAGTCGTATAGCTATTTTGGCTCATTCATGTTATTTCCGCACTCATGTTTAAACAAGTATTTTATTGGCATTATGACTACTATGTTTTATAAAGGCTCATCATGCATTCACGTTATATTCAAGCCATGTTATGCCTCATGATGATTCAGTTTAGTTACGTGGTTCGCTGGCACATGCAAGAAGGCACCGAGTGCCGTGTTTCGCCTGTGCCATGGTTCGGGCGTGACAAATTTGTAGTTGCGGTACAACAGATTGTCTACTTGTTACAACAACGTAGAACTTGTTGCAACAACTACAAATCTGTTGATATCTTCTACAAACGTAAGCAAATAATCAAGTTATGTCCACCGTATTGCTGACTTGTTGTAACATCGATTGTCTACTTGTTACAAAAGTGTAGAACTTGTTGCAATAACTACAAATCTAATGGTTATCTTCACAACCGTAACCGTATAAATACCAGACTGAACAAACAAAATTATCCGTTAGATATATTTTTCTAAATCCCGAACCATACTGTGACAACAGCAGTAAAACCATCTATTTCACTACAAACACACAACAACAACAACAACAAACTCGGATTTTATCCAAACTTTTCTTAAACCAAAAAAAAAAAAAAAATTCAAAACTTCCCTTCAAGATTTTGTTGGCGTGGAAGGGCAAAAAACCAAAAATAAAAACTTTTTTTTAAAACAAAATTAATTTTTTTGGGGTGCGGGGGGGGGGTGCAAAAAAATAAAAACTTTTCAAAACTTTTTTTTGGAAGGTGGGGGGAGGGCAAGTGATGGAGGAGGATAGGACCGATAAAAAATTAAAATTTTTGTTTTGGGGGGAAGGGGGAGGGGGTGAGGGTGGGGAGGTGGAGAGTGGGGGATCGAGAAAAATTGATTTTTTTTAATTCTTTTTTTGGGGGGAGGGGGGGGGGGGGTTGTAAAAATAAATAAAGAAAATCAAAACTTTAAAAAAAAAAATTGGGGGGAGGGGGGCCGGTTAATGAAAAAGCAAATAAAAAAGTTAAAACTTTTTTTTAAAAAAAATAAAATTTGGGTTGGGGGGTGGGGGTGGGGGAGGAGGAGGGGGGGGGCCGAAAAGCAAGAAAATATCAAATTTTTTTAAAAAAATAAAATTTGGGTGGGGGTGTACGGGGCAAGGGTAGGGGAGGAAGAGAGGGGGGGTCTAGAAAAAGCAAATAAAATATCAAAACTTAAAAAAAAAAAAAAAAAAAAATTTGGGGGGATAGGGTGGGAGGAGGAGAGGGGGGCAGAAAAGCAAATAAAAATATCAAAACTTTAAAAAAAAAAAAAAAAATTTAGGGGGGCGGGAGGAAAGGAGGAGGGGGGTCGGTAAAAAGCAAATAAAAAATATCAAATTTTTTTTTTTCTGAAGCGAGGGTGGGGGGGGGGGGGGGAGGGACCGGGTGGGAGGAGGGCCGGTAAAAAAAGCAAATAAAAAATATCAAAATTTAAAAAAAAAAAAATTGGGGGAGGTGGGGGGGGGGGACAAGGGTGGGAGAAGGAGGGAGGGGGTTAAAAAACACAATAAAAATATCAAAACTTTTTTTAATTTTTTTTTTTTGGGAGGGGGGCGGGGGGGGAGGAGAGGGGTCAGACAAAACAATTAAAAAATATCAAACTTTTTTTCAAAATTTTTTTTGGGGGGGGGGGGGTGTGCCTAGCGAGGGGGAGGAGGAGAAGGGGATCCGTGTGGGTTTTTTGAATTAAATTGGGATCTTTTTGTATTTTGTAAAAAATTAAGAAGTTTGAAAAAATATATTTTGGACCTCAATCTTTTTAATCCCAAATTTAATTGAGTTTTGCTTCTAAGTGATCCCATGAGTCACTTATGGTAATTTCAAAACTAAAATGTCACCTATAGTTAATTGTTCTCACTATCTAGGATGTCTAGGCCGCCAGCTAATTAGTTTGATGTAAGAAATAATAGTGACTTTAATATGCACACTCAGGTTTTAAAAGTTGCACGTTTTCTAAAACACGGTAGCAAAGATTGACATGCAACTTTCACATTTTTATATCAAAGAAATTCAACTTATTTCACACTCCAACGTTTCCTAAAACAAAACTCTTTTTTTTTTTTTTTGGATTAGTTATTAGTATGAGTATATGAAATATAGGTTAATAACTATGCTTCAATTTCAAATGAGTTGGAATTGGCTATATAAATTCTTTTCGTGTAAGTCAATTTGGTCATTATCATATTAAATAATAATAATAATAATAATAAGAAGAAAATAAACAACATATATATAATATAGTCTAAATCCTATTCGCATTTAGTGGATGGACAAGAAAGTCACCTAACTTTTGTTCTTTCCGCTTGAATTTGATCACTGATTTTCCAGCTTTAACTATTTTATGAGAACACCTAAGGTGTTGTACACTTTTTACCGTTTATGAATATGTTTTGGTCATACTGCCAGGCAGGAAGCTTTAATTAAGCTTAAGTAGTGTGATTCTAATTCTTTAAAGTTACTGAGTTTTAAATTAATAATTTATATATATTTGATAAAAAGTTTAATATGAATATATAGTTCAGACGAAAGCTACTGGGTTCGACCGAACCCACGCCCAAAAGACTAACTCCGCCCCTGATAAAAAGGTGTTTACATACCGAAAATAGTCTTAAACTTAAGGGCAAAACAAAACAAAAATAAAAAAAAAAAAAAAATACAGTACTGACTTTTCCAGAAAAAATGGCAAATCTTACCTAGGAAAATAAGTACAAAAATTAAAGGAAGAATAATCAACTGAAAGTAAGTACATATTTTATTTATCAGTAGTCACCTGTACAGAGAATTATAAACAAACCAGTAGTACAACAGGATTTACACTGACATAATCTACTAGAGTGTAAACCATTTCAGAAGAAAAAAAAAATTAAGCTGCCTCCCCCACCCCCACTCCCAAACACCAAATAATTAAATAAATAAGAGGTAATTATCAAAATATATCTAAACTATTTTTTTCACAGTTTCACAATCAGAATATCAGTTTTATCTTTCCTTCTTGACCTACTCATTTTGGAGGTGTATTTTAATACACAGATGATGATAGTTCATGTAGGAAAAGCGAACAACTGATAATTGTTGTTGAAACTCGCAGAAAAGTGATAGTTCAGGCATTTTTTGACCAATAACTCAATAAATAAAGAAAATAATGTTTCTTTAGCTCTGTTTGTTAGCTGGGAAATTAACAAACAGGGTCAAATTACAGAGGAATATATCGAATGAAGCTCTCTCTTGTCATTTATGAGGTGTAATTGGTGTTGGACGAAAGCAATCACCGATCATCGAATTCACCGATTTTAGCAGTTTCTTGAAAATCATGAATTTAACTTGCCCTCTTCTCGGAGGCAACCTTGTTCGGTTATCCATTTTTGATGAACGGAATGGTATATTGGAAGGAATAATGGGAAAGAATTGAAGAAAGAGGAAAGTGAAGGGGTGTAAGTGGTGTGTGGAAGAAAGAGTGAAAGAGGAAGCAGAGCAGTGAATTTATATCAGTATGAAATAATGAAAGGGGTGAAGGGCGGGAAGTGGATGAGGATTTTGGGTGTGGGGGGTGTTTTTTAAAGTTACTTTGCCTACAAGTTTGGCCTTTTTTTCTTCTAATGTATTATTTTTCCTTCTAATGTAATTATAACTCTCAAGCTCAATTCTTTTACTTATCCATAAAGTAAGATTCTTGGGCTTTAACGCTATATAAAGTATGTCAAATTTAAATTTTCAAAAGTAAAAATAAAAAAAAAAAAAAACTTCTAATAAAATTAAGACTACTATATCACATTCTTTTGGAAAAAAGCCAGGGATAACTAATGTAATTATAACTCTCAAGCTCAATTTTTATCCCACCTTGGGCGTAATGACACTAATCCCTAATAATTCAATTTAGATAAATTGTTTCCAACCAAACGAACCTTAAAGAGAATATCCCTAATGAATATCCCTAATCCCCAAGCTTGAGGAATAAACTACTCACCACTAAAAGATGGAAACAATATGTGGGGTTGTGTGAACAGAATATTGGACTGCTTTAACTGGTCTTGTTCATACACATGCGTGAATAAATTATAACGATTTATTTTAGTAGTTTACATTTTTTTTTTATTAAGGAAAATAATATTAAAAATTAACACAAACTATTTTAATAGCATTACCTCAGTTATGTTTCGTCACCATAAAACGTATTTCTACGTCAGAACAATGCTCTCAAAATTTTTTGTTTTAGTTAACTGTTACAAACACCTTTAAGATTTCATGTACATAACTTGAAGCCCAAGGATAGTAAACTATAAAGAGATAATGAACTGGGTTTATTTCCTTAACTAATACTCTTTGGGGTCGCTTTTGTTAAAACAAGCTATTTTTGGCTTTTATCCCCTGGACACTTATTCCATCCTCTTTTATGCATAAAATAACACTACAATTTATAACTAATCCCAAAAATTAGTAAAACATTTTATCCCAAAAAATTAAAAAAAAAAAAAAAAAAAAAAAAAAAACTTGGGTTTATAATCCCGTTTTATCTTTAACTTATCTAAATATTTGTACTTCCTAATTAGTTCGTTCCAAATAGAACAGTTTTTTAGTGAAATTTTTTTTGATAAAAAAAATAAGTTGGATTACACCAACTTTTTTTTTTTATAGCATATATATGATCAAAACCTTGTTTCATTTTTATTAAACGTAAAATCAAAACTATAACGAAAGTAAAACAATAGAGCATATATAGAAACCATTGGGAGATTAGGTTTCCTCCGATAATTTTTGTAGAAAACTCATCCAAACAAAATTGCCAAATTGCCCAAATAAAACTTGCTCCAACTTTTGTAATAAAAAATACCAAATAACTTTATCCGAAAACAAAAACAAGAACTATAAAGTAGGGTAATGAAAAGAAAAAGTGTTTATTTCCTTAACAATATCCATTATTGGTTATATCACCTTTAAGATCGCTTGTTGGAAACAAGTTATTAAAATAATAATAATCATGATAACTTATCATGAGATTAGTTATCCCGGGGTGGATTAGTTATTCCATCCTCCCACAGGGATAAAATAACATATCCCGCACGCGGGATGCCCGGAGATAACTAATCCCGAAATTAGTAATACTAACAAGATTTTATCCCAACCAAACGCACTGGGATAAAATCATCTCATCAAATATAATCATGCCTGACTATTTATCCCCATCCCTCATACTCAAATCCTCAGCCCAAATATTTGGCACTTTTGTTTCCTAATTAGTTTGTCGTGTCATCCAAATAGAGTTGACACATTCTTTTTTTTTTTTTTAGTGAAATTTTATAGTCTCTTACATAAATACCTTTTTTCCTTCAGTATGATATATTTAAAATCACAAGTTTCAAAAAATTTATAATTACACTCTCTAATTATTATAGCATATATATGATCAAAAACCGTAAACTCTTCATTTCTTATTAAAATTTATGTAAAATCAAACTATGAACGAAAGTAAAACAATAGAGCATATATAAAAACTATTGGGAGATTAGGTTTCTCCGATAATTTTTGTAGAAAACCAATTTGAATTTACAAAAATTGTGACCACAAGCCACTTCCAATTGCCAAATTGCCCAAATTGAAAAACTAAAAAAAAAAATTAAAAAAATCACAATCTAATCACCTAAATCGTAATAGCAGCACCCAACAATTCCTAAGCTTGGGCCAACCTAAAACTCAATAATCATCTAAACCTCAATTTCAATAATCGAAAACAGAGTCCAAACAGTAATCGCTATTGGTCGGGCTCGTTCGTTCATATGTTATTGATTCGGTTTGTCGGTTAGAAAATAGGGTTAATAGTAAAAGAAAAAGCCCGGGGTTCATTTCTGAACAAATATTCATATGTTTGTAAACATGCTAAATCAACAACCAAAACAATACAATATCCATTATTGGTTATATCACCTTTAAGATTGCATGTATTTGGATTGGAGTCTAAGGGTTTTCACACAAGTAGCACTTTGCTCCAAATTAAACTTTTAGATTAAAATAATAATAATAATAATAATAACGGAAAAGGGCCAAAATTACCCTGAACTTTGAAAAAACCAAAAACAATAGTTCATTCATATCTTCTGTTATATTTTTAGGGCTAATTATACCCTTACGCTTATACTATGGGGTAATTATACCCTTCGCATTAACCGTTGCCACGTGGCATCATCCTAGCCCTTCAAAATTATTTTACCCTCAAATAATTTTTTACTCACTAAAATAACTCAATCCGACCCGAATTTTTTTTTTCAGCAAAAATAATACGGATAATTTTTCCAAAAAAAATATAAAAATAATACGGGTAAAAGTGAAATCTTACAGTCCCCTGCCTTATCTAAATCAATTAATTTGAAAGAAACCAAAACAATAATAGGGAAAGGGTAAAAAATATTTTGCTAAATAGACTCAACGACAGAGACAAGATGAAGAAGAAAGCCAAAGATTAAGAATATGGCTTTCGAGAAGGAGACTATCAAGTTCTTGCCGACCAAATCCATTAATTTAATGCAGTATTGAACATTAATCACCATGGAATTAAATCAATTACTCCTTCCGTTCACTTTTGCTTGTCTACTATGCTAAAAATAAATTTTCATTTTTACTTGTCCACTTTAGCATATCAAGGAAAGACAAACTTTTTTTTTCTTGTTTTACCTTTAACCTTAATTACTCATTTTCAAATCATTCTCCTAGTTCAATGAGACTATACACCAATTAATATGGGTATTATAGTAAAATACATTCTTCATTTATTAATTCTTAAGGGGCGTGGAAAGTCAAAAGTTGATAAGCCATGCTACCTTGTATTTTGGTGTTTTGATGACTTGACAAACCTCCTCGAGGAACCAACATAATGATAGAGACTAGGTCTCCAAGTGTTCGGCATACCAACTCTACCGTTGTAAAGTCAGTTGCCATCAGACAAGATAACAGCAAAGATACAAGAACAGAAAGTTGTTTTTACGGGTCGTTATCTTCATTCTTTCTCTACATATTCAAACATCATGCCAAAGTGAAGATTTGATTCTTGCAAAATTCAGAAATTGTTCAAATCTAAAAGTGCAAGTCTCCACACATCAAGGTGTGCTCACAACCAAAGCTTCAACAAATCTAAGGACCTGTTCTTCTACAATTGAATATGTGTTAAGTCCTAGGAGTGTTAAGTATCTGTTCTTTTGTTCTTAAACTTGTAAACCTACTCTTCTCAAAAGGAAGTTGTTGTAGGTACTCTAAATTCTCGGTCGTTTTGCATAGGTAGTTTACCTTCATTCTATTGAGTGGTACCCTTGGCTAGAGCTAGGAAGGTGTATTAGTGTGTTTGGCTGGAAGTAGTCAAAAAGTGTTGAACTCTCAAAGGCTGCTTGTAGGAAGTGAATCTTCACAAGCGTTTGAGTGGTACACTAGGCTAGAGTTAATCTAGGTGCATTAGTGGCTTGGCTAGAGGTAGTCAAGAGTTCCTTGCGCAGGGTACCGTAAGGGTGGAGGGATTATGTGGAGTTAATTCCAGATCGGGCAAGAGTTATAATCTGCTTTGCTCGGTGAAAGGAGTTGAAATCATACGTGGTAGGTCTTAGTTTTTAATCCCTTGAGAAAGGAGTTTTCGACGGTAATATCCTCTGTTATTCACTTACTGCACTGCATCAGGAAACTGGTAAACAACTAGGTCTATATCAATTGATATCAGAGCGGGCTCTTTCTAAAAGGTTAACACCTAGAAAGGATCATTTACATGGCTGCTCTACCAAACAAAGAAGAGAGGAGAAAGAATCTGAATGTTGAAGGAAGAAGTGAGTCAAGTGATGATGACGAATTAGAAATAACATATCTCACTCACAGATTCCAAAAAATTGTTCGAAGAAGTGCTGAGTCCCTGAAAAGGAAAAGTCACAATGAAAATCTCAAGGACAACTCCATCAAGACAACTACAAGAAATCTAGTGCTCGATAAAAGGCTCAAAAGAAAGGAGGAAGTTGAAAACTTGATAAGGCAAGCTCTTACCACATAGAGAGACTCGATAAGGGAATCTGAAGACGAAACGGACTCAAGTGATGCACCCAAGTCTAGAGTCAACAATGAATCCTCAGCAAGTGATTCGAATCCTAGTCTCTTAAAGAACTCTTGCGCTGAAAATAAAAAAAACCAAACACAATGTGGAAGACCCTCTTGATGATCAAACCAAACTGGAAGGTCACTCCCACAAAAGGCTAATCTCCTTGGTAAATGGTTTGATAAATGATCTTTGTGGACTTACTAAAAAGAAGGAGGAGCTAGCTGAGAAACTTGATAACACATAACAAGAAAGTAATGATTTGGTCATTTGCATCGTAGATCTACAAGAGCAAGTTGAGAAAGTTACTAAAGAAAACTTTCTTCTAAACAACCTTATCAAAGAGCTGATGAGTACAACTTTTGAGAGAAAGGAGGTAGCAATCAAAGCTCAGAATGAACATGAGAACTATTCAGAGCAAACCAAAGTGGATCCCATAGCTGAGATGAAGAGGTACAAGGACACCGCTAAACAAAAGAAAAGAAAGAAGGGACCTGGTCCTCACCAGGAAGGAGAAGACATGCTTGAATAGAGAAGAGGAAGCCTAGTTCATCATATTCACCACTCCAAAGGAACCAATTCCGTATAGGTTCTTGATCGGAGTCAGTAGTCCAGCCAGAAACTAGAGTGAGAAGAGGACAGTCAAAAGGCAATACATGCAACTTTGACTATCCTTTGATAAATAAAGAAAAGTCTTCTCACTCAAGGGTTCCTAAGGAAAGTGTGTGTGCTTGAACGACACCTTCCCATGTTTTTTAAAATGGCAACTACTGAAGAATATATGTAATCAAAGATGTCGTGTTGAAATGAACATGATCCCTCCTGCCTCTCAAGAAAGTGTGATGTCCCTGAGCATAGTTGCTGAGTGCATAAACTTATTCAACAAGGCAAGCATTCTATGTGATGAATGACCAAAGTTGCTAACATCGATCGAGACATGCCAGCCCTGAAGAAGCTCCTTCCGTTCTACAATGGCAATGACAAGAGGAAATAGTGTCTATCCTGATCTCTAAGAGATCTGGTCTCTACAACTCAGGTTAGTAGTCTCTTCAGTACCTGTATGAATTTGAAATTGTCATTTAAGTGCCAAGTCACCAAAACCTTTTTTAATTAAAAAAAAAAAAACTCCTCAGAGGCGTTACACCTCTTCTAAACCGTTTCGATCAAAAGGCTCGCAACCCGACTCAATTGTCACTCTACCAAATCAAATACCCTTGAAATAAAATAAAATTCCACCTTCCCTTTCTTACTTGAAATCAAAAATCTAAACTCATTCCATATTTTTCCTACTCAAACCTCAAACCTCTCTCTCTCTCTCTCTCTCTCTCCCCCTGTTTCGCAGAACCTTTTTCATCCTCTCTAACCAAATCTTATAATGTCTAACGAAGAAGTCACCACTCAAGCCCCTGTTGAAACAAACCCTGCCTCTTCATCATCCAAAGCCAGAATTTCATCCGAATCGAACCAACCTACTTCTTCCCCAAAACCTCAAACTCTCTCAGATCAAAATCCCATTATCACTTCCTCTAAGTCTCGTTTCATAAGTTGCAACCCCAAAATATCAATACCTCAATCAAAGATGTCAGACCCTGTTGAAAAATATGACTCTTTCAGTAGCGAGCATACCGCCTCTGTCTCAAAATACTTCCAGAATACTAATGAGAAGGAAGGACGAGACAATGGAATAAAAGCTACCTGTCAATCCATTGAGAAAACAAAAAAGACGAGTCAAAGTAATGAAAACCTGATCTCTCAAGTCATGCATGAGGAAGAGACTGTGAGTAACAAAGGGCAGCAATTTGCAAAAATCAACAAAGAAACTGAAGAAGCCAGTAATGCACAAAAAGGTAACTCTCCTTCCTCTGAATGTCATAAAGAGGTAGAATAATTTCCTATAAAAGTAAATGGCACCATTTATGGTATAGGTCAGAATTAATCTAGTGAGTTGGATGGGGATGCGGCTCTTGTGGCAGATTTTGCAAACATCTTGAGTGAATTAAAGGGTGTAAGGCCTTCCGAAAAAGTAAATGAGACACATGTTCCCTCAACACAAGAAGGGTCTGAATTCGAATTCAGGACAATTTCTGTGAAGGATAAGGCACCAGGTTCTTCCAGTGCAAATTTAGAATTAGCTATAGCTCTGAACCTGTATCCTTTGGCCGAAATTTCCCCTAAAAGGAATAACAGTCACAATGGTCATAAAGATGAATTTGATGAAGACGAGGTACCACTTGCTTTTGGGATGAGAAAATGATCTAAAAGTAAATTTGCATCCACAGTAAAGACTTCATCCGTCGAATTTCCTAGAACCGTACTAAGAAAAAGGTCGAAAAAATAGCTCTAGAATCAGCTCTTAAGGCAAATAAAGTAAAAGGTACCAAAAGGATCAGAAGTTCTCTAGTATAAAGTCGTTTAATCGATGAAGTAGAGCTGATAGACGTGGAAACTGCAGCTGCAAATGAAGGTGATGAAGATTTAGAGGAAGAAAGGGGTTTATGCTCCTCTTGAGAGGAAAAACTCTAAAAAAAGAAAGAGCAGTGAAAAGGGAGTCACTCAGGTTGAGGGTGAAAAATCGATAAAGGAATCCAAACTTTCAAAAAGGAGAAAAAAATAGAAACAATGAGGAGTCATGCTCCTCAAAGAAGCAAAGGGTGGATAAAACTGTCACTCAAAGTGAAAAGGAAATGAGAGAAAATATGAAGAAACAAAAGGTGTTGTTGGGTAGGATGTTTGATCCTGAGATCGCTGACAACTTTGGAATGAGAGGACTGCTTGAAGTCATTGAGTTTCAGAATTGGTATCATCTATTTGTCCCACCAGTTCCAAGTGTCTTCGAAGCACAGGTGGCAGAGTTTTTTCAAAAACTCCACTACTCAGACGACCATGGCACTCCCTTTTCATCGGTCAGCAAAACTAGACTCGAGTTGACTGAAGAGGTACTTGGAGCAATTCTGGAAGTTCCTACAGAAAGAATGAGAGCTATTGAAGGCAAAATGAAAGCTTCAAGCAACTTCAAAATCATGATTGCCAAAGAGGTAGTAAAAGATGCAGGTGCAACGGCAAGACTCAACAAGAAAGAGCTAAAACCAGAGTACCAACTCTTGTTTAAATCGGTCAACAAAGTACTGCTTCCCAGGACTGAAGGTCGCACAATTGCAGACCTGGTGTTTATAGAGGCATTGGCTAATTTCTAATCCATAAACCTTCCTGCAATCATAATTAAGCATATAGTGAAAGTGGTGAATGTACCTGATGGAAAACTTGGGCTTCCCTTCAGATTCTTTCTGACCAAAGTGTTTGCTCACTTCAAGGTTAAGACTGACAAAGCTACAAAGGAATCCAAGAAGCATATGTTCTCCATGACCAGAAGAATGTGATTGTGTACATAGGAAAGATGGCATTGGAATTACTTCCACAATCTCAACTCTTCTTGAGGCACAGGAGAGGATCACTGCTGAATTGCAGAAAATCAAGGCCGAAAATTCTCTTCTTCAGGCGCAACTAACTAAGAAAGAGAAAGCTACTAGATCTCAAAGTGCTTTAGAGGCTGCAAGAAGTGAGATTGAGAAACTCAAAGCATAAAATGAGAGATTGACGGAGAAATTAGATGAGCTCAAGGACCAGATGCTCCAGGACCAGCGTGTCCATATTGAACGCGTGGATAAACTTCTGACTGCTCTAACTCAACGCTCCTAAGCTTTCCAGCTTCCCTAGTCTCCTTATGTCAACATCTTTCCTTCCTGTTTTAAGTTTGTTTTGATTTGACAATTGGCTCCTATGACAATCTGTATTTTCATACACTTTCTGACCTGCCTACTATGCCTTGCTTGATTATTTGATTGACTAGTTTTCTTACATCTCATGCTATATTGTTCTTGTTGATTAGTTTGCTTGACTAGTTCATCTTTTTTCGACGATGCCAAAAAGGAGAAATTATTTAGATTATTTGGTTGCTGCTATGGCCTGGTTCTCAGGGGGAACAAGTGGGATCTGGTCCTCAGGGGGAATACAACCTATGTGTTTCTCATCATCAAAAAGGGAAAAATTGATAAGCCATGCTACCTTGTGTTTTGATGACTTGACAAACCTCCCCGAGGAACCAATTACGATGATAAGAAGACCAGATCTCCTAAAATGTCATACAGTCAACTCTACAAAGAAGCTATCACCGTATCGGTACAATAGAAAGATACAAGATGTAAAGCAGTAGGTTGCTTTATAGGTTGTCATCTTCACTCTTGCTTTACATATTCAAACATCATGCCAAAGTGAAGATTTGATTATTGCAAAATTCAGAAATTTTTCATATCTAAAAGTGCAAGTCCCCACACATAATGTGTGTTCACAGACAAAGCTTCAACAAATCTACGGACCTGTTCTTCTACAACTGAATCTGTGTTAAGTCCTAGGAGTGTTAAGTTTCATTTCTTTTGTTCTTAAACTTGTAAACCTACTCTTCTCAAAAGGAAGTTGTTGTAGGTACTCTAAATTCTCAGTAGTTTTGCATAGGTAGTTTACCTTCATTCTATTGAGTGGTACCCTTGGCTAGAGCTAGTCTAGGAATATTAGTGTGTTTGGCTGGAGGTGGTCAAACAGTGTTGAACTCTCAAAGGCTGCTTATAGGAAGTGAATCTTCACAAGCGTTTGAGTGGTACACTATGCTAGAGTTAGTCTAGGTGGATTAGTGGTTTGGCTAGAGGTAGTCAAGAGTTCCTTGCAGTAGGGGTACTGTAAGGGTGGAGGGATTATGTGAGTTAATTCCTAGATTGCAAGAGTTGTAATCTGAAGTTGCTCGGTGTAGTGGAGTTGAAATCCTACGTGATAGGTCGTGGTTTTTAATCCCTTGAGCAAGGAGTTTTCCACGGTAATATCTTGTGTTATTTACTTACTGCACTGCATCTGGGAATAGGCAAACAACCAGGTTCCTCATATATTGTTTGGTGCACTCACAACATATATCAAAAGTGGACAAGTAAAAGTGAACGGAGGAAGTACTTGATAAGCATTGATATCGTGGGGAACAGCTAAAGATCTTCGATTGATTCATTCCAAACAAATGATCCATGAGTCTCTTAGTAATACTAGAATAGTAAAAAGGTTAGGAGTAATATTGAAAGGCTAACTTTTGAGCACGGTAAAGGTTTATTACGTCTTTAAACCAACTAGTTAATTACGTATAACTGTATAAGTTAATTTGTTTTTATCTTACTGTAATCCTAAGTAGATTTCCTAATTGTAGCCTAAGTATACATTCTTTGCATTTCTTATTAGTTTTCCTTTTCCATCACCACGGTCCACGAAGAATAAAAGATACTATCGAGTAATTATTAATTTAAAATCATAAACTTCTCTCTTCTTGTTTTGTCGACAGATTTTTTTTTTTTTTTTTTTTGTTGTTGTCAATGTATCAGCATTCAACTTCTTTTTTGTGTGTTCATTTCTATGTGCCATTTCAGTTCATTATCTAATCACATTGCTATATAAAATTCCCACAAATAATTCAAGTAAAGATTCTCCAATAAAAGTTGGTGAGATATAATAATTGGACCATGAACAAATGGACAAACCAATGCCGGCTTAATTTTTGGAATTCTTTAATGTAACTTCACCAAGATTTACATTTTTTTTTTTTTTTTTTTTTTTTTTTTTTTTGTCTTTTGGGACCAAATTGTTGGGGACAATAAATTAAAACAGAAAAAGAAACAGATCCCAGGATGTCCCAACAATATCAACATAGGTTTTTGGTCATTTACAAGGAGACGTACACATCACAGAATTAAACCAATAATTCCCTTTTGTTTATTTGTTTTATTCATGGCATGTGGTTATTTTTTACCAAGTTTTTTCTTTCATGTAAACTAAAGGTCCAAAACGCAAAGATAACTTCAATAGATGAAGAGAGAAAAAAGTGTTTTATGAATTCTCATTTTTGACAAATTTAAAGAACCAATCTAGCATTAGAAGTGGGGGTTTAGTTGTATCTCCAACTTTCGACCCAAAATATAAATTTATGCGTAAAAAAGTATTAAAATTGTAATAAATAGTAGATATGAACCCATAACTTTAGAAATATAATGATTTTAATAATAAAAATCTTAAAATTGAATCCTGGATCCGCCTTTGAAAATAAGACTATTCAGAAATCTATATTATTAAAAGGAGGGTAGTCTAGCTTGATATTAAGCCAAGTGGCGTAATATAAGCAAGTCACTTGGTAAGAAAGTCTATTTGTATTAATCTTATCTATATTTATATATTATATTAAAAGGAGGGCAGTCTAGCTTGATATTAAGCCAAGTGGGGTAATATGAGCAAGTCACTTGGCAACAAATTCTATTTGTAGCAATTTCAAAATGAAATTAATTGACATTATTAAATGAACTCACCTAATTTAGTGTATTTGATTGGAGAAATATAATTAATTGATATTTTGGGATCTAATTTATAGTCAATAATACTCCTTTAAATGTTAAGACATAATATTACATGATATAATTATTATTTTTTAAAAAAAACTTAAAATGGTAAATAATTGAAATGTATACGTGCTACTTTGGCAATACAATAGCAATAATTAATAGTAATAAATGCATTAAATCTTATTAAATATACTCACCTAATTTGGTGTATTTGAAATGAAAAAAATATAGTTAATTGATATTCTTGGATCTAATTTATAGTCAAGAATATACCTTTAAATGATAATATATAATATTGTCCTTTGTTACTTTCTGCAATTAAGGAAAAGTCAAGCTCATATGTAGAGTACACGAAATTAATAGTAATAAATGCATTAAATCTTATTAAATATACTCACCTAATTTGGTGTATTTGATTGGAGAAATATAGTTAATTGATATTCTTGTATCTAATTTACAGTCAAGAATACTCCTTTAAATGGTAATATATAATACGGAAAGGGCTTTGTGCCACACTGATTTTGGCCACAATAGCCCAAATGAGGGTAGTTCAATAAATTCACATGGGTATCTAGGTTAAATTTAATAATTTATGTTTAGTCTATGTCATTTCTACCCTTTCCTCCCAAAGTTTATTAATTCAAAATGTGCATGGAATCCTCTCTCATCAATTCAATTTTGGGTTTTTTCCCAATACATTGAGAATCTCAAAAGATGCACACATAAAAGATGCACACATACTTTTCTTTCTTATTTACTAAAAAAAAAAAAAAATCTATTCTTTATTTTAAAAAAAAAAAACTTTTAGAAATTCTTCATACATGGATTACTTAGTTACTTGTAACTTACAATTAATTCTTAAAGTTATAACTTTAAAATAATGACATATGTTAGTCATTTTTCCTCTAAAAAATTTTAAAATGAGAAATTTCAAGAGTTTAAGCTATGAGTTTAATTTTTTCAGATGTAACTTTATTGTTCTTTCACCGCCATCGCATAGGAGAATTCAAAATTTTACAGTCACGGGCGGACTATTACATTTATAGTAAATGGTTCGGTAGTCTACAATTGATAATAGTATTTATATTCAGACGGTTCACGATTGATTCAATTATTATAATAAATTTTTGTTTATAAATATGCAAGTAATCAAGAAACCGAAATTTGTTGAATTTATTAGAAAATTCTATCGCATTTTTTTTTCTAATGAATAAAATTTGAAGATAAATGGTAAATAAATTCTTTCTATTTTTAAATTGTGCATATTAATTAGACAAATTGATGAAAAATCTATAGCTTTATTTTGATATTTTTTGTTAGATTTAATTGATTACTTTATTATTTTTCATATTTTATGGTATTACTCTCTTTTTGTTAATATTATATTTAAAAAATATTAAGATTACTAAAAAGTACTCAAAGGCATTTTTGAAAGCTATCACATTTTTAAATAATCAAATCAGAAGAAAATAAATGCACATTAACTAATTAAACTCACTAGAACTATTGACAAGTTCAATTAAAATTTTCATCTCTTCTTTTAAATTAAGGGTGAAAGATAACTTGTAGTATAAAAGAATAGAAGAACAAGAGGAAAAATAACATTATGGAAAAAAATAAAAAGAATAATGCAAAGGAATAAAAATGTAAACAAAATAAAAATAAAAATATAGGTTTGAAGGAGTGAGAGGGCAGAAAGCTTGCTATGTAAAAAGCAAAATTATATTAGCCTTACGAAGTTAAATTTGGATCTCGCTAGTGGAGACACTTTTTTCAAAATTTAAGACACCGGTAACCACTCACCGTTATACGTGAGTCCGTCTTTGTGTTAACAATGCTTAGTTTATTTTTCTTGATTTAATATCTTGTAAATTGTATTTATCTTATTTTCTAGAATATTTTTTGATATTTGATTTATATTTTTTAAGATAAATAACTTTGCATATATAGCAATAACATAATAACAAGAAACTTACTTTTACTATTTATTTTTTTGTTCTCAATCTATTGTATTTAGATTAAAAAATGTAACTCTACTTAATTGATGTATTATCTTAGATCGAATACTTAATTTGAAATAAATTAAAATTTTCAAACAAAACGATGAGTCTTTTTTATGTCTGCTCCTCTATTTCTTCTTAGAATTTTGAGTTGTTAATCTTATTGTAAAACTTTAGTCTTTGGTGACTGATAGACTTACCAACATTTGAAGTGCAAAAGAAAAAATAATCATAATGTTCTAATTCGGCCATTTGATGCTTAACTAGTTGAATAACATATTTAAATTCATTTTTCAAGACATATTCAAGTGTTTCTGTAAAAACATTAAATTAATTTTTGTTTTGATAAATTATTTATACGTATTCAACAGATTTTATAATACAAATATAATGAAAGAGTTATTGCTGCCCCCATGGGCTTCGTACAATGTGAACTAAATAAAATAATAATGACAAGGACAGCCCTGAACGGATTTGGTGGGATTGGGTAGCGCGCGTCCGACACACGCATGGTTGGTGGCTGACCATGGCAGGACGCTACTGACGCGTGGCTCACGTGCAACGGCTGTACCGGACCAACGACCACACGGACCAACGGCTGTACCGGACCAACGACCATACGGACCAACGGCTGTACCGGACCAACGACCATACGGACCAACGGCTACACCGGAACAACGGCCATGCGGACCAACGATAAAGGTGGTGGACCAAATGGTCTCCATGCTCATCTCCGGTCTAGGCGCCCCTCCGGTTCAGTTCGAATGTCATCGGGCACGTTATATCCGGTATTGACCGTATACAATTTGCACAGCCACCGCATAGTAGACTTTGACAGTGCTCACCCTATACAAATTTTATCTCCAACGAGTTGTCATGGTGCATGGATGAAGTTACTGTCAATAAGAAAGCTGTTTAATTTTAACTTTGAAAGAGTCTTTTACTTATTTTTTAAAACAAAAATTAAAAGAAGTTTTAAGTAACACCAAAGGATGTGGTGCAGTGGACGGAGCTACTCCTCCCTTAATCAGAGATTTCGATTTCGAGTCTTGGGTATGGAAATTTTTTTAATAGAGAGCGCTTTCCCAAATAGACTATACGCGGTGTGAATTCGAATTAATCGGGCTCTAATGCAAATACAGAACACCATATTGCAAAACAAAAAGAAAAAGAAGAAGAAGAAGAAGAAGAAGGAGGAAGTTTCAAGTACTTCCAAATTCTTCAATTAAGAGATAAAATTATATTCTTAAAATTATATTCTTGAGTGTGACTCATGTGTCACGACCCAAATCTGACACTCAGGCCGTGACCGGGCACCTTTCGAGCTTCTACCCATAAGGCGAACCCTCTAAGCTAATAATGCGAAAATTAACGAATAAAATGAATAATACGCAAAGTCTCATAATATAAAGAAAAGTGCGGAAGCGAAATACAAATACTAAGTCGTGCCCATAAACCCCACAAAATGTCTAAGTCATGGAACTACTAGTCTGAATATAAAAGTACGAGACGTAGCTCGGAATACTACTAAGTCAACTAAAGAAGAAGAGGCCGCCATGATCTAATGGTGGCTCACCTCGACTGAACTGGACTGAACGAAGCTAGAATGAATCAAGTATCGGCTATCTGGTCACTGTTAACCACACCTGCACACATACAACATCAACAAGCGTGAGTCTAAAAGACCCGCAAGATCATCGACACTCTCGCCTACCCCCTGGGGCAAGTCTTTGAAATCTCAGATAATGCATAAAAGCAATTACACAGTACAAGTATATTAAATATATACAAACACTGAAGCTAAAGCTGAAATCATGAAGCAGAAACAAGCAAGACATGAAATACTCTAAATCTAAATCTATGCTCACGGGACATAGTACGTATTTATCTATGTCTTACCCCGTTTTCCGGAGAGGGCATTATTTACCCCCATCTTACCCGACGAGCACAGATGCACTACATCGAATCGAATCTATGCTCACGGGACATAGTACGTATTCGTCTATGTCTTACCCCGTCTTCCGGAGAGGGCATTATTTACCCCCATCTTACCCGGGTCACTTAAAATTCTAGCATCTATCTCTCAATGAACATTAATGGGACCTATGGAAGTGTGCCCCTCTGAAGATATGATAAGTGTAACACACATCCAATCAATACCACTTCTAAACTTTACATTTATATAAATAGTATCCATGTAAGCGAAATTACGCTAAAGGACTCATACGGTCATTACTTTAGAAACTTGAAAATTATCCAATTTAGATCATGCTTCACTCACACGAACTAAATGGTTTAAATGCATACATACAACACAAACCATATGCTTTTTATGAAAAGCAAGTAAACTAAGAGTTTAAGCCTCACTTGTCGTATAACCGGAACGCAACCTCTCTTGAAGTGTCAAATTTCCTTCAAACAATCTTCAATAGCCTCAATCTATTCAATACCATAAATAAATTATCTAAATTAGTCTAAGGAAACTAATCCTATAATTTTAGGTTCAGAATTAAATCTCAATATTCTATACCTTGATTCCATAATTCTTTTAAAAAGTGAAATTTGTATCTCAATATCATTAACAAATAATTGTATAATATACTTATATATGTATGCGTTCCACTCCCAACATCCCAAAATAAATAATGTTTATCGAGTACAGTGAAGGAAAACACAAAAGAAAGAAAGAAACAAAATGA
>NC_081348.1:53866302-53926553 GCF_029784015.1 Lycium ferocissimum | reverse complement strand
TTCATGCAGTTGGTGGTGGACTCAAGTGGAAGCTGCACAGGTGACGGTGGTGCTGCCACCACCGCCGCCATCAGAGTCATCTCCGCCGCCACCGCCGCCATCATTTCCTTTGATGGACATATTATCAAGATCATTTTCGCTTAATAGTATTTTAGGGGAAAATATAGAGCTTACTGTCTCCACAAAGCTCTCAAATATTTTTGAGCTTTGATTTGACCCCTTCTAGGTGGGACTACTCCACCGTTTTTTTGTTTTTGTTGTGAATTTGGTGCAGCCATGAGAATATCTAGCAGAAAATTTGGTGTTTCAAGAAAGTAAAGAGGAGAAATTTAAGTAGGCTTTGTAAAATAGCCTATATATTTAAAGAATATGAAAACTATGAGGCCTGCAAAAGCCCCATCTGAGAAGAGAAAGTGGGAACTAAAAAGTAAGAGAGGAGAAATATATGTGGAGTGATGCTCCTTTTATACTGTGAGAACTGTGGAAAATTTTAATGGAATTTACAGAGAAATTTCTATTTTAAAGTCTCCTATATTTACACGAAACTAGAAGTGTTCTTTTTCCAATGAAAAAATGGCAGTTTTAGTCCCTGAGTTATTACCTAATTCTGATTTTGATCCTTGTGTTAGTGGATTAAGCATATTTAACTTTTAATTAAACAAAGTGTGTTATTTTAGTCCTTAACGTAACTTGAAGTTAACACTGCTAACTTTAATTCTTTTCTTAACCACTTCAGCGGGAACATATTCTACAGTATTCTAATTAGAGTTTATCCCCCATTTACAATTTCATCTGTCTTACATTGAAAACATAATATCATGGTGAACAAAATGATTAAGCAGAATTAATTAAGACATTTTGTATATATAATAACAATTAGAATGTTTTTAAAAGTTATTTTCAAAATACAAACCTTAAAGACTGGCTAATTAAAGTGAATAGACATGTTCGGCCCATATATCGCACGGGCATGTATTGCTAGTATATATATACAGTAGGTGATATGTCAGGTCAATTGGGCAAAACCCAACTTAGTTCATCTGAAGGTTTGTGTTAATTTTGGGCCAACTACTTGTTAATCATCACTCTTATGGAGACATCCAAAATATTGCGGTATGGCATATCCTTTGCTTTTAATATTTTTCATTTTAAGTCTATATATTAGCTAGTTCTAATGTCCTGTTTTATGTGTGCCTTTCTTGCATTTATAATTTGTTTGATATTAGAACTTGTCATAATTTTATTTAATTTTAACATCTTCATTTCGTCCTTATTGACTTGACTTGTAACACCTTACTTGATATAAATTAATTTAAAATAAGGAGCAACAATATAAATTGACATATGAAACTCTTACAATCCTTTCATTTATTTGTTAATGTAAAGCAATTTTTGATACTTGATATATATTTAGTTATATGTCAAAAGTTTTTTTTATTTTTTATTATAGTTTTTTAATCTCTGTGCCACTAAGATGTGGTGAAACTTTTATCCTTTTTTTTTTAAATGTGTATCAACTACTCAGGTGCATCTGATAACTTCTCTTTGATAGTTCTAATGTCCTGTTTTATGTGTGCCTTTCCTCCCAAATTTTATTAATTCAAAATTTGCATGGAATCCTCTCTCATCAATTCAATTTTGGGTTTTTTCCCAATACATTGAGAATCTCAAAAGATGCACACATACTTTTCTTTCTTATTTACTAAAAAAAAAAAATCTATTCTTTATTTAGAAAAAAAAAAAAACTTTTAGAAATTCTTCATACATGGATTACTTAGGTACTTGTAACTTACAATTAATTCTTAAAGTTATAACTTTAAAATAATGACATGTTAGTCATTTTTCCTCTAAAAATTTTTAAAATGAGAAATTTCAAGAGTTTAAGCTATGAGTTTAATTTTTTCATATGTAACTTTATTGTTCTTTCACCGCCATCGCATGAGGAGAGATTCAAAATTTTACGATCACGAGCCGCACTATTACATTTATAGTAAATGGTTCGGTAGTCTAAAATTGATAATAGTATTTATATTCGGACGGTTCACGATTGATTCAATTATTATAATAAATTTTTGTTTATAAATATGCAAGTAATCAAGAAACCAAAATTTGTTGAATTTAGTAGAAAATTCTATCGCATTTTTTTTCTAATGAATAAAATTTGAAGATAAATGGTAAATAAATTCTTTCTTTTTTTTAAATTGTGCATATTAATTATACAAGTTGATGAAAAATCTATAGCTTTATTTTGATATTTTTTGTTAGATTTAATTGATTACTTTATTATTTTTCATATTTTATGTATTACTCTCTTTTTTGTTAATATTATATTTAAAAAATATTAAGATTACTAAAAAAAAGTACTCAAAGGCATTTTTGAAAGCTATCACATTTTTAAATAATCAAATCAGAAGAAAATAAATGCACATTAACTAATTAAACTCACTAAAACTATTGACATGTTCAATTAAAATTTTCATCTCTTATTTTAAATTAAGGGTGAAAGATAACTTGTAGTATAAAAGAATAGAAGAACAAGAGGAAAAATAACATTATGGGAAAAAATAAAAAGAATAATGTAAATGAATAAAAATGTAAACAAAATAAAAATAAAAATAGAAGTTTGAAGGAGTGAGAGGGCATAAAGCTTGCTATGTAAAAAGCAAAATTATATTAGCCTTACGAAGTTAAATTTGAATCTCGCTAGTGGAGCCACTTTTTTCAAAATTTAAGGCACTGGTAACCACTCACCGTTATACGTGAGTCCGTCTTTATGTTAACAACGCTTAGTTTATTTTTCTTGATTTCATATCTTTTAAATTGTATTTATCTTATTTTCTAGAATATTTTCTGATATTTGATTTATATTTTTTAAGATAAATAACTTTGCATATATAGCAATAACATAATAACAAGAAACTTACTTTTATTATTATTTTTTTGGTTCCTCAATCTATTGTATTTAGATTAAAAAATGTAACTCTACTTAATTGATGTATTATCTTAGATCGAATACTTAATTTGGAAATAAATTGAAATTTTCAAACAAAACGATGAGTCTTTTATGTTTGCTCTCTATTTCTTCTTAGAATTTTTGAGTTGTTAATCTTATTGTAAAACTTTAGTCTTTGGTGACCCATAGACTTTACCAACATTTGAAGTGCAAAAGAAAAAATAATCATAATGTTCTAATTCGGCCATTTGATGCTTAACTAGTTGAATTACATATTTAAATTCATTTTTCAAGACATATTCAAGTGTTTCCGTAAAATATTAAATTAATTTTTGTTTTGATAAAATTATTTATACGTATTCAACGAGATTTTATAATACAAATATAATGAAAGAGTTATTACTTGGCTATGAAAAATAATCCTTCTTTATACAAATTCTCGAATAAAGTTTTAAGCAAAACTTCAATTGGCGAGATGTGACATTGACCAGAACTATATATTAACTTATGCCTGAATTTATAGTTAAAACTCTAGTTCCGCTTTTTGCCAAGAAAATATTGGTGTAATAATAATTTTTTTCTTTGGTGAAAGGGTTAGGAGTAATTTTTAACGACGAAACTTAATAATATAATTAATCATTTTTTCATCATTTTTTTAATATAATTCTTTTAATATTAGTTAGTCTTACAAGATAATTATTCTTGTCATAATTAATAAAGGAAATAAAATAAAATAATTGCAAACAAATATAGGGATTTAACATTTTAAAGTATACTTTTTTTTCTTCCATTATGTATGCCAAAAAAATCTAGTAAAATTTCCTAGAATTTTTATAAAGCATCTAATTTCTTTTATACAATTATATAAAATTTTGGACCTATTCATGTTTTCATATTACCTCCAACTATTTTAAGTGCTAGGAGACAATAATATTTATAGAATGAGCTAATTATTTTAATAATGATAATTTTTCTTTGATTAAAGTTGGCGAAAAGGATCAAGCAAGAAGAACATTCTATACATTATGTTATTTGAAATTTTTCTATTTATTTCTCATTGAAATGTTCAAGTTGAAAGCTACAAAATATTTTGATTTGAATAAGCATAAGTTAGTGTATTTAATATTGTGTTTTCGAGGGAAAATTATTGGTGGAAAATTGTTGGTAGCAAAGAAGTAAAGGTTATGGTGGTGTTTTTATAGGTGTAGCTAAATTTGGGCCAAATTAGTGTGGTAGTTTAGCAGCTCTCCATATAATGCTATCCTTTGTTACTTTTTGCAATTAAGGAAAAGTCAAGCTCATATGAAGAGTACACGAAATTAACAACTCAATGCCACATTTTATTTTAAGTAAATTAAAATGAATATAACTTAAATATTGTCAAGGTAGTACGTATAACTACTATTTACTGCATTTAGTACTATTGACTGCATTCGACGATCAAGCAACAAGGTACTATTGCATATTATTGTTAGTAAGACTAGGCGAGATTCGTGCCAATCAATAGGATTTACATTTATTTACTCCATTTAGAACTTTTTCTTGGTTGACAATCAAGCTATTTACTGCTTAGTACTGCATTTAGTACTTTTACTTTATTGACAATCGAGAAACAAGGTACTATTGCATATTTTACTATATTATATAAGAGCAAATGTGAGGACTTTTGTAGTCCTCACAATAATTTCCCAATTTTTAAAAAAAATTTAATTAATTACTTTTATGTCCTAATCTTATTTATTTAAGTCAATTTTTTTGTTTTTTTTTTAATAGTCTACTTTTTCAAAATTTATCGAACTCTTGGGACTTTTATAGTCCTCACATAATTTTCAAATTTTTAAAAAAAATTTTAATTAATTACTTTTAGGTCCTAATCTTATTTATTTAAGTCAATTTTTTTGTTTTTGTTTTTAAAGTCTACTTTTCAAAGCCTATCGAACCTCTCTGCCTCATTTTTACGTTCTTTGATTTTTTCGATTGGTGCTCGATATCCGCATTTGAGTTCAATTAATCCGTATAATTCGCATTGCATCGCACTTTATTCGGGGAGCGTCTTCCCAAAGATTTTTTTCCATATCCATGTTCGAACCCCTAATCCCCTCGATTAAGTGAGGAGGCTTGATCCGTAGACAAGTTAAATTATGTATTTGCCTTAAAAGTTCATTAACTATGTATAGATTATTTATTTAGAACTAAATAACTTCAGAAAATTAGGATACATAAGTTATAATGTCAAATTACGGTTCCAAATTTGATTTGAATTAAATAATTTCATCAAAATGGAAGTTAAAATATTAAAGGAGTGGAATGAAAATTTTGCTTATATAACTACCCACGTGACTTACAATGGGTATATGGTTGTTATTGTTGTTGTTGTTGTTGTTGTACACTTGTACTAATACAAATTATATTTCTTTAGTTAAAATATCTACTTTATATCTTGAGTTTGGGCCCGGCTTATGCACGGCCTCACATAACTAGTCTATATAATAGAAACACTGGTTTCAACGTGTTAGTTATATGTCAAAAGATTTCAAACAAGGGTACTTTTGGTCATTTGCCTATCAATTCATATTGTTTACTTAAGTGGATTTTATTTGCACAGCCACCGCATAGTAGACTTTGACAGTGCTCACCCTATACAAATTTTATCTCCAACGAGTTGTTATGGTGCATGGATGAAGTTACGGTCAATAAGAAAATCGTTTAATTTTAACTTTGAAAGAGACTTTTACTTATTTTAAAACAAAAATTAAAAGAAGTTTTAAGTAACACCAAAGGATGTGGGTGCAAAGGATTCGGGTACTCTCCTTAATAATCGAGATTTCGGTTTCGAGTCTTGGATATAGAAAAATTCTTGGTAGAGAGCGCTTTCCCGAATAGACTATACGCGGTGTGAATCCGAATTAATCGGGCTCTAATGCGGATACAGAACACCAGATTGCAAAACAAAAAGAAGAAGAAGAAGAAGAAGAAGAAGGAGGAAGTTTCAAGTACTTCCAAATTCTTCAATTAAGAGATAAAATTATATTCTTAAAATTATATTCTTGAGTGTGACTCATGTCACTGTGATTTGCCCCTAATTGTACTCCTTTGACTCCTCCCCCACCTTTAATTTAACTAACAATGCAAGTTGTTGGTTAATTAGGTTGTTGATAAATTTATTATCTCTCTATTGATTCTACAGTTACTCCGAGCATTGTAGAGCGAAAAGTAAATATACTACTTGATATATAGGAAGATAAATATACTACTGGATATATAGGAAGATGAAAACAATTATGTTATGGTTTGCTACCGAGGCAACTATCTTGATGAAATATTTGTATTTTTTCAATTATGCATTAAATATTTGAGTGTACTATTGATTTTGAACTTTTATATACATTGAATAGGGTTCCTTCTCAAAATGTATCTGTCAATCAAAAAGTGCATTGGGTTCAACTTGGAAAAATCTATTTAATTTTACAAAACCCAAGTTTTAACAAATAGAGTTTATTGTATGCCCTTGCGATCTCCTTCGTGTTGGGCCCGTCCTGGCACGGGTCATTCCCCCTAGTTATTGCTAATAAGACTAGACGAGATTCGTGCCAATCAATAGAATTTGCATTTATCTACTCCATTTAGAACTTTTTCTTGGTTGACAATCAAGCTATTTACTGCTTAGTACTGCATTTATTACTTTTACTTTATTGACAATCAAGCAACAAGGTACTATTGCATATTATTGCTAAAAAAAAGACTAGACGAGATTCGTGCCGATCAATAGGATTTGCATTTATTTACTCCATTTAGAACTTTTTCTTGGTTGACAATCAAGCAACAAACATGGCAAAAAAATCTTGACATCAAGAGCCATTCCATAATAAAACTCTACATAGAGTACTATATATTCAAATTCTAACATAATAATACGATATAAACCTTCAGCGTATACATCATACAGAAAAAGAAAAAAACTAGGTTCAAGCCATTACTTCATTCAAAAAAACAATGACTGATTTTATTAGTGAGATATCCGGAACAAAGATGTTGTGGTGTTTGAAAGTTCGTGTCGTACAATTATGGATGATTCCATATAGCAAAAACTCAGATGATCCATTTTCAATGGAGATGTTAATGCAGGATGAGAAGGTATTTGTTTAATCCTACTAAAATTAGTTCTACATATGTATTATCTCATAATTGTTTAACAAAATAATGATACTTAATAGTTTTTCATCTATAGAAATAAGAACATTGGATGTAACTCAAATAACAAGTCATAGTATTTGATATTTACTATTTGAGAACGTCGTGAGGGTGAATATCACCTAATATTTCTTTTAAAAATATAAAGCGGAATTGTACATTTGCACTTGTCATTGGTCTTCAGTCCTATGTATCAGAATTGTCATATAATTTTATTTTTTAATTGTAATATTGATAAATTTTAATTGTAATATTGATAAATTTTATTGATTATTTGCTTATAGGGAGATAAAATGAATAGTATGATAGTAATAGTGTTTTAAGAAACTGTGATTTTTTTAGTGTTTGAAAGTTAAGATGTTAATTAGAATTGATTTGCATTTCATGATAGCTTTTATTTCATTGTAATTTTTATACTTGTAAAATTATATTATATATAATTACAAGTTATAAGTGGCGTATAATAGATTGCTTTGATTAGTTTTTTGTGAGGATCAAGTGCGCGCTCGCGCACACACACATATATATATATTTCATTTATTTACAGTTTTCTTTTATTTTTTATGTAATTTTACCTATTTAAAAATATTTATTGTAATTTTATTATGAAATATTAAAAATTAAATACTCATGGGGCTTACGCTCCTTGCCTCGAGGCGTATGTAAAACGCCCCATCTTACGCCTCCGCATTTTAAAACATTCTCATATACATCTGTTTCAGGTCTATATATATTGTGAGAAATTAATTGCCAAATCAATATTGACTAATGAGGTTATCCTTGGTACTTGGGAACCTATTCATTGTACCACTAAGTTTTAGTTATTGGGCTATTTGTGGTCAAATAAAGTTGTCATGAAAGTTCAATTGTCTGCCACTATGAGGACGACAAGGATTTCTGTATATTTGGTTTTTTTTTCCCTACTTTATCATATTACACATGCCCGTGCATTATAATGTATCTATGTATATGTAATTGTGTTTAGATAGTGATAATATATATATATATATATATATACATAAGTTTGTACTTTTTTTATGGATATATATATACTATGTTCAAAATACGATTAATATAACATTATAGTTTGTGCTTCGTATTTACAATTTTATTATATTCGTGTTTGCTACGAAAATTTATTAATACTTTTTAAAAGAGAAGACTTGTTTAAAAGAAAAATATTTTCTCTCTTTGAGATAAAACAATAGCAATATTTAAGTATCGTTGATATTTTCAATTTTAATTAGATTAATTTAAAGGTGTAAAATACTTATTATTTTTTATCAAATTTTGATTTGGATAATTCTAATTCAAATTATTAAATTAATTTTACATGTTTAAAACGAAACAAAGTAGAAATTGATTTTCTATTTAAACGAAGAAATGCTATTTTTTAATTTTTGTTAAATATTCTAGCTCATTTTACTTGTCATGTTGTCTTTTGCATAGTTTTTAAGGAAACGTGAATTAGAATTATAATTTGACTAATTTACCTTATTCATTATTTGATCTTCATTTGATATTAATTTCTTTTCACATTTATTAGAGTAAGAATAAAAATAAAAAAGTAATTAAACTCTATCTTATTTTAAAATATAAATATTTTAAGCATATTTATTTGAGTAAACATAACAAATAAATGATATGGCGGAATAACAAATACAACAATTAAATATTTTGAAGAAAAGTAATAATATGGGGTCCATGTTTTTTGCTGTGCAATAATTTCATTTGCTCCCACTAATAGGTTAATACGCATGTGGCAGTGAATCCACTATTATTGACTTGATGGGGATACTTTGGGAATTACATAAATATTGTTTGATTTTTTAATACATGGGGTGCACGTTTTTTTTTTTTTAATATGGGTTTCACTTTTTTTTTATGAGTTCGGAGAGGGTGGGGTCCGCTTTTTTTAAAAAAAATATTGCTTGGCATTTTAAGTATGTCCACCTTTTTTTTTTTTTTTTTTTTTTTTTTAAGGTGGGTAAACTATATATAGAAAATTAAAATATAATAAAGTATTTCTATCTACTTTTTTGAAGAGAATATAAAGTATAAAATGTTATTTTTTTCCCTTAAATAAAAAAATGGGTGGGACCACAAAGAATTTTTTTTCCCTTAAATAAAAAGTGGGACCGAACTATAAAACCGGCTGTAATAAAGTAATACATATATTATATTAAAACACGATTAATATAACATTGTAGTTTGTGCTTTCCGTATCCAAAATTTTATTATATTAGTGTTTGCTACGAATACAAAGTTGGCAAAAATTTATTAATACTTTTTAAAAAGAAGACTTATTTAAAGGAAACTATTTTCTCTCTTTGAGATAAAAATAATAGCATATTTAAGCATCACTTTAAATTTTGATTCGATTAATTTAAAGGTGTAAAATATTCTATTGTTAATGTATGTAGATTGGGCCTAAACAATACCTATTATTTTTTATCAAATTTTGATTTGGATAATTCTAATTCAAATTATTATATTAATTTTACATGTTTAAAATGAAACAAAGTAGAAATTTGACTTTCTATTTAAACGAAGAACTATTATTTTTTTAATTTTTGGTGAATATTTATGGTTTAGCTCATTTTACTTGTTATGTTGTCTTTTGCATGTTTTTTATGAAAATGTCAATTAGAATTATAATTTGACTAATTTACCTTATTTATTATTTGATCTCCATTTAATATTATTTTTTCTTTTACGACATTAATCTTTTTTCACATTTATTAGAGTAAGGAAAAAATGAAAAAGTAATTAAATTCTATCTTATTTTAATATAATATTTTAAGTATGTTGTTGTACAATAATTTCATTTACTCCCACTAATGGGTCGATACGCATGTGGCAATGAATCCATCATTATTGATTTAATGAGATACTTTGAAATTACGTGAATATTGTTTGATTTTTTAATATGGGATGTACTTTTTTTTTTGACATTGTTTTTTTTTTTAATATGGGATTCACTTTTTTTTTTAATATTGCTTGATTTTATTAATATGGGATTCACTTTTTTTTTTCCTGTGAGTTTGGAAATGGTGGGTTCCACTTTTTTTTTTTTTTTTTAATATTGATTGGTGTTTAGTATGGAGCCCACACTTTTTTTTTTAAATATTGGTTGGTGAAAAGTATGGGGCTTTTTAATTGGAACGGACGACGAAAAGGTTTGGCCAAGTGGCTCTTCTATATAGTTAAAATATCTTCAAAGTTGAGTTATAGAAGAAAGATAGTCTTAAATCAGATTTGTATTATTCAATAACCATAATGCATGGGTAAGATACTTTAAAATCAATTCGTTTTGTTAGTACAAAAGATTAATATTTGGAATAGAAGGAGAAGTAAAATACGTTTACATATTTTGAAAATGGAAGCTAGCTATATTAAAAATGGAAGCCAGCTAATGAAATTATAGCTCTCAAATCTCAAAGATTAATTAAAACAAAAAAAAAAATCATCCCTTATCCCGAACTAATCACCCGTTCACTACTAAGACAACTAATGCCAGAATATTTGGTTATTTTGACTGGTCTTGTTCATAGACTTTGCATGACTAAATCTAGAACTTTCTAATTATTTTGTTCCTTATTCTAATAAATGTGGAGCAATTAATGTGATGAAAGAAAAAGTGAAAATAAATTGAAATCGAAATATAAATAAATGAGTAATTTAATCAAAATATACTTCTGCTTAATGCTTTTTTAAGCGGCATAAAAGCAGATCAAAGAATTAAGGTATTCCTTCCACTTTAATTTGTTTGGCTTAGTTTTATTAGAAACGAAAGTATTTAAAAATAAAGAAGATTTTAAAATTTTGTGGTCTTAAATTAAAAATATACTAAGGGCCTGTTTGGGAAGCCACCTGGTAATTGGAATTGGTGTAATTACTAGGGTAGTAATTACACAGCCTAGTAATTACACTACTGTGTAATTATAACAACATGTTTGTTTGTCATAACTTAATTACAGTGTAATTACAAACGTGCTGTTTGGTTGCACAAGTGAAATTATACAGTTAGTTTAATTTAAAAATAACATTTGATTATAAAAAATTTAAAATTAATATTTAAAAAATATGTCCCTTTATAAATGATATTAAATTAGTTATTTAATAATACATTGTTTCTTGAAAATATGTTAATTAATAATCATATATTTGTAACTAATATTGTAAAAAATAATTGATATATAATTTCAAATTAATAATATTTCAATTTTAATTGATTATAAAATTTAAAAGCATACCTTTTTTGTGAGAATATCATGGGATTGGATGTTTGACAAAAAAATAATATTTATAAATATAATGCCATAACATTATTCAAATGTTTGATAATAATTCTATCAACTGTAAATGAAAAATAAACCGCATGCAATGTGAAATAACAAGTCAATAGTACTGAAGCAAATATTTTTAAAGTCGAAAATATAACCCAAATTCAAAATCCAAAAGAAAAAAATTTAACACAATACTCTTATGTCAAATTCCAACGTTACATAAGTAAGTTTCAACGTAACATAAGTAAATACTCCTATAATTCAAAAAAAAGGGAAAATATAAGTCTATAACTTCATTCACAACGAAATTCTACTTTAATAACGTCACTCATTATATGCCAAGTTTGTTAATGACTCATTCGAATATTAAGAGATGCAGTTTCAAAAATTAGAATATTACCATGGTTATGCTAAATGAATAAAATAAAAAACTAAAAAAAATACGAGCAATTATATGGAACCACAAGAATAAAGGTTAGGAATGAGAAGAAAGGAAATGAAATATAAATACTATAAAAAGAAAAATATATTTTATAAAATACAAATGATTAAAAAGTAAAAATAAAAAAGAAATTAAATAATAGAAATAAAAAATAAAAAAATAAATTAAATAATAGAAATAAAAAAATAAATTAAAAAAGAAAATAAAGTAAAATAAAATTAAAAAGAAATAAACTAACAGTAACCATTAATTATGTGGTGTAATTACACCAATTCTCGGCCCCTCCCCCCCCCCCCCCCCCCTTTGAGAATTGGAGAGTGTAATTACATCCTCTCAATTACACCCAATTTTCACCTAACCGTAATTACCTTGGTCAAACAAACAAAGTAATTGTAATTACACTCAATTCCAATTACCTGAGTTGAGTGGCTTTCCAAACAGACCCTAAAGATCTCAGGTAGGATATTGAGTGTAAAGAGTTACTTCCCCATTTTAATTTATGTGACACTTTTCGATTTTTGATATTAAAATAAATTTTTCTTTGATCCCAATTTTTGCATGTCTATGAAATATCTATGTCTGAATTCCGCAATCGAAATTAAGGAGTTTGATTCTCGAAATGTGTGACAGAAAAAATATATATAAAAAGTTAAAATAAATAAATTGAAACAGACAAAAGAACTTTGAAATGGGCGTTAACCACAGTTACGCGACGTCAGCAACAAGACGTCATGCCTACGACTTCTGATCAATGCTTTTACTTGTATTTTATTTTAAATTGCTTGAAGCACCTTTATGATTGCATGTACTCCACTCAAGAGTCTTATTTTCACACAAGTAAAACTTTGCTGCAAACTTCTAGATTTTTTAAAAAAACAAAACATTCATGGTTATCCGATAAGAAAAACAAGAACTTTTTGAAATGGGAATTCTTATCGTGCTCTCATTTTTCTAGTACTAATACATAAAAAATCAATTAATTTGAAAGAGAGAGAGATCAAGAATGAGAAAAGATGAGAAAGTCTCTCCTACTAGAAACAATTGAACAGACTCATGCCGACAAATTTAATCATTTGGTGGAAGTAGTACATTAATTAAGCATTTATATTGTAGGAACAGTCAATGATCTCTGGTTGATTTTATTACTCCGTGAGTCTCATAATCATAGTACAGGTAAAGTTATTGTTGCAAGAGAAAAACCTGCTACATTTTAACTTAATTATATTGGAGAAGGCACTATTACACTCTAAACTTTAATCGCGATTGCTATGACACACCTCATTTTTTTAGGAGTTTTATTATGCTGAATTTTTGTAAAATGAAATAGTTATCACCCTAAAATTGGATATATATTTTCTTATGAGAGAGTGACATACACTCTCCTTGCCACATATGCATTTCTTTGTTTCTATTTTTTTCGCTTACGTGGCGGTTTTTTAAAATTTTTGAAAAACTGAACTTTTTTGAAAAAAATGAAAAATGGATGTTAAAAAAATTGATTTTTTTTTTTTAAGAAAACAAATCTGAAAACATGAATTTTCGTAAAATATGGAAAACTGGATATTTTTGTAAAGAAGTCTTAAAAACATTTTCATGAGTTCATTTTTTTAGGACACTTTTATTTTTCAAATAAAATCTGAAAATGTGTTTTTTCTTGTCAAATTGCGAAAAAACTGAATTTTTCTAAAAATTTGAAAAAATTAATTAATTTTTTAAAATGTGAAAAACCAATTTTTTTAAACTAAATCTGAAAAACTAGATTTTTGTCTCATATGTATTAAAAAAAATCAGTTTTGAAAAAAACTTTAAGCTTTAATGATAATTAATTAGGTGTAGTTAAATGTGAAGTACCCAATTAGAAAATGACACTTGTCAGATTTTATGCTTCTCACTCTCCCCATAAAGATAATTATTCCATTAGCAACTTTGGTCAAAATTCATAAAGGTAAGGGTAACAAGACCTTATCCCTAAGCCACAAACGGTTCCTGCAAATCGAACCGGACCCGATATCGGTTATGCGGTTGCGAAAACTGTGTTATACCGGGTCGGTTACGGTTTTATTTTTTGCGAACCGGTAACCGGTAAATCGGAACCGGTCAAAATTTAATTTTTTTTTTTAAAATCTGGGCGTTGTGACCGTTATTGGGCCGTTGCCCAACGGTCAATTTTTTTTTTTTAAAACCCCAATTTTGGCCCCCCTCCCCCCCCCCCCCCCCCCGCGCCCCCCACCCCCAAACTTTTATTTTTAACACTTTAACCCCTTTCCCACTCTTATATAAATCCCTCTCCGTTTTATTTTCATCCACACCAATTTTCTCTTCTCAAATCTCAAATTCTCTCAATTATTAGCTACTTTAAAATTAAAAGTTCTCTCAAATTCTCAATTATTAGCTATTTTATATTTTGCAACTATACAAAAACAAAGTGTTGGTGGAGTTGGTGGATTTGCAAATCTAGCCGCCTCCAATTCAACATTTGTTTTGGCGGAATTTATTTCGGCAATTTGGTACCTTCGTTCCAACTCTATTATTAATTTTCGCAATTTATTTTCTTGCGCTTATTTTCTTGCGATTTATTTGCTTGCGATTTAATTATGTCTAAGAGAGTTAGAAGAGGCGGTGGTAGTCGGGGTGGGGAGAATTATGGAGGAAACATTTGTACCGGAAACGGAAGCGTATATGATGGGTCAAGTTGACATTACTCAAAATAATCCAATTTTAGAATATGAACAATTAGAACACCGATTTGGCCTAAACTATAATGAAATTATTGATGATGATGATGACGAAACACAATCACCGGAAAATCCGATGGGAGATAGTGATACACAACAAGGACAACAACCACAAGAATCCCAAACACAACAAAGAGCGACAAAAATTTGTACGCCAACCTCTAAAGTTTGGAATTTTATGACTAGAGATAGGGAGAAAAAATTAGACATATGTAATATATGTAAAAAAGCATTTCAATTCAAGTGTAAGAGCAGTAATTCTGGGGGAACGGGAACACTAAGCAATCATTTAAGGACTACACATCCGGACGTTTGGGTAGAGAACAAATTCCATAAGGGGTACCAACGAACAATAGACCCATATACCAGAAAATCTTTTGGTTATAACAAAAAGAAAGACCGTATAGAGATAGCTAAAATGGTAGCTTATGATTGTTTACAATTTTCCTTTCCTAACAATGAAAAGCCCCATTTGTTACTTATATTGAATGTAGTTATAATCCGATGTTTGAGGGTATTCCTAGAAGTACTTGTAGAGCGGATATTATTTAGTTATATAAAAAATATAGATTTTATTTTGCGTCGTAAAAAACGGCGAAAGTCGGCTTTGAGGCCCAACTTATCACCTTTTCATGTTTAAAAATCAATGTGAGAGGCTTGGTCTTAGACCTAGGAAAATTCAAGTTGAAGTTGATACTAGGTGAAACTACACTTACATTATGTTGCAATAAGCATATGAATATAGGATTGCCATACAAAATAGTCACAACAGTCACAATAAAGAGGTTTCGGAGTGGTTATATGATTGCGATTGGGACGATGTTTTGGAATGTAAAGAACTTTTAGAACATTTTTATAAGGCTACTCTTATTTTTTCTAGACAATTTTATCCCGCGATTACCGGAATTTTAGCATACTTGACCGAAATAGCTAGAGTTTTATTTGAGTATAAGGAAAAATCGGGTTACCAAGCGGCTATTTATTCTATGAGGGAAAATTTTAAGAAGTATTATTTTCCCACACCAACTTTATTCATATTGGGTTCTATTTTAAATCCTTGTATTAAAATTTCTTTTACCTCTCAATTGGTTAAACAAATTTATGAATATTTAGAAATTACCACCAAGGAACCATCACAATTTGAGGCCCTGAGGGCCATAGTTATTGAGCTTAGAAAAGTTTTTGAATATTATTCTAAGTTGGAAAAAAGTGTTGCTCCCAAACGTCCACCACCTAGTGTTTCTACTTCTCAAAATGAAGGAAAAGGCATATCGAGTTTAGGTGTTTTTCGCAGAATGTCTTCTTCTACTACTCAAAGTATGTGAAACTTGGATGATCTTAACTTTTATTTGACGCAAAAAACCGGTGACAATGACCATGCCCGAAGTGGACGTCTTAGGATGGTGGAAGAAATACAAGGCGAATTATCCGGTACTTGCAAGAATGGCTCGGGATATACTTAATGTTCAAATATCAACCGTGGCCTCGGAAAGTGCATTTAGCCAAGGAAGACAACAAATTGGAGATCATAGATACTCCTTGTCCGGATTTAGCTTACAAGTACTAGTTTGCATTCGCGATTGGATTCGATCGGAGCGGCGCAACCAAAGGCTAGAGGCAAGACAAGGCGAAGAGGATGAGATTGAATTTTTAATAGCAAGTGAAGGGGACCAAATTGACGACATGGAAGATATCCCAATGGAAGAATATAATATAGAAGAGCTTAACGAAATGGTGCTTACAATGTAATTTTATTCTTGTACAACTCATGTATTATTTGCAAGTTAAAAAAAAATTACAACTTGCAAATAAATGTTATCCATTAATAAATAAAAATTATGGCTCATTGAGCTTTCTTCTATTTACTTGAGTTCATATTCTTACTTATATTAAGTTAAGAAAATACCTACAATACACTTAGAATATACTTATAATATAAGTCTACTTAAATTAAAAAATAGAAAGTTATAACTATATATATTTATAAATATACGATCTTGAATTTTATAATACTCATGAGTTATTAGTAAATATAAAACTTAAGTAATACATATAACTTAAACATATATATACCTACAATATACTTAGAACATACTTATAATATACATATACTTAAGTTATAAAATAGAAAGTTATATACTTAGAAAAAAAACAATCATGAATTTTATAGTACTCATAAGTTGTTACTTGTTAGTAAATATATAAACTTAAGTAATACATATAACTTAAACATATATATTATATATATCTCGTGTGTGTATATATTTTTAATATACAAACATAACATACATAAAAATATACTACAATAATACAAACATAACATAACAATGTAACATATATAAATATATGTTATATATATAAATATACAAACATAACTTAAGTAATACGTATACACACACACACACACACACACACACACACACATATATATATATATATATATATATATATACACACACTTTATAGTAACATAACATAATTTATGTGTAAAATACGTAATTAAGCAAAAAAATAAAAAATAAAATACGTTTAAGGGCTAACCAGTTTCCGATTTTTAGTAAGCCTACCGGTTCCGGTCTAGTTAGAGCTTTTCTAACCGGCTAACCGGAACCGGTTAACCGGTAACCGGTAAACTATACCGGTCCGGAAACCGGTCGGTTAGCTAACCGGTTCCCGTTAATAGGCTTACTTATCCCTAATTGTATTAAACTAGTGAATAAGCTTGCGCTTCGCGTGGTAATAAAGACCTAATTAAATTTACTATTTTTTTTCCTAATATTAGAGTATGAGATTTTTAAATTTTAAATAGTTGGAACACTTTATTCTTCTTTAAATTCAAATGGATTAGATTAACATCATGGTGAATGCATTTCTCTAGCTTTGAGTTTTGTATTAACAAAGAATAGGTGATTTTATTGGGCAATGTTGTAAATGATTTTCAGTAATATTAAATAAAATATTTATAAAGAAATATTTGCCAAAGAATTCAACACAAGCCAAAATAAGAATAAATCATTAATTTTCCCCTTAAAGTTAATAAGGGAATAAAAAAGTTTTTCGCATTTTCGTAATTTTCTTGTGAGTATTCTCCTGTCTTAAAATATTTGTGGCTATATTTACACGCCCATTAAAAAAGTATTTATAAGGGTAGAGCTACAATTAAACCATAATCTTTTCTCCTGGCAATTAATTTGGGCTGCAATTGTAATAGTAACCACCGCTTATTTATTCTTGGTAATTATTGAATGACAGGAGTATACTTTGAAAAATAAAATGAGAACAGTGAAGTGAAAAATTTCAAAAAAAGGAGAAAAAGGATAAATGCCTTTGTTGGCTCGTTAGGAATGACACATCACTTTGTTTATGTCTAACTTTATATATATATATATATATATATATATATATATATATATATATATATATATATATATATATATATATATATATATTGCTTAAAATGTTAAAATTATTCACATTGTTACTGTTTACAAGTGAATGCCTTATCTTATTGTAATCCTAAGTGGACTTCCTAATAATAGCCAAAGTATACAATTAATCCAAAGTGAACTTCCTAATGATAACCAAAGTACACAATTGTTTGCCTATCACTACTAGAAAAAGAGATTATATATATATATATATATATATAAAAACTATAGTAAATTGCTTAAAATGTTAAAATTATTCACATTGTTACTGTTTACAAGTGAATGCCTTATCTTATTGTAATCCTAAGTGGACTTCCTAATAATAGCCAAAGTATACAATTAATCCAAAGTGAACTTCCTAATAATAACCAAAGTACACAATTGTTTGCCTATCACTACTAGAAAAAGAGATTTTTCTCACCAACATTCAATAAAAAATTTGTACTATAAAACATGATTTTTTCAACTCATTCTCACCGAACAATCTTAATTGAAAACTTATTGTAAAATTTCCTGATAAATTATTGAAAAGCTGAGAATTTTTTTAAAATTTCCTTGTGAAAATTTTACTATTTAGGTTTTTTTACTGACATTCAGTGGGAAATAGGCATTCAAATTTTTGCAGTGCGAAAATAGTGATTTTTTAGTACAAATGTATTCTTATTTTTTTTTCTTTTTTCGTCACCTCAAGAAACTAATAGAAGATTCGAAACATATTAAGTAAAATAAAAAGTGCTCCCCCCCACCTTTTTTTTTTGTCGTGTGTATTTGTTCGTTTCGATGTGCCCACGCAGTCCAGTATCTTTGATCTAAAAAGTTCTCCACAAATAGTAACCAAAGATTCTCTCATGGAAATTGGCGAGATATTAATAATAGGACCATGAACAAATGGACAAACCCAATGGCGGCTTTTTGGATTTTTAAAATATAAATCCACCAAGAGGATTTACATTTAATTAATTTTAATTTTTATATCTTTTGGTACCAACTTGGCGGACATACAAAAAAATAGAAAAGGAAACAGATCCTTGGACGTCCCATGGGAAACAGATCCTGGGACGTCCCATCACTATCAACATAGATTTTTGTTCATTTACAAGGTACATACAAGAAATAACAAATTAAAAATGATCTCTTCTGTTTGAAATCTATTTCTTGAATAAACTTCTGAATTGTTTTGGTTTTTTAAGTTTATTAAAAAGTTGATCTATTTCAAATATTTGACAAACTTATTAGATTTGAAGAAAATTGTGGGGGAATTCTTTTAGTGAGAACTCACATATGAATGTGCATTTTTGCAGTTTTCTACTATTTTTGGTCTATTCGTGCATTTTGGTGCAACTTCTGCCTTTTTTTGTGTTAGTGCAACTATTCTATATATGCTACAATTTCTAATATTTTAAGATTTTCTGGTGTTTCTGATTAAATTTATTTTTTCATAATTACCCTCAAATCTAGCTGCTAGGTAAGATTGACGAAAAGCGAAAGTGCTCATTTTTTAAAATCTAAAGAACCAAAATTGCTCAATACTATATTTGAGGGACTTTTTTGATCTTATACCTCCAAACATAAGGGACCATTTTTGTCATTTCAAAAAAACCAAAGCTAGATCCCTTTTATCTATCTGTTTCATCTCATGAGGTTATTTTTCCTTTCATGGAAACCAAATTATTAGGTCCAATAACTTCAATGGATGAAGAGAAACACGACAAAATAAAACTAAAATTAGTTACGAGCCTTATCGCTAATAAATTGCTAGTAGTTAATAGATTTTTTTGATAATTCGTCGCTAAATAGTAATAGCGATGGATTTGGCCATACAGTTACAAAATTTATCCGTAGCTAATTCTTGTTTTTGTAGTAGTGAAAGGGAGAGCTACATATATGAAATAGTTCTCATGAACACAGTATAAATTTGTAAAAAATCTCGATTCTTCCATTATTAATATATTGAATTTGATTATGAAATCAATCTAAGAAGTATTATCTCATCCATAAAACAAACATCTGTTTCATATATATATATATATATATATATATATATATATATATATATATATATATATATATATATAAGTGAGAAATTAATTGCCAAATCATTGATAGTTTAATTTGACTGATAAAGTTGTTATTCCTATTAGTTGGGCACCTACCCATTAGTCATAGTTCATTGCCTAGCTAGTTGTGGTCTTATTTCGTTGTCATGACATTAAAATTGAATTGTCGGCCACAACAAGGATAATATGATTTCATCACTATATTTGGCAAACAAAAAGAAAGGTAAAGAGTACTCTAAAACCAACGATACATGCAAGCTTTCTAATTGTAATCTCCACAGATTTATTTTTTCTTTTGCCACGTATCGTCATGCATGATTTCTCTAACAAAGGTCTATATATGTTCTTTTTTACCGAACTCGTTATTTTTAAAGTAGTTTACAGAAAGGAGAAGTCTGTTTCTTTATTAATAATGAATAGGATATTTATACAAGAGGATGGATCCATAAGGATCTGGAAAGAAATCAATCAAAATAAATGACAATCTTTACAATTAAGAATAAGCTAAAATAGGAAAACTAAATCTGTAATTAAGGGGAGAGAATATTTTATAATCATCTAAGATATATCTCTACTATGCCCCCGGCCGCAAGATGGTAGCTCGATCAGAGATACCAATCTTGGATCGTAATATCTTGAAGGAACCACTTGGAAGAGGTTTCGTGAGCATGTCAGCTAGTTGCTCCTTTGATGAAACATGTGAAACCCGAAGAAGACCTTGCTGGACTAATTTACGGACAAAATGATAATCAAGTTCAACTTGCTTCATGCGGGAGTGGAACATAGGGTTAGCACAAACATATGTAGCACCAAGATTATCACAGTAGATGACCGGTGTCTGAGAGGGAGTAACAGATAACTCCCTGAGAAGATTACTCACCCAACAAATTTCAGCGGTGGTAGAGGCAATGGCCCTGTATTCTGCCTCTGTCGAAGAGCGAGCCACAGCTCGTTGTTTCTTAGAACTCCATGAGACTAGATGACAGCCAAGAAACACAACATAGTCTGTAGTGGACGAGCGATCATCGCGATCACCAACCCAATCAGAGTCGGAAAAGGCATGAAGCAAGAGAGGAGAATCTTTCCGAAGAAATAGACCACGGCCTGATGTCCCAGCAAGATATCGTAGAACATGTTTTGCCATCACCCAATGAGTTGTCGTGGGACAGCTTGTAAACTGAGACAACTTGTTGACTGTAAAAGCAACATCTGGACGAGTAAACTGCAAATACTGCAAGCTTCCAATTACATTCCGGTATTCTGTGGGATCTTCAAGAGGAGAGCCATCTTTAGAACTTGGACATGAACCACTGGCTGTAGGTGTCCCCATTGGTTTTGCATCTGCCATATTTGTTCTGTCAAGTATCTCACATATATATTTCTGCTGGTTGAGGAATAGACCAGTAGGTGAACGAATGGCTTCAATACTCAAGAAAAAATTAAGATCACCAAGATCTTTTATGGAGAACCGAGTACCAAGCTGGTTGATAAATTCTTCAACATAGCGTGACTGATTTCCAGTAATTATGAGATCGTCAACATAAACAACAAGATAGCTAATAACTCCAAGTTTTGCATAGATAAAAAGACAATGGTCACACTGAGAATGATGAAAACCAAGAGATAAAAGATAAGCTTTCAGTCCGTCATACCAGGCACGTGGAGCCTGCTTCAAGCCGTAGATAGCCTTGTGTAACCGACAAGGAAATTTCTCATCGACAAAACCAGGTGGTTGAGACATATAAACTTCCTCAGATAAATGCCCATGTAAAAATGCATTGTTGACATCCAATTGCCTAAGCGGCCAATCTTTAGAAACCGCGAGAGAAAGGACAACTCTCACTGTAGTATGTTTAGCAACAGGAGAACAGGTTTCAAAATAATCCACACCAGGTCGTTGAAGATAACCTTTAGCAACCAATCGAGCTTTATAGCGGCTAATGCTCCCATCAAAATTATATTTAACACGAAATACCCATTTGGAACCCACTGGTTTGCCATCAGGGACAGATGGCACAAGAGACCAAGTGCCTTGACTTTGTAATGCTGAGATCTCTTTATTCATAGCATCACGCCAATTTGGATCTTTTAAGGCTTGACGAACAGTACGAGGCTCTATAGGCTTAGGTAAGGGAGAAGGTTGTTTTGGCTTGGTGGAGGTTTCGGTTGCTAGAGATAATTGGGATGAATTGGTTAATGGTGAGACATAAGGTACATTGAGATTAGTAGAATCATGAACTGTAGCAGTAAGACACAATTTCTGAATGGGTTTATGAATGTTATTCTTTGATAGGGTAGTCATGGAATGAGAGGGTTGAATGGTCAGATTTTGAATTGATCCATTGGTGTTATCAGGTAAAGAGGAGACAGAAGAAGGCAAAGAGGTAGAGCAATTAGAGGATGACGAAGCAGAAAGAGACATACCTGAGTAGTGATTTAATGAACTCCCAATTTCATTTGATGAAGAAACATTACCAGGTGCACTGCTGGAAAGGTTTGGAGCCAAGGGGCGTTGTCTTAGATCCTGTAGGAGATGTGATGGATAAAGGTTGGTCACGTGTAAAAGGAATTACAAAGTGACAGGGAGCCTAAGAATCAACAGTATCATGTTGAGGTCTACTTTCTGTTAGTTCAAGAGACGTATAAGGAAAGGGGTGTTCCACAAAATCAACATGACAAGATAAATAAAGACGAGAATTTACGGGATCATAACACTTATAAGCACTCTGATTTTGTGAATAGCCTAGAAAGAGACAAGGGGAAGAGTGAGGTTGTAATTTATTCTGATTATAAGGATGTAACCATGGATAACATAAACAACCAAAGACACGGAGTTTATTATAGTTTGGTAGAGTACCATATAATCTGAAATAAGGTGAATCGCCATCTAAAGTTTGGGCGGGCAACCTGTTGATTAAGTAGGCAGCAGTAGTGAAGGCATAAGACCATAATTTTAGAGGAAGATTGGCATTGTGTAAAAATGTGATACCTGTCTCCACAACATGTCGATGACGACGTTCGGCAGTGGCATTATGTTCAGGTGTATAGGGAGGAGTAAGAAAATATGATATCCCATTGTCTTCAAAAAATGAGCGGAGACGTAGAAATTCTCCGCCATTGTCAGAGTAAAAACATATAATGGGCTTTTGAAATAATTTCTCCACAGTTCGTTTAAATTTTGGAAACACAATTGAAACATCAGATTTTCTCTTTAGAGGAAATAGCCAGATGTATTTCGTATAATGATCTATAACTATTAGATAATATTGAAAACCATCAATAGAAACTTCTGGCGCAGCGCCCCAAACATCTGAATAAATATATTCTAAAGGAGCGAAACTTTGTATCGAGGAGCTATAAGATGGAGTCTTATGCATTTTATTTCACTTACAAGAATTGCAAAAAAAATCTTCTCTAAAGATGAAAAAACATTCAAGAGCTTCAAAATATGGCGAAGAGTAGGAGTGGAGGGATGGCCGAGACGTCGATGCCAGTTGGGAGCAGTGGTGATGGAAGTGGTGTTGACTTGGGCAGTATATATAGCTTGGAAAACTGACTTGGAAGGCCATGGATATACACCGCGCCTAGGCTTCCCCGCTACCAGTGGTGCCCCCATGCAAAATCCTTCACAACAAACCAGTAAGGTGAGAATTCAATAGAGACATGGTTATCAATACATAATCTATAAACAGAGACAAGATTCTTTTTCATACGAGGTACACATCAAACATTAGTTAAATTGAGAGGTGTAGAGGGAGAGGGTAGTATGGTAGATCCTGTATGGGTAATCTTGTGAGCTTTACCATCACCAAGCATGACATCCTCAGTACTATTAAATTCAAAGTGAAGAGAAAGGTTTTGTAAGTCTTGTGTAACATGGTGTGAGGCACCAGAGTCAACAAGCCAATTTGGATCCGCATTGTTGGACTGTGAAGCAAAGTTAGCTTTGGGTTGCTGATTGTTGGATCGGTTGAGGTTGTTGCTCGAAGAACCACTGGATGTTCCTGTGATAGCAGAAATAATAGCAAGTAATTTCCTACATTGCTCTACATGATGGCCAGGTTTGTCGCACAGTTGACAAGTGACCCTAGGACGATTGTTTTGGCCACCAGAATGACCTCCTTGATTGATGCCATTTCCGTTTCGATTGGAATGAGAAAAATTTCTCTGATTGGAACGTGAGTTATTGGAATTTCGGTTGGTGGGTGTGGGAGGTTTAGCAACAAAGTTCACCATGATTGGCGCTATAGTTTGGGATGCTCGACGAGTCAAATGAGCTTCAAAGTCCGTCAACTTGTCATGAAGCTCTTGAAATGTTACAGTGGTTTCACGAGCACAAAGTGCAGAGGTAATGCTATCAGACTCGGAAGGAAGGTCGTGTACGACATGAAGAAAAACTTCATCAGCAGATATGTGAACTCCAACTAAAGTAAGGTTGGTACAAATCTCTTTCATTTTCTGCAAATACACGGTAATGGAGAGATTTCCCTCTTGAATAGCATTCGGGTCTTCTCTCAAGCTCATTATGCGAGCACGCGACGGCTTGGCATAAGTTGTGGCAAGGTTTTCCCAAAGCGTATAGGAAGTCTTGTCATCAGTAACAAAGAGTATGGTTTCTGGTGAAAGAGATGCAACCATGGCACTTCTAATGAGATGGTCTTGTCGTTTATAGACAGAAGTGGCTGCGAGAGATGGTGGTTCAGTTATAAACTGAAGAAAATCATAAGCAATAAGCAATGTTTCCCATTGATATTGCCAAGATTGGTAGTTGGTGGTGGTGAGTTTCAGTGGGGCTTGGGCGGCAGTGTTGATGGAGATAAGTTGGTCATTATTGTTCAAGGAGATGGTGTTAGAGCAGGTTATAATATTTTGTGGAGAAGAAGTGTTTTGTTGGGCAGTTAATGGAGTAGTTTGGTTTTCGGGTGTCGATATTGCGTTTGTTGGGGTTGGGAGAGATTCAGATGTGTTGTTCGAAGGAGCCACGGCTGCTGCAAAAAAAAAAAAAAAAAAATTGCCCAGAAACTATTTGGCTGTGAAGCGTTGTAGCTCTGATACCATAAAGTAATTTACAGAAAGGAGAAGTCTGTTTCTTTATTAATAATGAATAGGGTATTTATACAAGAGGGTGGATCCATAAGGATCTGGAAAGAAAACAATCAAAATAAATGACAATCTTTACAATTAAGAATAAGCTAAAATAGGAAAACTAAATCTGTAATTAAGGGGAGAGAATATTTTTTTTATCATCTAAGATATATCTCTAATAATTTTTCCATATTTATTTTTGTCTTCTTAACTGTTAATCATGCAAAAAAAATCTCATATAATATGAGACTGTTTGAGAAATATTGTGTGGACACAACCTAGAATGGATAGTATAACATTGTGTTAAGAATATATATTTCAGTTGGTATAACCGAACATGAACTTCATTTCAAAGTTGAGTTAAAGAAGAAAGATTATCTTGAATCACATGGCGTACTATTGTTTTAAAACGATTCCCACAAAAGGATTAAAAGAAATAAAGAAAAGCAAATTCAATAAGGAAGTAATTACTACGTTTTTCACCCAAGATTAAAGAAGTTAAATCTATTTGAAGTAAGTAAAATTCTATAATATCACCTAATTAGTAGCTAGTTAAGAGATAAGTTATTCATGTACAAAACAAATAGGCTGGTTAGTTTTGTAATTCAGAAACCTGCATAATTAATACTCCCTCTGTTTTAATTTGTTTGAACCTATTTCCTTTTTAGTTCGTGCAAAAATAAATGACCTCTTTCCTAATTTGGAAACAAATTCACTTTATGAATGATTTACAGCCACACAAATTTTTAAGGCTTATTTTGAACCACAAGTTTCAAAAGTTTTCCCTCTTTCTTAAATATTGTGCCCGATAAAATGGGTTCATATAAATTGAAACGGAGAAAGTACATAAATAACTAAATCTATCATAACTCTAACTAACTAGGATACAATGAAGTGAACACTGAAATATTATAATATATAAAAAGATAAAAGAGAGTCAATGCTTATCTAAATTGAGAAAGGAACTTTAGGTCAACAAAGGCAAGAAATATCACCCACAGGTTTTTCCCCCTACCAGCTGACATTTGACTCTGACATCCTTATCATGAGATATTAATTACAACTATAATATTATAATATTTCTGTTAGAAAAGTTTAAGTTGTAAGCTGTACTTTTTCGTTTTATAATATATATAATATGGTAGCTTTTTTTTTTTTTTTTTTTTTTCTTTCTTTTGGTTGGTTCATCAGATACTAGCTAGTGCCACTAATATATGGTAGCTGGTAAGCCGTAAACGTAGCCTTCACAATTTATTTGCATATATTTTGTTTGCCTTTTAAGAGCCCGCTTGGATTGACTTATAAGTTGCTTATAAGTTGTTTTCTATTTTTTTGAGTATTTGGCTGGTCAGCTTAAAGTCATTTGTGCATAAAATAAGCTTAAAAAAATAATTGGGCCCGTTTGGCTTAACTTATCTAAAGTAACTTATAAGTTGAAAACAGCTTATAAGCCAAAAAAAAAAAAAAAGTTAGCCTATCCCAACTTTTTTTATTTTTTATTTATAAGTTGTTTCCAGCTTATAAGCTGCTTATTTTAAGTCCATCCAAACAAGCTCTTAATCTCCACCTAGCTAGGTAACGATAATACTTTAATTTGGAATTTGTGAAGTAGGTAAACATCAAGATGGCAAAAACGTCCATTATATTTGAAGATAGGTTTAAAGTAGTCTCTCTTTAATAAGTATATATTTTTGAACAATTGTAGTCATTAAATTCGTCAAAAGTATTAAGCACTTTTTGTTTACATCAAATTAAATATTTAAACAAATGTTATCTGCTAGATTTGAGTATATTTAACAAACTATTTAGAAGTGATTGATGATTTAGCTTTTTTTTTCTCATGCGATACAAAATTTTTAATAAGAGCAAACATATTTCTAAAAATTATTGTTGTTATCAATCCAAAAGGAGGAAAGCCGAAAGGACATGTAATTGCCAAAAAAAAGTAATACAATTACCCCCACAAAAAGGGAAAAGGGTGAAGAGGGTAATGAGAATATACTATTTGGATAAACAGAACCGCCAAATTAATGATTCAATCACAATGAATCAACAGTACTATAATTTGAGGAATTGAGATGATTAAACAAAATTTCAACTTGACATATAACCCATTAATATACCATGAAAATTGTACAACAACCATTGGAAACACTAATAAGTCTCTCATATTGATATTAGTAAAAGACTTAAAGAGATTATATTACATAGGGAGAAGCAACCAAACAAACCACTAAAGTCTCTCATTTTCTCCATCTAGAAACTTAGGAGATCATTCTGACATAGAGAGAATTACAATCCAAACAACTCAAAAAAAAAAAAAAAAAAAAAACTACTATAGCAGAGGTTCAGATCTGACTTAAAAATTACAGAATCTCACAACTCCAAAGAAAGCAAGCACTTGCCTTTTCTTTATGACACACTATCTTACATCTGACAAGGCAATAACAAAAACTTGAACACACATACGTGAACTGAAAATTTTATTTTGTGGTTCACAAAACTGACAGTAATTGTGTGATATTTTTTGTGTCCCATATGTTAGTGGATCCAAATAGTAAGATTTGGGCCCACCAACTTAGCAACAAAAATAAGCCTCACACAATTACTACAAGCCATTTGAGACACAAAATAAAAAATTTCATGCTAATAAGTTCTGACAGAACTTATTCATGCAGTTGGTGGTGGACTGGCGGAAGCTGCACAGGTGACGGTGGTGCTGCCACCACCGCCGCCATCAGAGTCATCTCCGCCGCCACCGCCGCCATCATTTCCTTTGATGGACATATTATCAAGATCATTTTCGCTTAATAGTATTTTAGGGGAAAATATAGAGCTTACTGTCTCCACAAAGCTCTCAAATATTTGAGCTTTGATTTGACCCCTTCTAGGTGGGACTACTCCACCGTTTTTTTGTTTTTGTTGTGAATTTGGTGCAGCCATGAGAATATCTAGCAGAAAATTTGGTGTTTCAAGAAAGTAAAGAGGAGAAATTTAAGTAGGCTTTGTAAAAATAGCCTATATATTTAAAGAATATGAAAACTATGAGGCCTGCAAAAGCCCCATCTGAGAAGAGAAAGTGGGAACTAAAAAGTAAGAGAGGAGAAATATATGTGGAGTGATGCTCCTTTTATACTGTGAGAACTGTGGAAAATTTTAATGGAATTTACAGAGAAATTTCTATTTTAAAGTCTCCTATATTTACACGAAACTAGAAGTGTTCTTTTCCAATGAAAAATGGCAGTTTTAGTCCCTGAGTTATTACCTAATTCTGATTTTGATCCTTGTGTTAGTGGATTAAGCATATTTAACTTTTAATTAAACAAAGTGTGTTATTTTAGTCCTTAACGTAACTTGAAGTTAACACCGTTAACTTTTTAATTCTTTTCTTAACCACTTCAGCGGGAACATATTCTACAGTATTCTAATTAGAGTTTATCCCCCATTTACAATTTCATCTGTCTTACATTGAAAACATAATATCATGGTGAACAAAATGATTAAGCAGAATTAATTAAGACATTTTGTATATATAATAACAATTAGAATGTTTTTAAAAGTTATTTTCAAAATACAAACCTTAAAGACCTAAGTAATTAAAGTCAATAGTATTACGTGTTGCCCATATATCGCACAGGCATGTATTGCTAGATATATATACAGTAGGTGATATGTCAGGTCAATTGGGCAAAACCCAACTTAGTTCATCTGAAGGTTTGTGTTAATTTTGGGCCAACTACTTGTTAATCATCACTCTTATGGAGACATCCAAAATATTACGGTATGGCATATCCTTTGCTTTTAATATTTTTCATTTTAAGTCTATATATTAGCTAGTTCTAATGTCCTGTTTTATGTGTGCCTTTCTTGCATTTATAATTTGTTTGATATTAGAACTTGTCATAATTTTATTTAATTTTAACATCTTCATTTCGTCCTTATTGACTTGACTTGTAACACCTTACTTGATATAAATTAATTTAAAATAAGGAGCAACAATATAAATTGACATATGAAACTCTTACAATCCTTTCATTTATTTGTTAATGTAAAGCAATTTTGATACTTGATATATATTTAGTTATATGTCAAAAGTTTTTTTTATTTTTTATTATAGTTTTTTAATCTCTGTGCCACTAAGATGTGGTGAAACTTTTATCCTTTTTTTTTTAAATGTGTATCAACTACTCAGGTGCATCTGATAACTTCTCTTTGTGTTAATATATTAATAGAAATTTTACAGAAGCAATGCGTAAGAAGAGATTGGCCCGATAATCAACTTTATGATTTTGATAGCACGTAACGCGGGAAGGATAACGTTATAACGCGTGCCTTAATTCTTGTCTTGTTCATTTATTATACATTAAAAAGGTCATTTTCTTTCAATTTAGATTAGATATGAAAATTGTTAATTTTGTCACAATTATCACTCTATTAAATAGTATAATTTGATAAGTACTACTTCACAAATTTTGAAGTTAAGAAAATTTAACTTCTTAATTTTTTTTAATGTGATAACAATAACAATAATAACTACTGCTACTATACAACAACAACGCTATACCTAAAACAGTATTCCATAAACGGAGGATATATATGTATGAAAGACCTTTACCCTACTTTTGTGAAAGATGTATGATGTTTTCAATAGATCATCTGCTCGAAAGAAAATAGATAGCAAAATAGCAAGAGACAAAACAAATAGACGAATAGATAATAATGCACATCGAGAAATAAATGACTACCCAATAACTAAGTGATACTGCAATGCACTCCACACTGTGATACCTTTTTAAAAAGTCAAACTAGCTTCTTAACAACTGTTTCAATATCATTTGTACCACTATTAGTATATAATAAAGAAGTCATCTTGAATCCAGTGGGGGAACATATTTTTTTAATGGCGTACGCTAACTGAATTATGTCAAAAATGTAAGTTATTTCTTTATGCTCTCTGAAAGATTCCACGTGGAATAAGCTTGGGTCTTTTCGCAGTAAGTTGGCAAGTTAACCGACCACAAATTTAAAAGAAATTGTATATTCTTTTATTTTAGGTGGAAAAGTCAATGTTCTAGTAAGTAAAAGAGCTAAAGTATAGTACATAATTGAATCATCAATGTATTGACTCCTTGAAATCTCATCTCTGATACAGAAATTTCTCTGTAAAAGTTAAATGATTTTTAGTGAAATCAGGTCACCCTTTACGTGCTTTATTTGAAATGTGACAAAAAGTGCCGAAGTTGGAAACACGGATCACCTTAGTCAAAGCTGAGTTGTTTACTTATTAGTGGATGGCACTCCTTCAGCTTATTTGAGCAAATTCTCCACAATAAAAGTGCTTATTAAGAAAATAATTTTAAAGAATTAAGGTATTTGACAATTTTTTTGATAAAATATAATTAAGTACGTATTTCTGATACAACAATTTGTAGCATCTCCTTGAAAGCACAAGCAAACGCAGAAGTAAAATCAAATTTTGAAAAGATTGATCAAATATAAATTGTTCTTTTCAATACAATAAAAACTGTTTCTCAAGTGATTTGGACACATACATACTGTTTATTCCTTAAAAAAAACAATTAATTCTGTTTAAAAAGAATTATTTCAAAATAAACAGATTTCAAAAATCTGACCAAATGAATAGCTTCCATACCATCTTGCAATTAGGTTGAAGAATCCATTTTTCCTAAAATGTACTCTAGTAATGCAACAAATCCTAATATAAAAAACTGTAAAATTTTAGACAAGTGCATAAAAATATCAACTGATTGAGACTTAGTTCTCTCACAGTATATTACTATTATATATAAGAGGGAATGTGAGGACTTTTGTAGTCCTCACAATAATTTCCCAAATTTTTAAAAACTTTTTCATTAATTACTTTTATGTCCTAATTTTATTTATTTAAGTCAATTTTTTTGTTTTTTGTTTTTAAAGTCTACTTTTCAAAAGCTATCGTGCTGGGACTTTTGTAGTCCGTACAATAATTTTCAAATTTTTTTAAAACTTTTTAATTAATTACTTTTAGGTCCTAATCTTATTTATTTATGTCAATTTTTTTTTTGTTTTTAAAGTCTACTTTTCAAAAGCTAACAAACCTCCTACCTCATTTTTCACGTTCTTTGATTTTCTGATTGGTGCTCGATATCCGCATTTGAGCCCAATTAATCCAGATAATTCGCACCGCATCGCGCCTATTCAGAGCGCTTCCTCCAAAGATTTTTTTCCATATCCATGTTCGAACCGCTAATCCCTAATTAAAGAGAGAGAAAAATCCGTCGCACAAGTTAAATTATGTATTTGTCTTAAAAGTTCATTAACTATGTATAGATTATTTATTTAGAACTAAATAACTTCAAAATTAGGATACATAAGTTATAATTTCATCAAAATGGAAGTTAAAATATTAAAGGAGTGGAATGAAAATTTTGTTTATATAACTACCCACTCGCGACTACAACGTATATATTGTTGTTATTACACAGACGCGTACTAACACAAATTATATTTCTTTAGTTAAAATATCTCATTTATATATCTAGCCAGCGGCCAGACGCTCGCGATAACTAGGGGCTATATATATATATATATATATATATATCCACATCATGTGCTTAAAAAATTCTCTAAAACGGTAGTGACCAAAAATTTAAAATAGTATCATGGGATGTACATGCGTATGGTTGATATTTACAAGGCTGTCTCACTTTATAATACAAAAGCATCCTTAAACAAACATTATTTTCAGAGATAGACATCAATCCTTAATGAAAACCAAATGCTGAACATTCCAACAGCAAGCAACCACATTAAGAATCAGACATCCGAGTTGATACAAAATCTGAAAGCTAAAGCAGCTGAAGTCTAACCTTATCACTCCATATATCCACAACATTTAGTCAAGACACGTGGAGAAAAAAGGGCTTTAGATGATATAATCTCGACAGTGCAAATATTTTTTACACCATCGGTGTATTGTAATCTATGATAGTAAGTTAATTATAATTTTATTATATTATTAGTTTGATGTTTATTAACGAGTTTAGTATAATTACTTAATAAGTGATATGATTATGTAAAAATATTTTACATCATCAGTGTATAGAACTTTATCTCGAGGAAAAATTGTCCCAAAAGAGCTGTTTTCCTTTAATTTTTAAAGAAGATTCCTCTTAAGTTTCCAAAAATTGATGGACTTGAATACGGAGTACTAAAGATGTCCCTAGGGATGTCCTCATAATGTCGATATAAACTGATAGGATATTTTTTCATTATCTGTTTGCTGCCTTGTGTAACTTGTCAGTTCTGCCTTGTAACTGGTGATTTACCTAGATTTTTTAAGTCATGGTTGATTATGAAATTGGCTTTGTACTTATGCTGCAGCTTCTGGAAACCATTAAAGTTACCCGGGTGCTGAATTTACTTTAATCACATCATTAAGGGTGTATTTGATACGAGGGAAAATGGTTTTTAAAGAAAATATTTTTCTGAGAAATAAGTAATTTCTTACTTATTTTCTAGTATTTGGTTAGTAAATAAAAAAGATTCTCCCAAATATATATATATATATATATATATATATATATATATATATACAATTAATCCCATATGCAGTAAGCTTATTTTAGTATTTTTTTATCTGTCTTACTGATTCCAAATTAATTAATTTATTGTTGTAACACTATTTCCTATAGCTGATAATTGTTCTTCTATATAATGTCTATATAATTGTGTTGTACTTGAGAAATGTCCTATATTATATAAAATCTTTGGATTAAGTAGTCTTAGTTGATTTTGCTGAAAAATTTGTATATCTCTATCTATATCTATTACATCATCTAATTGTTGATTTTCTTCCTCGGTCTTCTTCTACTTAGAATTAGGCGACAAAGGTTATTACCTATTCTATTATCCGAAAACTTACTCCGATCTTTCGATCCTTCTTTTCTTGATCTAATCGTTAGCGTCCATTTTTGTGGTTTTCTAACTATTCTTTCTCTTTGAGGTGTTATTTCTACTATTTTTAACTGTTCTATTAAATCATCTACTTCTTTATTTCTCGAAATTTCTGTATTAAAACTGAAACAACAAGATATAAGAAAATTCAGACCACGGACCATGTAAACCTGCAAAAGAAAAAAGATAATTGCGTTAAAGATTGTGAAGGCAATAACTGTAACGACCCACCCGGTCGTTATGGAAAATCTAGGATCACCCTACCAAATAGAACCCTTCCAAGGGTAGAACGAGCTAATTAAAACTCAAATGTAGAAGTCTAAGAATTGAAAACTTGGCTTGTTTGTGATTACTATGTGGTTTTATTGAGTCCTTTAGGGGGTGACATGGGAAATTAGAACTCCGTTGGGGATTCCGAGGCCATGGGTGAGTCTGTATGGTGTTTTTACATTAGTGTGCATATTTTGTTGTGTTTGTGAGGCCTCGGATGAAGTGTTGTGTGGTAGAGCGAAAAACTGGTGGAATTAGCGAGCCCACTAGTTCAGTGGCACCGATGCAGCGGACGGTGTACAGCTGCGGCATGGCCGCTGTAGAGGCGTGATGTTCGCCTTCGCGGACATAAGGGAAACAGGGGTGTCCACTATGGCGGACACTTGACCGCTGTAGAGCTTGCACTATGGCAGGTCCGTGCTCGCCATAGCGGAGATGGACGAAAGTTAGAGGTCCGCTACAGCGAGACCTTTGCAGCGGACAGAATGACCGCCGCAGCGGTCGACAGGGACAAAATTCTGAATTTTTAAACACTTAGTCTGAATTCTTTATTCATAAAACTCCAACACAGTTTCCAAGGAGCACCTAAGGCGAAATTCTAAGGCTAGGGCAAGAATATTCTTGAGAGGTAAGTCTCAACCATTCATTCCTTCATTACGCATTCATCTCTAAGATTATCATCATTCTAATGGGTCTATAATGGTGAATTGAGGACTAGTAACCCTAGAACTTAATAGAGCTTAAATGGTTGGTGGGTATGATACTATTGTGTGGTTATCATCTAAAGGCTTGGCTTATCACTTTCTAATCAAGAATTGAACTGTTAGAGATATGAACTAAGTGAATTGAGACCTAGGGTTTCATAAAGATGGTAGTTTGACCATATAAATTGCTTATAAGAGATAACTTGAATGAATAACCCTATAAATTGATAGTTATGGTTGCTAAGACCAATGTTAGGATGATTTATACCTAGTAAGCATTCACCCCATTAGAAAGGGGTAAAGTGGAAGTGTGTTCATTGAATTGATGTTGTTGACTAGAGTGATTGTGACTTATTTAGCATCTTAATTGCTAGACTTTGAGCGTTCCGAGGCATTACGTAAGGGAAAGGCTATAGCGGAGTGATTCGCATTGTTCTAGCTCTGCAGTTGAGGTAGGTTACAGTTTCCTTGAGTTAGACTTTGATTAGTTGATTGTATGTGTTATGAGATTGATAGGAGAAAGCATGTCTAGTCTTCGGGCATAATGTGTGATTGGAATTCCTATATGCTATTAATTGAGTGATAATGTGGGCTTAATGCCATTATTCGATGTGTTGTGATCTATAATTTGATGACAATTGTGGTGAGAAGTTAGTATGCTCTTCTGGATGAAAATGAGATGCTACTTGATAACCGCTCATTAAAAGTGATGTGAATATATATATATATATATATAGACACACACACACACGAAAAGACACATTTGACGGGGGGTGAGGATGTGACCTAGATTATGGGCGCATTTGACAGGGGGTGAGGACGTGACCTAGATTATGGACTCATGATCCGAGGTCAATTCCGGAGCGAGTGGTACATGGACACCATGGGTCCCCTGCAGGTCATAGCTATTGGGAAAAGACACCAATTAGCATGTATGTACATGAGTGATCAGTGACTGAGTAAGTAAGAATGTTGTGGCGAGGTTTATTCCATTGCTTGTTTCCGTTGACTTGATTTTAATATCATTGGTTGACTTGATTTTAATATCATTGGTTGACTTGATTGTTAATATCATTGGTGGACTTGATTGATAATATTAGCGGTGGACTTGATTTGTTAATTGATTGATTTGGTTTTGGCTATCTGATTATGTGTTGTTGAGTGGTCTGTCTATTTTATTAATTTTTATGATTCATGCATGATACTAATCTTAGTCGGCCTATGATATCTACCGGCACATAGTTTTTGTACTGATACTACCTTACTGCATTCTTTTGAGTGCAGATTGTGATCCAGAGACTGCTACTCGACCTCATATTTAGTTTGAGGCCATTTGCTGATAGATTGAGGGTGATCTTCTACCCGTGCCAGGTCGCCCGAAGATATTCCTTTATTTAATGTCCATGTCCATTCCAGACATTGATTTTTATTTATTTCAGACAGTACGAATTCCTTAGACATGTTTTGGATTAGAGTCTTGTACGGTGACTTTCGGATTTTGGGGTTGTAATAGCTTGGACTTCCGCACTTACATTATTGTCTTATGGCATGACTACTTTTGATTTAATCTTGCGTTTAATTTGTTGTGAACTAAATGAATTGACTAAGTAAAAATGGAATTTTAATGAGTAGATGGTTAAGAGTATTAATTCGACCACTAGGAGTTAGTGTGGGTGCCAGTCATGGCGGGTTGGGTCATGACAATAGTACATGTTGTAAAGAAAAAATAGAACCAAAGAATTTAATTCTAGAAGAAAATGAAGATGACAATATATTAGAAAATGACGATGTATTAGAAAAAGAATATACTTTGATAGATGTAGAAACAGAGTTATATAATTTTAAAACAGGAATAGAAAGAATAGGAGTAATAAAAAACCAAAAAGATTTACATAATATAATAAAAATATTAGATGAAATAGAAATAATAGGAGAAAAACCTCCAAGACATTGGGAAAATAATAATATTGTATGTAGATTAGATATAATAAACCCAGAATATGTAATAAAAACAGCCTCAATAGAAGCTACAAATCAAGACTTAGAAGATTTTAAAGTACAGATCAAAGAATTAATGAATTTAGAAGTACTAAAGAGATCTACCTCTAAACAACGATCAACAACTTTCATGGTAAGAAACCATAGTAAGATAATAAGAGGAAAAGCTTCGGTAGGAAATAACGTTATAGACAGATTATGATTTGGGACGAAGCATAACTTAATATCTTTCCCACCGTCAAACGTGACGTTTAGAAAATTAGCAGAATGTATAATAGACAAACCACAAACATGTTTGGTAAACAATCCATGGATAGCATACAATAAAAAAAAGACACAAAACATTTTATAGCAGCTCTAAACGCTTTCGCCAATATTTTACAGACAAAAATCAAGAAAAGAAATTTAAATATTATGTTGAAATACATGGCAAGACCAATGGTATTTCCCAAACTTGGCTTGAAGTTGTAGATTCTATTAAAGATATAGAAAACCCTTACTTCTTTTTCCTTAATTATTTTATCTAATTTTGTGTTAACTGCTAATAGTAATGCTATTTTAGTAGCGTTTTGTTTTAGTATTATTTGATCAGATTTAGTGCTAGGGATATAATCTTTATAGTCTTGTGGAAACGGGATAGATTTATCAATTGTAAGGCGTCATTATATAGGTCTGATTTACTCATAAAAGAGAAATTTCTTTTATTGTTCCTATTTTCTTTTTCAATTCGTTAATATCACTAAGTAAAAGTTCTATTTGTTGAGTTATCTGTGCGACCAATTGGGTTGTCTTTATTTCTAATTCTTTTGGTTTTTCTGTAATAGTTCTAATTAGTCTTTCTATTTGTGGGTATTTTTTCTAAATTGAACTTATTGTTTAAAAACTGAATTTTTCTATCTCTCTCTAATTCTTGTGATTTTAAGAAATCGAAGTTTTATTCTAATTTTTCTAAGATCTTCCTTTGTTTATGTTGCGAAGATTCTATTACTTCTAATATTCTAATTGTATTTTTATTATTTTCTTGAGATTTTTCACTAAAATTTATAATTAAATCTATTAAGGTATTGTATTGTTTGTCTTCACTATGTAATATATATTCTCCGTTACTGAAATTACACTTTATAATCGTATGATCTTTTAATACTCTATATTTCTTTTCTGGATGTATTCTTATATATATATAAGAATATATATATATAATTACTTCATCTCTTGTAATCATACAACTACCATTATTATGTAACATAAAATCTAATCCTATGACAAAGTCTACATTTATATTTAAGTTTCTTACCCATATTTTATCTATTTTGTAACTAGGCTTGTAAAATTCTGAGCATGTATTTACAAAGCTAATGCATGCTTTATGAACATAATGTCTATATATATTATGTGTTCCATCCATTTGCATAGCAGCAACTGGTTTTTCTAAAAAAATTATTAAGTGTGGGGGGACTACTCTTTGATTTATTATGCACTTTGTACATCCCGAATCTACTAATGCTAGTGTTTCTATTTCATAATCATCTATTTTTATTCTTGCAAGTATCTTTATTGTTCCTAATTTTTTTATCCTTATTACATACCAGTGCCTCATAATCTTCTACGCTCATTAATTCTTCTTGATAGTCTTCTGGTATTGGCTTAAGAGATCTAATTATTTGTCTTGTGTTAGATGGGACTATTTCTTCAGTTTCGTTACATTCTTCTTTTTGTTTTCCTTTTTCTAATTTATGTAATCTTGTTTCTAATTAATTTACTCTTGCCTCTAATGTCATTATTCTTAAATTGATAGTAGGATCATTTATTTATTTTTATGTTTTTCTTCTTTATTTATCTTTGTATCAAATTCTTTTTCTATACACATAATACATCCTTCACTATAACATTTCTTACATTTAACTCTTTTATTTTAGTTAAACACTATAAGGATGACGCGGAGGAAATGAGGGGTGAGGTTGACTTGTGAGGTTGACTTTGGGCTTGGGGGAGTGAGGCAGGGTTGAAGAAGATTAAAAAGCAAGGTTTAATAAGAAAAAGTGCTCTTCTCTTTATATTTTCTTGATGGCTTATTCATGTACACGAAGGGTTCTTAATATCGCCATATGGCTCTAATACCGCAATATAATAAGATTAGAATTCTTATTCAACATCTAATATATATATATATATATATATATATATATATATATATATATATATATATATATATATATATATATATATATATATATGTCAAACTATAATTCCTATAATCTCCCCTCAAGAATTCTTTTCTTCATGTTGCTCCTCTCTATCATCTCCCCTCAAGCTAGACGTTGGTAATAATACAACTCTAAGCTTACTCCGTAGAAATTAAAATACTGCTTCGATAAGGCCTTCGCAAAAATGTCGACTACTTGTGTCAAGGACATGACATATGTTGTAACCATTGCCCCAGTGGAAAGCTTCTCGCTGATAAAGTGATTGTATAGTTCAATATGCTTTATTTGAGCATGAATAATCGGATTGCTTGTGAGGTATAGGACACTAACGTTGTCAGAATAAAGCACGGGAGGAGAATCGGGATATACCCCAAAGAGTCACAGAATGAAGAATCCACGCTAGTTCAGCTGCGAGAGAAGTTAGAACATGACACTCCGCTTCGGCATTGAATTTGCCAACATTGTGTTGCTTCTTAGAGGACTAAGAAATGCAATTTGCATCTAAGAAATTGTTGGGTTTATTTGATAGATTGAATGGGAAATTGAGGGAAAATGAGTTCTTCCCCCTTGCTTTATGAAATGAGCATTTGTCCCTCATTGGTAGTGGAAAGAAAAGTTCTCCTACTTAAAAGTAGAAGTACTCCTTCTTGTTGCTAAAGGGTTAAGAAGAGGGTCTCCCCTCGCGCCGTCGTCGTCGCTCGGCTTGGCTTCGGCTTTCGGATTCGGATGATCTGACTGATTGATTATCTTTTTGGACCAAATTTTCTTTAATTTTAATTATTTAATTAATTATTATTTAATTAATTAAATTATCCAATCCTGACTTGTTAGTGACCCGGATCCGCGTGTCTGACTCGCAACCCGTTTCTTTCCCAGATTTCATTTAAATTTTCCACCCGTTTTTAAAGTGACTGTTCTGAAGGGTTGCAAACCTTCAGAAACAGTACTTCCATGGCTATAAATTCGTTTGATTCCTCAGATTTTCCTTGCGAATTTTTTGAACTTCAAAACTTCTTCTTCTTCTGCACAAATAAATTCCAGTGTAGTTTACTGCCGTTGAGTGGTTCAACACACCGCTGTTTTAGGTACCGATACACGGGTGAGTAAGATCGTTCTATCCTGGGAGGATATATTCCATTAACCTCGGGTACTTGAGGGAAATAATTTCCTTAAGGACACACTATGCATTTAGTGGGCTCTTTTTTCATTCTTAAATATTTTTCAGAGATTGTTATTACTTTTCTAGTTTCTGTTTTTCGTTTTCTATTGGTTTTTCCAGAATCTATCCAGTTTCTGTTTTCTATTTTCAAAAATTATTTCTAAGTTACTGTTTCAACGTTTTTGCAATACAGATTACTAACAATCTTAAGGAAATTATATTTTATATATTAATCTGTACTCTGTTTTGGAGACTAAAACCTGTGTGGTTTTCTACTCCATATGAAATTTCGTATTCTGACTTGAAGATATAAAAAGTTCGTTGGAATATTAAAGTTTATACTTGTACAACGATTTGAAGAGCATAAAAACTTCGTCGTTGTTGTTGTGAAAAGTTTGCTATTCTGATTATTAAAACAGTTTGTCAATTTTGACAGTGAAAAGAAATGGCAATTGAAAGCACTACTACTTCGGCGACTGTTGCGGCAACAAGCCGAACTCCTGTGCCACCGGCGGAAAAACCGGGGAAATTTTTCGGAGCCAACTTCAAAGGAGGGAAGCAAAGGGTGTTCTTTTTTCTTACCACTCTTGGTATGCAGAAGTTCACCAATGAAGACCCTCCTGTGCCTGCTACTGATATGTCGGCCAATGAAAAATTTATGATTGCTGAGACGTGGAAACAGACAGATTTTCTATGCAAGGGCTACATCCCAAGTGCTTTGGAGGATGATTTGTACAATGTCTACAGTGCTATGAAAACTTCTAAAGAATTGTGGGATGCACTTGAGAAGAAGTATAAGACTGAAGACGCATGCTTGAAAAAATTTGTGGTTGCCAAGTTTCTAGACTATAAAATGATAGACAGCAGAACCGTTGGAACCCAAGTTCAAGAACTTCAACTTATTTTTCATGACCTTATTGCTGAAGGCATGGTAGTTAACGAAGCATTTCAAGTGGCTGCAATGATTGAAAAGTTGCCTCCTTCGTGGAAAGCTTTCAAAAATTATCTAAAGTACAAGCGCAAGGAAATGAAGTTGGAAGATCTTGTGATTCGTCTTAAGATTGAGGAAGATAACAAAACAACCTAGAAGAAGTCGCGTGGGAATTCTACGATTATGGGAGTGAATATCGTTGAAGAGGCTGCCCCAAAAAGTAAGAAAAGAAAGAAGTCCACCGGACAAAAGAAGGAGCAAGCCAAGAAAAAAGTTCAAGGGCAACTGCTATAATTGTGGGAAAGCTGGCCACAAAGGCCCAAATTGTCGTCTTCCGAAAAAGGACAGGTCAGGCGAACATGGTGGAAAAGATGGATGATGACATTGATGATCTGTGTGCAATGCTATCAGAGTGCAATTTGCTTGGAAACCCAAAGAAGTGGTGGCTTGATTCTGGTGCCACACGACATGTTTGCTCTGCGAAAGAAGCATTTGCAACCTACGCTCCCGCTGGACCCGAAGAGGAGCTTTTTATGGGAAATACTGCAACAGCCACAGTTGAAACATATGGAAGATACTTTTGAAGATGACTTCCGACAAGGTGCTGACTCTCAACAACGTTCTGCACATTCCTACAATTAGGAAGAATTTAGTTTCAGCCGTACTACTCGTCAAAACGGATTTAAGTGTGTGCTTGTTAGTGAGAAAGTTGTAATAAGTAAGAATGAGATGTTCATAGGAAAGGGCTACCTCACCGAGGGCCTTTTCAAACGTAATGTAATGGTTGTTGACAGTATTAATAAGAATTCAGCTTCGTCTTACTTATTGGAAATGATATATGGCATGTTCGTTTAGGACATGTCAACTACAAAACCTTGCGAAAATTGATTAATTTAGAAGTATTGCCTAAATTCGAGTGTAATAAATCAAAATATGAAATTTGTATTGAATCTAAGTCTATTAAACATCCATATAAGTCTATTGATAGGAATTCAGATCCTTTAGACTTAATCCACACAGATATATGTGATATGAAGTCAATACCATCTCGCGGTGGGAAAAAATATTTTATAACTTTTATTGACGATTGCACTCGATATTGTTATGTGTTTTTGCTTAATAGTAAGGATGGAGCAATTGATGCATTAAGCAATACAAGAACGAAGTGAAAAATCAATTGAATAAAAAGATAAAAATGATTAGAAGTGATAAAAGGAGAATACGAATCTCCTTTCACAGAGATATGTTTAGAATATGAAACTATTCATCAAACTATCGCCTTTACACACCACAATCAAATGGAATTGCGGAAAGGAAAAACCAAACATTAAAGGAAATGATGAATGCTTTACTAATAAGTTCCGATTTACCGCAGAGCTTGTGGGGGGAAGCTATCCTTACAGCTGTCACGCCCCGAACCTGGGCCTGGACGTAACACGGCACCCGTGCCCGATCGCATGTGACCGAGCGAACCAACTGGCTGGCTGGATCAACATGTGATATCAAAACATAACTAATTTATAAAATAAAACTAACACATGCTGATTAACTAAAAGTCTCACTGAAATATCATAATGCGGAAATACTTAGACAATCTGAACATATCTGAAAGTAGCCAACATGGCTAAACCAAACAATCAACGATCGCCAACAAGGCTAACATAATAAATATCCGACCTGTCCCGAACTGTGTCTATGAAGCCTCTAAGAGTGCTGAATAATAGAGCTGTCTATAAACTGAATTGACTGGATAACTGACAACGCCCCGAAGGAATTTGGGGCTCACCAATAGCTGATACGTGCACTCCTAAATAGCTGAGTCGTCAACCTGTATATCGTTACGTCCGCATCGCGAGATGGTGCCCCAAGCAATAAAAAGGGACATCAACACATTTGAATTGCATCGGTATGTAAAGCAACCGAAGCAATAAAATACCGAAAACCGAAACCGAAACCGATAAGCATCAGAATCGTAATAGCAAGGAAGAGAGATATGAATACTCCTTCTCTATATCCGAATCATCCGTATTATCCGTGTTTGTATATGCGGGCTCCTCGCCCAATAATAAATGCACGCTATGGCCTCGGCCTAGTAGTGCGTCCCAATGGCCTCGGCCATGTATACGTATACACGATCGTGCCGTGCCCTCGGGCAAAATCACATATGTATAATTATGGTTAATTAATAAGGATCGAGACCACAACAACAATGAACAATGCAATGCCGAAATAGACATAGACATGTCGGATCGAACCGAAACACCGACCGTTTCGAGCATACCGACTTTCTAGACCGAGACTCATGTGGTAACAATACATAAGTCTATAAAGATTACGTGCCGAGTTCATGATATTCAAATTGATAACCATGAACGAATTTCGTAAAATCGCAACCCTTAAGATAACAAATTCTACAACATATCATAAAACCAGGGCTAAACTCGTATTCGAGTCAAATTCCGACAAGTATGAAGAATGAGGCGTAGGAGAATCATGAACATTTCCCTAACGTAGATAGTTAGCCTCACATACCTTAATTCCAACCTTTGAGCGAAATACAATGTTCGTCGCCCCTTTCAACTTTGATCTATATCAATACAAGCCAAAGGGATTCTATATTAGCAATAATATTCATGCTTTGGTCATCTAAGCATTTTATCAAACACTTAGTGGGCATAAAGCTCCACAATCTCCATTAATGGTGTTTCTTCACCCAATTCCCATTCTATTACTTCTAGGTGATTCTACAATCTCAATTAGATGTAATTAACATCATTCTCCATCACCCATATCATTATAACAATCTCAAGTCAACAATCCAAAACTCTAGCATAGTTTATATAATCCTCTTTATCAAACCCATTTACTATTCTCCCAAGAACTCATCAATTCACAACTATACATGATTAGAGAGTAGAAACATTACCTTTTTGAAGTCCAATCCTCTTGAATTCGGGTTCTAGGGTTTCCACATCCAACAAAAATGTTCCAATCCTAACTCTATGGATTAGAAGAGTTTACTCAAGTTAGAAAGGGATTAGGGACTTAAATTCACCCTAGAATCATGATAAAAACTTACCTTGGGAGATCTTGAGGTTTGGGACTTGTTCTTCTTGACTTTAGGTTAATTTTTCGTGAATGGGGTGCTGGGGAAATAAACCCCAAACCTTAAATATAACTTAAAACGCGTAAACCCGACCTTTTGACCCGAAACTGACCCGTTTCGCGATGGTTCCGCGATTCGGGACCATCGCGCAGTGTTCTGTAGCTCAATACTCAGACTTGCGCGATTGGCCCGCGATGCGGGACTATCGCACGCGCCCCCACGCGCCTGAAATAGCGACATGAGTCGATTCTGCACAGTGTTCGGTAAAATGGACATAACTTCTTGTACACAGATCCGTTAAAGGCCCATAATATACCGTTGGAAAGATATTTCAAAGGGTTACAACTTTCATCAAGGAAGTTTTCCCAAATTCATAACATATTTTCACGAAAGTTGGCTGGAAGGCAGACGTATCGAAAACTTAGCCGATTCGATAGGATTTCAAGTGCCTTACTATTAGCCATATTGAGACGATCATATCTCTTGCTCGATCTCGATTGGCTTGGTCTTTGTATCGTTAGAAAGGTATTTCCACATACTACAAATTCATTGGGGTAATTTCCCAAATTCCAAACCGATTAAGGAGTTATCGGCCGCCCGAAATAGGCCTATCAACCATTTTCGCAAAACGTTCAAACCTTCAGTGTTTCCACTAGAACTCTAATGATATGAGCTTAAACTCAGTTCCAAGATGCGGGGTGTTACAACAGCTAACCGAATACTCAACAGGGTGCCCCACATCACACAATCTATTCCATATAAACTATGAAAAGGAAGAAAACCCAACTTGAAATATTTCAAAGTGTGGGGGTGTTTAGCAAAGCTACAAGTTACTTTACCCAAAAGGGTAAAAATCAGACCAAAAACTGTGGATTGTGTTTTTATTGGATATGCTACAAACAGCAAAACTTGTCGGTTTTTGGTTCACAAATCCGACAATCCGAAATTCATGTTAATACGGTAATTGAATCGGATAATCTTGAATTCTTTGAAAACATTTATCCGTATAAAACTGAATATGAGTCGTCAAGTGAAAGATCTAAACGAACGCAGGAAGAACCAAAGGAAAGTACACCAAGTGAAGAGGATCCAAGGCGTAGCAAATGTCAAAGGACATCTACTTCCTTTGGACTAGATTTTGTGACATTCTTGCTTGAAAATGACCCTCAAACATTTAAAGCAGCGATGTCTTCTTTTGATTTAGCATTTTGGAAAGAGGCAGTCAATAGTGAGATTGACTCAATTTTGAACATCCATACATGGGAATTGGTTGATCTTCCTCCTAGAAATAAACCTTTAGGATTAAAATGGATTTTTAAAAGGAAAATGAAAGCTGATGGCACTATTGACAAATATAAGGCAAGACCTGTGGTCAAAGGTTATAGGCAAAAATAAGGCCTTGATTACTTTGACACATACTCGCCGGTAACAAGGATAACATCTATTTGGGTGTTAGTGGCACTGGCGGCCGTACATGGTCTTGAAATCCATCAAATGGATGTTAAGACAGCTTTCTTAAATGGAGAGTTGGAGGAAGAAATTTACATAGAGCAACCTGAGAGATTTGTGGTTCCTCGTAAAGAAGGGAAAGTATGCAAACTGGTTAAGTCGCTTTATGAACTAAAACAAGCAACCAAACAATGGCATGCAAAATTTGACCAAACAATGTTGGCAAATGAATTTAAGATTAACGAGTGTGACAAATGTGTTTACATTAAAAACACTCCAAATCATGAAGTCATTGTTTATTTATATGTTGATGACATGTTGATAATGAGTAAAGATATTACCGATATAAATGCTACTAAGCGCATGCTGGCTAGCAAATTTGATATGAAGGACTTAGGAGTTACTGATTTGGTCTTAGGAATCGAATTCATAAAACTCCACAAGGTCTAGCATTATCGCGATCTCGTTATATTGAAAGAGTACTTGACAAGTTTAAGTATTTGGATTTCAATGTTTCCAAGACTCGATTGACGTGAACTATACATTTCGGAAGAATGAAGGTGAAAGCGACTCACAATTGGATTATGCAAGAGTGTTGGGAAGTTTGATATATATCATGAATTGTACGCGACCAGATATAGCATGTGCTATTAGCAAATTGAGTCGGTTCACAAGTAATCCCAATCAAACTCACTGGATGGCAATGAAATGAGTTTTGGGGTATCTGAAACATACCCAAGACTATGCTTTGCATTATAACAAATACCCTGCCGTGATTGAAGGATAGAGTGATGCAAATTGGATCACTGGATCATCTGAAGTTAAATCCACGAGTGGATATGTTTTCACAATTGGGGGTGGAGCAAAGATCTTCGAAATCATCCAAACAGACGTGCATCGCCCGTTCTACGATGGAATCTGAGTTTATAGCTTTAGATAAGACCGGTGAAGAAGCTGAATACCTCCGAAATTTCTTAGAAGATATGCCATTCTAGCCCAAACCTCTGGGACTTATATGCATACATTGTCATAGTCAAGCAGCAACAGGTAGGGCAGGGAGCGTTATGTACAACGAAAAATCTCGTCATATAAGACAGAGACATAATACCATGAGAAAACTACTCTCTAGTGGAATTATCACTATTGACTATGTAAAGTCTAGAGATAATGTGTCGGATCCACTTACAAAAGGCCTAACTAGAGAGGCGGTTGAAAGATCATTTAAGGGAATGGGTTTAAGGCTTAGGACAAGTCATCATGGCGGTAACTCTACCTAGCAGACTGGAGATCCCAAGATCTAGGTTCAAGGAGATCAAATAAAGTTGTGACTGACGGTTCGGCATTGTCAAAAAACTCAATCTATTCTCGTGATGAAGACAATGTTCAAGAACAAGGATAAAACGCTAAGGCTTTTTAACGAGTTAATAAAGCTTAAGTTTTTTTTTAATGGTTTCTAAGTTTGGAAGGTTTGACCAGACTACATGATAACACGTTTAGGAATCACCTATGTGAGTGTGAAGTGTAAGCCGCTTCAAAGAGGATGATTGTAAAAAGCCCATTCTCTTTACACTCATGAAACTAGGAAGTGTTTATGGCTGAAACGAACACAACCGTAAGAACCATAGACGGTAAAGGATTGATTGTGTGACATGTGGTTGTCTAGGTATGCACCAAAGCTCAACAGTTCAAAGATATCAAATCTACCGATTGACCGAGTATATCCGACATATGTTCACTACGCAAAGTTCAAAGGGAAACCTACTTATCTGGATACAATTAATCCTTGCTTGTAAATTACACACTTGTCCGTGCATTCCTTTATCTTATAGCCATTCCCCATTCATGTGGGGCATTGTTGGGTTTAATTGATAGATTGAATAGGAAATGGAGGGAAAAGAAGTGGAGGGAAAATGAGTTGTTCCCCTTTGCTTTATGAAATGAGCATTTGCCCCTCATTGATAGTGGAAAGAAAAGTTCTCCTACTTAAAAGTAGAAGTACTCCTTCTATTGCTAAAGAGTTAAGAAGAGGGTCTCCCCTCGCGCCGTCGTCGTCGCTCGGCTCAGCTTTGGCTTCTGATTAGGATTTGGATTTAGATTTGGTCAAATGATCTGATTGATTGATAATCTTTTTGGACCAAGTTTTCTTTAATTTTAATTATTTAATTAATTATTATTTAATTAATTAATTAATTAAATTATCCAATCCTAACCCGTTAGGGACCAAGATCCGCGTGTCTGACCCGCGATCCGTTTCTTTCCCAGATTTCATTTAAATTTCCCACCCCTTTTTAAAGTGACTGTTCTGAAGGGTTGCAAACCTTCAGAAACGCATACTTCCATGGCTATAAATTCGTTTGATTCCTCAAATTTTTCCTTGCGAATTTTCTGAACTTCAAAACGTGAATTTTCTGAACTTCAAAACTTCTTCTTCTTCTGCACAAATAAATTCCAGTGTAGTTTACTGCCGTTGATTGGTTCGTTGACACCGTTGTTTTAGGTACCGATACACCGATGAGTAAGATCGTTCTATCCTGAGAGGATATATTCCAGATCGTTCTATCCTGGGAGGATATATTCCATTAACCTCGGGTACTTGAGGGGAATAATTTCCTTAAGGACACCTTTGTGCATTCGATGGTTCGATTTTCATTCTTAAATATTTTTTCAAATGACCGTTATTACTTTTCAATTTAATCGTTTTTCGTTTTCTCTTTTGGTTTTTTTCGGAATCTATCGATTTAACATTTTTTCTATTTTCAGAAATTATTTCTAAGTTACTGTTTCAACGTTTTTGCAATACAGATTACTAATTAACAGAAAACACAAAGTCCTGTTGTAGATCCATGAATATGTCCATACCAATTTCTGGCCTAGTGTTAATCGGCACTCATTACCTTAAATTAACACGAGCGTACCCTTTCTAATCTTACTTCTTGCCTCGTCATGCAGTCAAAATATTTAAACTAAAAGGAAGCATTCTTTCGAAACTCGAAGACTTTAGTCTGAAAAAATTTCACATGTTTCAACTTTAAAGAAAATCGATATGACTCTGAATTATCAATGAAATCTCTAAAGAATATGCAAATTTCTCAGGACACAAATCCACTGGTATTTCTCAACTAAAAACAAATGCATAAATAAGCACCAACTAACAGTGGATTGATGAACTCTATGGTATATGCGGAGTTCACCAACTCAACTGGAAGGGAGGAGAGATCCTAACGCATCGCTTGCTCATCTATCTAACCTATATTTACATTGACATGCGTCAATGTAGGCCCCACAAAAAAAAAAAAATAGGACGTCAATTCACCACCAACGGACAACGGTACTCAGTGAGTAAGAATATTCCTCCCACTAAAGTTAAAACGATATATAGAAAGAAATATGATATGCATGAGTTAATGTAAAATCATAAACTTCTTTATAAATAGTTAATGCAAATAGCTTGTGCTATTTTAAAACATATTATTTGTAACTTTTGTATGAAGTACTCTTTTCTTTCTTGGTTTCTTTATTTCTTTCTTTTCTTTTTAGGGAGTTCACATTCTTCTTTTTCCTTCTTGTGTAGTCATGGATAATCCCTGCCTGATTGCCGAAGCCATATCACTGTGGTGCCACACAACCTATCTCCTTGTTTTTAACATGAGTAATTTTGAATCATTTTCCATCACCTACCATAAATGAGCCTGAAACTTTGAATAGAGTAGGATTTTCCAGACCGCCTGTAGTCTGCACCATATGATGAATTGTTCTAGAGGCCATATAAAGATTGTTGTCTGATTGCTCATTGATTATAAATGCGGAGAGTCCTTGCGAAGGTTCTTGTTGAGATTGGTAGGAGTAATCCACCAATAAAAGCAAAAGGTAGCAATTTATTTCTTCCATAGATTTGACATGGATTTGCCTGTGACTAATCTTTTCTGATTATTTTGAAAATCATATTGTCTCCCAGATTTTTCACCAATGATGTACATGTTGGACTTGGGTCCAAAATGTCCTCTTCCTCGAACTTATTCTCTTCCTCCGAAATAATTTTCTCTACCTCTACCAAACGAGCCTTGCGTTTTGTGAACTTAAAAGACCATGACTTGATCAACATGATCCTTCTCACTATATTCTTCTCTCATATCATACCCTAGTCTCAGTGCATTAACAAATTAAGTGAAGGTTGGATATGGAGGCTTGCCTAGCATAGCAATCCTCAAGGTTTTATATTTGTTTCTCAGGCCTTTATAGCAAAGTTTATAACCTCACTATTTTTGTCTAAAGACTTGTGTATAGCAGTAAGAATATCACAAATTCCCTTGAACTCTTTTATATATTCACAGATTTTGATCCCGTCTTGATACTCTAAACTTGTTGCTTCAATTGAAATTATTTATCCTTGCTAGCTTGTAGGTGTCACAATTCTTTTTTTACCCCGCTTAAAGAAATTAAAAAAGAATTTTTTCAATTGAAGTGATGTTTTGAAAGGGATTATTTCTTTGTTACAGATTCGCCACTTGAAATTGAGTTTTGGTGTTCTAAGTCACCTTATTCTTTAACTTTTCACCCCCTCACATCTCAAAATTCAGTCAACAATCACAACACACACAACACCTATATAAACACATGCACATCAGTATAGAAAAATAGACACATACACAACAAAAACAGAGACACACGTACACAAAAAAAACCACTACACACAGAGAGCAAAAAAAATATAGAGAGAGCTTTGAGAGTAAAAAATATCGTTAATCAGAGTTTTGGTTTGTATTTGAGGTTCGAGTTGAGGTTTCACTACAAGAAAATATAGAAATCGCAACAAAAATTTTTATATTTAATAACAACTTCGTTTTATAGTTGGCGAATGATTTTTTTGTTGCCAAAGAATTTAATTTTGTTGCCATAGTATTGATTATTGTTGCAAAAAGTACTTTTGGCAACAAAAAAAAAAAAAAAAAAAGTTGTTCAACGTTGTTGCAAACTGTACCTTGGGAAAAGTTCATGCAACAATTTTTTTTTTTTTTTTGTCAAAAGTACTTTTTGCAACAATAATCAATCTATGGCAACAAAAAAAATTTTGTTGCCAGATATATTTTTTTCTTGTGGTGTTTTTGTTTGCGGTTTCGAGTTTGTGGACCTGAAAGTTAGCTATTGCTAGCTTTGGAAATCTGTAGATTGTAAGTTGCTTTCATTGTTAATCAAAAAGAATTTCAAGGTTTGTTTCCATTATTACTTCACTATTTCACATTTTTCTACTATGAATCATAGTGTTATTGAAGTACCATTTAAGATGGGTTTAAATTTTTTTGGTTTAATGTAATATTAATATCGAAGTTGAAAACTTGTATATGTTTGAGTTCAAGGTTAAATTGCGGTAGAATATGCTGGACTCCCTCGCTCTCGTTATCCATACTTAGGCCTCATTTGTTTGCAGTTAATGGAGATCTGAATCTTAATCATTCAGATCTCATTCATTAAGTGCGTTTATTTTTTAGGGTCCGAATCAATCGTTCAGATCAGCCCCATTAATTGCATTTGTTTTGTCCCTCTTAAAAAGCTCTTAATGGTCCGAATAGGTCAATGAACCAGGATATCGTAACAAAGTCTTAACACAATTCGGACTCTTAAAATATATATTACTTTTTCTCAGCCAAACTTTCACGCTGTGTTTCTTCTTCTGTGCAAAACAATTTCACTATTCCCTCTCCCTCTCCAACTATCAATTGGCAACCAATTTTTTTGCCTCTTGAACGGGTAACGTTTTAAATCTTTACAAGTAATTTTCTTATTATTTTGTGAAATTCGCATTCTTCTTGACTTCTGACTTCTTTTACCAAGAATTTTTTATTGCCAGAAATCTTTGTTAAAGTAATTCTGCAATTGTTTGAATCCTACATATCTAATATCTTTACCCACTTGATGACCTATTAACCGGTAGAAGAACGTGAATATTTTTGCAAAAAAGGTTCAATTTATTTATTCTATGCACTGGGTAAATCTACAGTAAATAGGACTGAGAAAAACCGAGGCACGTATTACCCTGAGATTACATATAAATCCTATAAGAATGATATTATTTAGTCCATATAAGGCTTGGTGTTTGTGTAAGCTTTAAATGCTTAATTTGTACGTTTACTACCATGGAAAAGGTGTTTCAGAAGGATGAATGCATATGCAGTTCCAATTGTCTTTCTCGGAAGGATGAATGCATATGCAATAGTTCAAATTATTTTTCAAATATAAAATATTCATTTATATCTTTGAAATATTATTGTTTCAATTTTATTTTGCTGAATTGAGATTTTTTTAGTATCTTAGTGATATAATGCTTAATTCCTAATTCTATTTGAATTTTATATTTAGTATGTTTAAAAAGATAAATTTTATATATTCAGATATTGAAAACAAACAGTCTTAATCATTCAGTTTCAGATCTATAGACAACATCTTAATATTCAGATGTATATTTAGATTCAGAACTCTTAATCTTGATGCACATCTTAATATTCAAATGCGTATTCAGATTCAGACGTCTTCATCTTAATGGAAACAAATGAGGCCTTAATAACTATCGAGGATGTTTTATTAGATAAATAGTAAATTTTCATCATTTTTTTATTTACGTAGAATATATGCTAGAAATGGTCTGCATTGGTATTCTTAAAAATTGTTAAGTAAAAAAAAAAAAATGTGAATTCTTTTGTCTTTACATTTTTATTTGTTCTGGAATTTGTTAGAAATATATTAGGTCTGAACTTTTCTTTTGGACCATTAATAGTTTATTCTGTTATGAGTTTGAGAGCATTCTGTTAATAAAAAGGAAATATTTGAATACTCAGTTGTATTAAGATTTAATCTTCATGAAGTGAATGGGTATGGTAGAATGTCTGTGTTGAAATTCCCTTACAATCTCTCACCCTTAAAACTCTCACCCTAAACTTATCGATCCCTCAAGTCTCCAACCCTCTTGAAACCCCAAGCCACCATTATCCCTTAACTTTTCACTCCTCACGTCTCAAAATTCAGTCAATAATCACAACATACACAACACCTATATAAACACACATGACACATGCACATCAGTATAGAAAAATATACACAGATACACAAAAATAGAAAAAAGAGAGGAAAACCCGTGGAGAGAAAAAAAAAATACAGAGAGCATTCACGAGTTTCCGAAAAAGGTTTTGTTTGAAAAAGTAAGTTGGAGTCCGAGGTTCTGTTCACGGTTTCGGGTTCGAGGACCTGAGTTAGTTTTGCTATTTTAGGAGATCTGTAGACTCCGTTACTACTCGAAATGAATTTGAAGGTTCGTTCCCGTTATTATTTTTCTATTCAATATTTCTTTCGAATCAAAGTTTTATTGAAAAATTCTTTAAGATGAGTTGTAATTTTCAGATGTTAATTGTTAAAAGTCCACACTTCTTATAACCTCTTCGGTTCTTGTTTAACAATTTATCTATATCTTGTTCCGTTGTGGTGTTAAATTTGTGTCGCTGGATGCTAATTCTTATATTCGTACACTAAAGTCTGTTTAGTCTAGTTCATATTGAGGCTCGTATTTCTCATTTAAAGAATTGGTTGAAGCAGTAGCATTTTTTAAGTTGTTTAAGTCAAGTTTGGTCAAGTTCTTTTGTGGAAAGATGAATGAAATGGGTAAACCTTGAAAATAATTTGGATGCCAACTTTTATACTTATTTGACCTAAAGCAGTATTAAAGTTTGACCTCATTTTTTATCTTTATACATACTTGAATCTAACTAGTCTACTGATTTTTTTTATTATTATTTATATGAATTGTTTCGTTTTTTATTTAAATACAATGCATTTCTTATCATTCCCTGAAATTTGAGTCATACGTTTTTTGTTTAGTTGGTCTCTTAATAAAGATAAATGTTATCAACCAAATGACATGAATAAAATAATTGCTCATGGTATAAAATGATTATGAATGGGGAACAAATGTGTTTTAACGACTCGTGGGTGGATTTTTAACGATTTGGGAATTAGCTGACTTTAAAGGCTTGCTCTGGGCCCAGACGATACTTAAGGGCCAACTAATTAAATATTCACACATGAGAAGAGCGAAAGGGGTTGCGACTTTATATCAAAACCTATGTTCAAAGAGAGAAAAGAATTACTCTAAAAGAGACGAATTGGGTTCTAATACCAAAATAATTTTGTTAACTAATTACTTTTAAGTAATAATTGACGATGAAGTCGGAAAGCGCTGCTATCGATAAATCGTTTCAATAAAATTCAGTTATCATATCCAAAGCCAGATTAACTATGGTGGATATACTTTAAGTACATTAGATGCTTGTTTAGGCGCGGGGAAATAGAAACGATCCATAAATGCCTCAAAAGGCGAGATATTAATTAAAATAGTGGTAAGGCTGGAAAGCACTGCTACCACACACAGATAAAAAAATTAGACAGTTTTTAATAATTCCACAACAATAAAGAGCCGGAAAATAAGTAATCTTAAGTTCATAAGCATAATGTATACTAAAAAATAATTTAAGCCGAATATAAGTTGATAAAAAGTCGGCATCGTGCTACAACCACTGACTAGAGTTTGAGAGTCATGCTCACACCTTTCCCTGTCACAATGAATCTTTTATCCGGACTTTTGTTTTCGTCAATAATTAAAAAGAGTCAACTTCCCTTTTAATTAGAATTGATAAGGTGACTTCGAACACCTTCCGATTTTAAGTTGGCGATTCCGTAATGTTAAAATAATCCTTTTCAAAACGTCACTTCAATTGAAAAAACTCTTTTTACTTTCTTTAAGTGGGGTAATAAAAGGGGTGTGACAGCAGGTAATTGTCCTCAAAACTTTCCTAGATTTGTTTGGCCAAAGTGCACCCAATGATAAGAAATATTAACTTTTCAGTCATGGTTCCAATTAGCCAACTTCTCACCAAAATGTCCTTTTCTTCCCATTCTAAGAACTTGGAGTTTGCGTCTTCTTCAACTTTTTTCATTTACTACAACCTTAGACGGTGGTTCTTTCACAATAATGTCACCAATCTTCAGGGTCTGCATTAATTGAATTATTTGTGTTTTTCAAACAAGATAGTTTGAGGATTTTAATTTTATGGGACATATAGTTATGAATTGATGGAAAGACAGCTGGTGAAAAAGACAGAGTGAAGGAAGATGAACTAACTATTGTACAGCGTGGAGCAGGTTTCTGGATACATTAAAGAGCAATATTTATAAGAGAAAATGTACGTTTTCATGATGGCTTATTCATGTACACAAAGGGTTCTTATATAGCCATACAACTCTAATACCATAATATAATTACGATTTTTATTGATCATCTAATCCTAAGATATATCAAACTACAGTTCCTATAGTTTTAGGTTTCGTATGCTGCTGCGACTTTTTTTCTTCATGTTGCTCCTCTCTATTAGGGGGTGCTGGGGTTGGGAGTGGGTTGCGGGGTATGGTCAGGATTGGGGAGAGGGGTAGACAATCAACAGTGATGTCATTTATGATTCTTGTTTTCCTTAATTGCACAAAGTCATTTTCATAATTTTCTAAAGAAAATATTTTTCAAAATATTTTGATCAACCAAATATGAGGAAATTGGAAGCATTTTCTGAAACATGTTTTTCCAGTTCTAAAAATACCCTAAATTAGTAAAAATAAATTCTTCCCAAAATCATATTTTCCGTACAGTCTATCCAAAACATCCTCCCCACTTTGTCATTCCCTAAAAGCCCTTACTATTTTTTTTTTGCCAACTAATTAAAACCAGAGACCCTTTTTTCTTTTTAACTTCAAAACCACCCAATTCATTTTCCTCTTCCACGCATCACCCAAAAACACGTTTTCTTCTCTGCAAATTGATTTTGAGAATTCCAATGTAGATGTTTGGAATCATCTCAGCAGTTAGCACCAAATTTTAAGTAAAGGACAAGGAGGGAATCCAGTGGAACTTCAACAATTTAAGAGCAGTTTACATTGACATGGGCCACAAAGTTCCCCCAATCCACAGCAAAACTATGTCCTATATTTCTTCCAAAACTATATAATGAATTTAGTACGTCAAACATGTGACCAAAGCAAGTGTTTCTTGAAATGTCTTTTGCATCTAAAGCAAGTGTGACCAAAGTGTTACTCTCTAGTCTCTGCATAAGTATAAAAAAACAGTGGAACTTGTGCAAAATATTTTGTCAATATAAATGAAAATGGAATTAAGTTATATATACAAATAATATAAAGATTTTACATACCATCAGTACATCACATGATATTCCTAGTATAATCTCAAACCAACCGTCAACTATAGTACTTCCAACAAAAGATCTAGCAGCCCTAATGAAGAAGACAAAAATAAACACAAAGTCTTTTGGCACTATTGTTCAAATCATTATTCTAAAGGAATTACACAAATTAAATAAGCAAAGAACCATCCAAAACCATGGACTATTCTTTTTTACATTATCATCTCCTATTTAAAACTAATAAAAAACATACACACTATGCCACATGTTACCAAGCCATCATACCTATCTTCACTTTCTATATATATATATATATATAAATATATATACAACCAAGAATGCCACATGTGACCAACCCAAAATCCTTGAAGGGATCCATTTAATTTCTTCGCTTGAAGTGGCATTCAAGTTCAAGAATAATCAGAATCACCATCAAATGGTACTACATATGAACTTTTAATGGCGAACTTGTAGAGGTAGAATTTCAACACTTCCCAAGCTCTGGAAGAAATACAAGACATAGTTTTGCTCAAATTCTCAAAAACTTGAGCTTTAATCTGGCCCCTTCTTGGTGGAAGCAGAGCCCTTTTTTTCTTCTGGTTCTTTGGAGGAGCAATATTAATAGCCATTGATTGATTATGTGATCGTCAACAATGTATAGAATTAGAAGAATAAAAAAAATTTAAGCTATATATACCGATAGTGTAATAATTTATTACACTATCAGTATAATTTAATTGACAAAAGTTTAGAGAAAAAAATGGAGAGGGAATGGAGGAGTGGAGACTTATAGAGTGAGCTGTAGAGAAGATAATAGGTAAGTGGGGATTTAGGGAGATTATATAGAATCATAAAAGAGAGGGTTCGAATATATTAACGAAAATTGGAGTCCTTCCAAGCAAAATAATATATTGAAATTGCTACAAGGAAGTGGCCAATTACATCACGTAGGACCGGCCATAAGTAAGAGATTTAAGTAACTTCTTGGCAAATGCATAGACAATTCATCTCCGTTGCCTTTGGTTTAACTGATGGTCGGTTACTCTAATGTACACTGTAGTCCTCGTCATATTTTCTAATGCAGGATTGGAAGTGGATATTTATATATAATTCTAATAAATTTTCATGAAATTCTTATATTTGTAAATATATACAGATCGATACAGTGCAAGTTGAATAGTGACTAATTGTTCAATATTGCCTAACCATGTTGAATAGTTACTAAGTTACGATAAATTATTATCCGATACGCTTTCTCTACTTGTTGACACAATAACAAATATATATGATTAGCCCCTTGAGGATCTACAGTGTTATCAACAGGTTTATGAGAAATCAATAACTTTTTGACCAAACTTTAATATATATATATATATATATATATATATATATATATATATAAATATTCATCAAATATATCTATGAATATTTGATTGTGAACCCTATTACTATCATATATTAACTTAAAATCACGATAGAAACTCATAAACTTTAAATCCTAAATCCGCCTCTATCTCTCGTTTACATTTTAAAATCTATAGTCTAAACTTAGTGACTAGTGGATAAAATATTGTTTTCTTAATCATCCACTAAAGCACTGCATTTACCAAAATTGTGCTTCCAAAGGATTATGAAGGAAAAATTAAGCACTCCATCAAGTAACACTGTATGGGCCAGTAGTTAATCTTGCTTGTGGGCAGGGGAGAGCTACAATCGATGAAAGATAGTCGGTCGAACATTTTTTGTTGAAAAATTAAAAATATATATACACGTTGAGTACTCATATTATTTTTTAGTACCCTAAGTAAAATTTATGATTTTGCTCTTGCCGGAGGGTGGCAGCTTCAAGTGTCCGCGGAAGATATATATGATCTCTTTGGATGTGTTCGGTATGGAGGACTGGAGGTTTAAATTTCTTATATTCGTTTGGTCAAAATTTTCGAAAAAACATTTTATCTAGAAAAACAAATTTCTTAAAAATGAGGAAAATGACTTCCTTAGTGGAAGTAGGGAAAACAAGTTCCACATTAAATGTTTCCTCCCCATCCTCCAAGACACCTCATCTTCACCGCCACCCATAGCACCCCACCCCCATATTATTTGTCTAGATTATATATAAATGTTTTTAAGATAATATTTTTTTACTTATGTATCGAATACAAGAAAATAAGTTGTTTTCTTAAAAAAACATTACCCTTTGTACCGAACACACCCTTTGTCTTCATAGACAAACACTATCACTATTCACTAGGTCGTCTCGTAAAGTGACATTTTTGTACGGTCTTGTATTCCATCTAAGATTTGGAAAACATAATTCTTTGATGCGGATCAAGGTAAGATTGCTTTTGTTTTTCTCTTTTTACAGTATGCTCCAGCTGTCTAATAACAAGGCCTATAAAATAAACCGAAATTGCCTAGGTTGCTGCTAGTACAATTTTGTCGTACCAAGTTTGAAATGGGAAACCTAAGCAAAATGAACAGCTGACGTACAAATGTTTTTTTTTTTTCTTTCATTGATTATCAAACTCACTTTGCCTTGATAGGGGATGAAGTTATCATTAATTGTATATATGCATAGAGGTGCAAATGTACTTGGAATCTTTGAAACAGCATTTATTTTATTTTATTCATTACACCTACAAAAATCTAACAAGTATGCTTCCTATGCATTGAGAATCTCTATCATAACGAGCCTAGAGAGTGATCAGCAAGGATTTTGGTAGTTTCTCTAATGTATGCAAATAAAGCTGTTTGAATAGACATTTTAGGAACTACTTTGAAAAATAAACTATGACTTATAATAATAATGTAAGGGAAAACATACACTATAAAAAGATGAATAATTTGCAGAGATTGAAAGTTGCAATTCGCGGAGATTTTAGCCTTCTTTAGCAAATAGCGGAGGTTAAAACTCCCGCGAATTGCACTTTTAACCTCCGCAAATTACTCATTTTTTTGTAGTGAACTATCCGGAACTATCTGAGACAGAGTGATTACAACATTTGAGAACAAGATAAAATAGATAGGTCCATGTTGATCTAAAAATTTAAAAGAAGCAGCTTCGCATATAGAGGAGCATGATTCAGATAATAACAAATCAGTAAAAATGTCTCATCTAAAAAATTTTAACTTTTTGATTAGGCGATTCGCAAAAAACGTACCTTAAAATCTATTACTTCAAAATATAGCAGCTTTTATGCTTTAAATTTTATTTTATTCAGACAAAATTATTAAGATACGAGTCTTCTTTAATTTTGTTTTATTTGCGGAGTCCATGTCTACATGGCATACAAAATTTATCATGTCATAATTTTGCTACGATATTGTTGAAAGATTTTACAAGAAACGTTACAAATTGAGTAATTTTATTGATAAAAAAAAAAGTTGCAGGCTTTTCTTACATCATTAAACTTCAAAGTTGAGTGACCTTTTGAGATATTTACTCATTATTTAGATGTAAAGTTCGAATTTCACTAATAATCTTTGTTCTTCTAACTTCCTTCCTCCAATATTAGCTTAACTTATATGTATACATCAATAATTAATGTAAATATTTCTTTACACAGTATCAAGTCACCTTTACCTATTGCCTATTGGAGTAGGTAACTTATCTTATTCGCGTTATTACAAATCCCACTTTTCAAGAAGGTAACCTGTAGATATCTTTAAGATGATCTGATAGTTTAAAAAGATAATTCTATCATCAACGGGTCTAATGGAGTTAACCGCTTCGATCAATTAGCCAAGAATTTGACCGGATACAGAGTCACGGGTGCTCGATCTGGTAGGGATTATATTTGTCATTGAAGAATCCCTATTCAAAATTATTACAGTTAATAGGTGATAGGATAGGTGGGTGGTATAACGCTCAGATTGCGACCAATCCACCTAATCATGTACATGGACTGAGCTTAGAGCGTGTGAAACTCATGACTACCAATATTGTACATAAGTTAAACTCATCTAATCACAATTCACATAGACTTATATCCCGACCCCAAACAAAATAAAACATAAAAAATAAAAAAATAATAAAAAATCTGGTGAGCTCAAAGCCATGATTCAAAACCTTACTAGTCTTCACTGCCTGATTGTACGAAAAGTTATGGTCCATGGATTTTCAAGGGATCAGGACGATATTCCTTTCAAGTTTCAACATGCAATGTGAAATGAGAAAAAAAAGTACTTATTGGTCAATTAACTAGAGCATGCCCGATTACCTTTCCTCACATTTATCATTTCTTATAACTTTTTCACATTATTTAAGAAATAATAAATGAAGTACATAATTCTCAAATATGCATATTAATTGATGCGTATTTTTATTAGATTTGAAAAAAATGATTTGAAGTGAGTAATTAATATTATGAAAACAAAAAAGATTATCTTCGACATGCTAAATATCTTGCGTTAATGATAAAAGTACAAATTATTTTAGAATACGAATGATAAAAGTGAATTAATTCTAGACGACCAATAGGCCATTCCTTTGGTGTGTACTCTTTTTGGGCCAGTCAAAATCAAACTTAATTACGAGGCCAATTTCTAGCAAAAAAAAAACAAGTCGTCCAAAGATTTGAGAATCAATTTTCACTTGACTAACGTTACAAATTGAGAATTGGCCCCGCACGTGGTCCTTCTTGTCTACATACATCACAGTACAAGCTATGGTTTATATACACACACACACTAGTGCATATAGATGTGTAAGGGGAAAAAAAACACATGTTTTATTATCGATTTCATATGAAAACTAGTCTATTTCATACACGATATTAAAATTCGTAATTACGTTATATGTTGACATGATTTCACTGTAATACAAACTAATAAAACATTAATTACTAAGCTCAAGGATCAATTCACAAGTATTTCAGGAAACTAAACCGAAAAGATGTTTGCAAAAAATACAAAAACAAGTAAAAACAGAAGGAGTGCTCTCTTAAGAAGGAGTGAGCTCAGAGTTGAAAGTTATATATATTCAAGAAAAAAAAAAAACTTGTATTTTTTTTTTTGGGTTTTAAAACCCAGATAGCCTTTTTAAAAATTTGGGGAACTTTTAAGC
>NC_081348.1:53858646-53866202 GCF_029784015.1 Lycium ferocissimum | reverse complement strand
GTTGCGGTGGATAATATATTAAAAGGTTTTAAAAACCACCGTCACAATAGACCTATTGTAACGCAAGCCGTTGTAACAAAGAATTAAAACCGTTGCATTATCACTATAGCAACGGGAAAACAAGCAACTGCAACGGTAACGGCACCGTTACCATAGACCAAATTTCTAGTAGTGGTTGTTATTATTGACACCTAATTTTGGTCCTCTAATAATTTTATTTTATTGCCCAGAGTTTTTGATCTCAAACGGAGTGAAATATCTATTTTATAAGCCAAAATGATCTTTACAAAATTATATCGACAATATTTTGCCATTTCATTTGGCAAAATGAGTTCAAATATATATATATATATATATATATATATATATATACATATTGTGAGACATTTAAAAAATACTTTGCTTATTTTATCATTAATATTAAGTTATTTGTCCAATTCAACCCAAAATAGTTCAAAACAATTATTCAATTATTTGCTTTAAATTATTAAATACCAAATTGACAAATATTTTACTCCGTTGATTCAAGAAAATTGATTAATTAAATGAAATAATTATTTTGCCTCTCAATTTCAAATTGCATTTGCATTTCTGTGATTCAAATTGATTACAATTAATCATTTGCTTAATTGTGGTTACATTTGAAACTCTTTGCTATGGTTAATTGTGGCTCTATTTGAAATGGCCAATTGCATGATTAAGGTCAATTAAGGTTATAATTGCAAAATTAGTCATTTTATGCATATGGCCGTTTTTAAAGTAATTAATTGGTTAACTAATGATAATTTGGCCCTAATTGGAATGTTCAATTAATGGACATTTTTTTAATTTAGGCTATTTATGAAAGGGGACATTTTCGGCCCCTCCATATATGCGTATATACATGAATATACACGAGTATACATGTAACACGTGTATATCTTATGTTCATGTGTATATAATGGGCCATTTTTCTTTTCCATCTTAAAAATGATTGAGCCCAGTCCAATTTGGACCAAAACCCAGTCCAATTTCTTACCAGACCTAGCCCAATGTCACGCATATATGCGTATAGTGTATCAACTGACCCAATTTCCTCTTTTGTGGAAAAGAGGTCTCAAACCCTAGCCGCCTTTGAGAGATTTTCTCTCTCTCCGCGTCATGTTGCTGGAAACTGCAAAGTCACAGGCGAATCTGCCTTATTTCAATCCATGGTCGACCATTTCGGGTAAGAGCAATACCGTCGTAGAACCACCGCATGAGAGGTAAAAAACTCTTTTTCTCTCTCTTTCTTTTTCTGCACCACAAGCACGATGATCCTTAATGGATTTTGTCCTATTGTTCAGCTAAAACCTCAATTTTTATTGGTCTTCATGATTCCACAAGGATTCAAGAGGAATTCCTTGTAAATCAACACATCCCACATCGGTTGATACAGCAAAATTTGGGGGTTTTTGGTATCTATATAAAGGACCTCCTAATTCATAACACACACACCTTTGAAGTCTCATTTTTTTCGATACACACATTCGAAATATAGAGCAAAAATACCTAATTTGACTAGGGATTTAGCACTTCTGCTGAAAACTTTACTTAGTTGGGTTTTAAGTCTAAAACTTATTTCTTTCTTTGTGGCTGAGTCTCGGATGAGGAGCAAAAGGCTTCAATTCCAATCTCGACAAAGGCTGCACGAAGAAAAGGTAAATTTTCTTCCTTTTAGTTATTTTTTGCCTGAATTTAGCATGTTTGTGTGTTTAGCTTAATTATGTGTTATTAGGTTAGTCATTAACATGTTTGTATGCTTGTTTAGTTTAACTATTGTTTAATTAAGTGTGTGTTAGGACATTAGTAATGATAGATGTCTGTTTAGTTTGAGTCAGCTTAGAATAGTCTATGTTTCATGGTCTATGTTTCATGTGTAATTAGCATACAAAGTTGTTAGTTCAGTTTAGCATTGTTAGTAGTTTTAGTGTTAAAACCTGTTCTGTTTTAGTTTAGTGTGATGTTAGTTGCTTAAATGTTAATGTAAGGGCTATTATATGATTATCTTATTTTAGCTTAATTTTAGTTTAGTATTGATTAATGTTGTCATGACTAATCTATGCTTAAGTGCTAATTTAGATTTAATCTTAGTTTGATCATTAGTTTGCATAGACATGTCATTTGTTCACTATAATTAGGATAGCATAACTGCCTATTTAGATTAGTTTAGTCATTTATCCGTTAGTTACTTATTGTTTGCTTTGTCTATTTAGTCCTATTTTGTGGTCAATAGCAGTCCATCATGTTTGACATCAAGATACAATTGGGGTTTAGTTAAGCATATAGGAATATGACTCTTAAATTGCCTAAGTCTAAATTGTTTAAATGTTGTTGTTAGCCTAATCCAACATGCCTAAAGACCTATTCTATACTCAATCTGTTTAAATCATGAAATATTCTCCATCAGTATGCCTCATTGATGTTTAAGTCCCATACAGTGTCTAAATAAGAGTTTAATTTAGTTATTTGGGAACTTTACCTATTAGAACAGATTTAAAAATGCCATGGAAGTTGTTGAGTGTCACCATTTGACCATAACTTTTTCTTGCTTGATGAAGTTGTCTAGATAAGTCTTGTATTGAGTCAACATGCTTCTGTTGAAGTCTCTGAATGAATGTTTCTCATATGTCTTCATGATAATTTGGTCTTAACATAGCATAACTATTTTTCTTTAACTTCAAGTAGTTGTAGACTTGTTAATAGGGGTTTGTGCACTCATCTAATGTCTCCATGTGATTCGTGGTATATCAGTAATGTTTCAGACCACTTAGGCTGGTTTTTTTCATGTTTGTTTCAGACCACTTAGGCTGTTTTTTACATGTTTTGTGTGAATCTTCTTGGCACGTTAAGACTTTACAACAATCATTTGAGATGATAGACATGTTTTTGTATGCCATTTTGACTAGTTATGCCCTTTCTTTCCCTTTTTGTGTCTATGTCCTGCCTAATATTAGCTTGTGTGTGCCAGCATGTATTCACATGTGCTTAAGATCTTATTTGTATGAAAGAACTGAATCTGTTGGTTTGAATACTTGTTTGGAAAATCCCAAATATGGCATAAGCTCTTTCTGTGGTTTGAAAGTGACATGTTTTGACCCTGTGTTACACCTCGAAAATTCCGGATGTGTTGCCTTGTGGATAGGCTAATGTGAGCTTAAGGTAATTATGAAATCCTTATGAGATTAAGGGAAGCATTAGATAGCTTAAAGTGTGTACTATAAGAGTTTGAAGTTATATGAATATATGAGCCTAAGTTCGTTGAAGGAAGTGAAATGTAAGTCGTGTTCGGAAGGTTTCCGCTATAATTGAGCTAATATTTATTTAGAAATATCTTGAGGGGCTGCTATAGGGCCTATTGTGTGGTTAATGAAGTGTTATGTAAGTGTTAAGAAGGTTCCACGAGGATTGGAAGTCAAATGAGTCGACGAGAACGAAAATCGGGATTTCCCAATTGTACGGCCATTTGTACGGACCGTATAAATTATACGGCCCGTATAATGGTCCGTAGGTTTCGTCCAGAGAGGGGTAATCCCTGGTGGGATTATACGGCCCTTATAATAGGCCGTATAAATTGGGTCGGGTCAGAATTTTTATTTTATAACATGGATGACCCTTGCTTATTTTCATTTCCCACATTCTTCCAAGCTCTCCAAAAACTCCAAAACCCTTCTCTAAGTATATTACACCCAAACCCAAGAGACTACAAAGATCAAATAGCAAGAATCAAAGTGTTCATGTGTTAAAAGGCTTCCTAAGGTTGGTAGATTTCAAGAAAACTTAGACATTGTGGCTAGGGTTTTTGCAAAAGTTGATAGCTGCTCCAAAGCTTGTTTCTATGGGATGAAAAGTTTAGTTTCCATGCTTATTTCATGTTAATGAGAATGTTTGGTTGTAGCAAAACTTGGGTAGAAAAAAAAAGTAGAAAATGAAGTCTAAATGTAGCTTTTATGATGTTTATGAGTAGTAATCTATATTGAGTCATGATTCTTAGTATAATATGGATATAATCATGTTATGGAAGGTAATAATGGTGATGAAGAAGCATTGTATGAAAATGCGCTAAAATGGGTGTGAAGTTGTTGGCACAAGTTGAACATAAGGATGAATTTTGAAGGCGTAATGAAGTGCGATTACTTGATTATGATATTGTGAGTGTATTATGGATGTTATTGTGGTTGTTGGGAGTTGTTTTGTAAATGGTGGAAGTTGACAAAATAGGGGAAATGCTGCCCAATTTTCATTAAATCATGAATTATTCTAGTTTGAATTTAAGAGTATTATTAAGGCTTAACCATGGTATAAATCCTTCTAAATGTAGATTATTCAAGCTTCAACGGTGAACGTTAAATAGTTAAGAAGACGAAGAGGTATGTAAGGCTAACCCTTCTTTCAATAAGGAATGGTTCCTTGGCTATATATATATATCCTTTCATCAGTTCTTTAATGTCCTCCAATGATTCTATCTCTAAAGCTACTAAAGCTTATGAATCTCGATACTTTTATGATTCTACTACTTTCCTTATATGATGGTTGATCCTCTAAGGATAGATGTAACGAAAACAATGATGGTAATGATGTTGATGATACTTATGGACTCTTATGTATACGTGTCTAAGTATGTATGACTATTATGTAACACGGAACTTATATGGCCGGGTATGATACCTATCGCGCGCACACCACTGCAGTCATACGGATAACACCGAGCCTTGGTAGGGCTGTGTATGTATAATCACCGAGCCTTGTCATAGCAGGGTATGTGAAACACCGAACCTTCATGGTCGGGTATGGTATGGGTACGAGTATGAGTATGAATATGAATATGAATATGAATACGAATACGAATATATATGTATGTATGTACACAAGTAAGCATTAGAAATGGAAGGTCGCTATAAAAGACAAGTAAGTAGATACGATGAAGGCCACTAGAGGTACAAATGACTCTATTAACTCCTGATTCTCCCATCTTATGTTATTTCTTCTGTTGTCTATTATGCTCTTACTATGATGTTGATTATGCTTTACGTACTCAGTACATTATTCGTGCTGACGTCCTTTCGTTTGTGGACGCTGCGTCATGCCCCAGTGGACGGGAGACCGAGCTTGATCCAGATTTCTTATTCGGTATTGCGACAAGAGGAGCTCCATTTCATCGGAGCTACGGCTTTTAGGTATTATTCTTTTGTGTACATACATATGGGCATGGCGGAGTCTGTCCCCGCCTATTATGTCACTACTCTTCTTAGAGGCTCGTAGACGATTGTGTATGGCTAGATGCCTTGTAGCCTTGTCGGCTCATATTTTGTATATCATTTTGATAGCCTCGTCGGCTTGTGTAAATGGATATAGGCATTGTTATTGACGATGATATAAATGTATAGTTGCCCAACGAGATTAGCATTATTGATGTATGTAAGTTATGAGTAAGCCATGTGGCTCACCTAGATGTAAATATGAATGTACGATAAGAGGTACCTGGGTGGGTTAGCATCGGGCGCCCGTCATGGCCCTCCGGTTGGGTCATGACAAAAGTGGTATCGAGCCGATTAAAACTCGGTATGTCTACGAGCCGTGTCCGGTAGAGAGTCTTGTTTATGGGTGTGTGCGCTCACACTTATAAACAAAGAGGTCGGCGGCATTTAGGAATGAATGACCTTCTTTCTTCATAAGATCGTGTGATAGAGCCATGATATAAAGATTTCTCTTTTCTTAACCGTGTATTATGTATTTCAGAAATGCCTATAAAAAGAAAAGCTACGGCAGCCCAAAAGAAGGCAAGACGGTGGCGAAAAAGTGGGTCGAAAGAGCACGCGACGGTTATAGAGGAGGGTGAGTCCCAGCATCGCGCTCAATATTAGTCCTCCCATTCGATGCCTATTTCGAGAGCGTAAGGGAGCCTCGGCCCCCGGCTCTCCTCCGGATGTTTCCGACCAAGATGTAAAAGAGGTCATTCATCTACTTACTCAGTAGGTTGTTGCCCAGACTCAGCGGCAAGGTACAGGGCAAGGTGATAGGGTTGTTAGTGTGAGGGCCCGTGATTTTATTAGCTTGAACCTTCCGAAATTTTTCGGGTTAAAGCCGGATGAGGACCCTCAGAATTTTATTGATGGGATGTTGAGGACACTTCGATTAATGCATGCTTCGGACATTGAATCGGTGGAGTTAGCCTCCTATAGAATCCGGGATGTCGCGATTCATTGGTATACGGTTTGGATGGCTTCACGGGGAGTCAATGCACCTCCCCCGGTATGGCAAGAATTTGTGGATACCTTCCTCCGACATTACTTACCTCCAGAGATTCGGCAAGCTAGAGCTGATAAGTTCTTGAATCTTTGGCAAGGAAGTATGAGTGCTTTAGAGTATAGTCTCCGCTTTAATTCTTTGGCTAGGTATGCTCCGGCCATGGTAGCGGATATGGGTGACCGAGCGCACCCGTTGTGAGAGGCCCGGGGCCACATTTGATGGATAGATGTTGGATGCGTCCGCCGGGACAATATGGATATTTCACGCATTCAAGCCCACGCTCGAAATTTGAGGAAAACCCCGACAACGGCAAAGAAGTGAGCGTGAGCAGGATAGAGGGTGTAACAAGAGGGCTAGATCTTCGGGTTCGACGAGTGAGTTTAGAAGTGGGCCAAGACAACAGTTTTCTAGGCATTTAGGCCATTCTATGACTAGTGCGCCTCCACGGTTTACAGGCCAGACATTTGATAGATCTACTTATTCTGGACCGAGTCAGAGTTTCAGGTTCTCAGTTCAGGGGTGATTCGGGTCAGGCAAGGCCACCGGTGCCATGATGTTCCCAGTGTGGAAAGTTATATTGGGGCCAGTGTCGACTAGGTTCAGAGGTTTGTTATCCATGCGGTCGGCCAGGCTATATTATATGTGATTGCCCCTCGGTTGGTGGTAGGGGTAGGTCCTAGCCTTCAGGATCGGTAGCCGGGTCTTCATCATCTATACGCCCTATGGGGCCAGGTCCACATGCGCCAGTCAGCCATGGTAGAGGCAGAGGGAGAGTTCCCAGTTCTAGCGGTCCTCAGCACCGTATTTATGCTTTGGCAGGACGCTAAGATCTTGAGTCTTCTCCTGGTATTGTCACAGGTATATTATCGGTATTTTCTCATGATATATATGCTTTGATAGATCCGAGCTCCATGTTGTCATATGTTACTCCATATATTGCGTGTCGGTTTGGGTTCAAACGGAGTCGATCTTGCCGCCTCGGAATTTTCCCTTAGAATATATAAGTGAGCGAGGCTCACGAAGGACATGTCGTATATGAGGTTTATATAAGCAAGGAGTACAAATTGATAGTCCTAATTAAGATTCCAAAGGCATCCGGTTGAAGCAAGGAAGTAGTTAAAGGAATCGAGTTATAAGTTAGTGTATTGGACGCAAACTAGGAGTATTGAGCTAATGATGCCTTAAGAATGTTGTGGAGAAGAGTTATGACGTCCCCGAGATTCATAATGGAATGATAAACAAGAGTTAAGAAGGTCCCATGATTGGAGATCAAACGAAACGACGGGAAC
>NC_081348.1:53653609-53858546 GCF_029784015.1 Lycium ferocissimum | reverse complement strand
TATGCCCTCCCCCGGATTTACGTTTTCCCGGGTTAGTTTTTTTCTTTCCCCGCCTTACATATCGGCATGTTCGTCGACGCCCCTTTTTCTTTGGGGTTTTTGGTGCCCGTGAGCAGGAGACGGTCGATCCCTAGGTCGGGGTCGATTGGGAGCACTCCTCGTCCGGAGGTGCTTTGATTATTCTTTTGGTACATATTTGTATATTCACATTTTGGGCACGACGGGGGTCCCGTCCGTCTATATGTTTGGTATTCCATTAGAGGCTCGTAGTCACGTATGTGTGGGTAGCATAGCCCCATGGTCTATGTATATGTACGTGTATTTGTATATATTATTTTGATAGTCGAAGGGTTTATGTTTATAAAAGTTAACGTATTTCGAACATGACAGCTTTATATGATTACGAGCATACAGGATGAATGATAGCAGATAAGCAGTAATATGAGCGATGTTCGGTGGTTAGCCCCGGATGCCCGTCGCGGGCCGTAGTTCGGGTCGTGACACGATCAAACCTTTTGAGGTATTTACACCCGTTGATGAACCGGTAATAGCTAGTCGGGTATATACAAATTGTGTATTTGTGATTTGTGACCATCGTACTATGGTTGAACTACATGAGCTAAAAATGGTGGATTTTGAGATTATCATGGGCATGGATTGTCAAGCCATATGCCAATGTTGATTGTAGAATAAAAATGGTTCGCTTCCAATTTCCGGGAGAACCAGTTTTAGAATGAAAAGGAAATACCGCATCCCCAAAAGGTAGGTTTATTTCCTCTCTAAAGGCAAGGAAAATGATCACAAAAGGTTGTATTTACCATCTAGTTCGGTTTCAAGATGTAGAAGAGGCCGCCAACTCTTCGCATGTCCCCGTGCGAGTGAGTTCCGGATGTATTCCGGAAGTTTCCGTGCCTCCCTCTAGAGCGGGAGATTGATTTTGCTATAGATGTGCTATCAGATACTAAGCCCATATCTATTCAGTCACACCCCAATTCTGATAGGGCATGATAGGTACCCGACCCTTACTTAGAGCCGAGCGAACCCGCTGGTTCTCGTTATACTCATAATCTTACTGGACTCTTAATCATGAAATGATATGCATAATGAAAGCTTTTCAAAACATTCTTTCGTCTTTCTTAAATCAAGTAAAATCCGTAATAATATGAATCCGTAAAGTAATGCAAAATGATATGTCGCCACATACCGCTTACAAGACCGACATACCGTATACATTACGACTGCATCCGCAAAAAAGTCTCTAATGTAGAACATGATATCAAAACATAATTTGGGACAGGCCCCAACATACCCATAATGCATCCGACTCAAATTATAAAGAAATACTCGACTCCGCCATACTCCGAAATGAAATGGAGTTTACTAATCCGGTGATAGCCTTGGAATACCCTACAAATGTCTCGTATAATCTTTCCTGCAAAACAATCTGGGGCTACGTGGCATGAACACAGCGACCCCAGGCAAAGGGACGTCAGTACGAACAATGTTCCGAGTATGTAAGGCATAAGAACATCAAGTATAGATGAATCATGAAAACCAGTCTCAATATTTAAATGCATATGTGGCTAACATTTGAGAATATCTGCGTAACTCTATATGGACCGAAACCGACTACGCGTGGTAGGCATAGGTTATAATATAACTGATAGTGCTGTGGAACGTACAGCCCGTTCCATATATAATATAATAGTGCCGAGGAACGTACGATCGATCCATATATAATATAATAGTGCCAAGGAACGTACGGCCCGATCCATATATAATATAATTGTGCCAAGGAACGTATGGCCCGATCCATGTATAATACCATAGTGCTAAGGAACATATGGCCCGATCGATATATAATATAATAATGCCGAGGAACGTACGGCCCAATCCATATATAATATAATAGTGCTAAGGAACGTACGACCCGATCCATATATAATATAATTGTGCCGAGGAACGTACGGCCCGATCCATATATATATCATAGTGCCGAGGAACATACGGCCCGATCCATATATAATATCATAGTGCCGAGGAACGTACGGCCCGATCCATATATATATCATAGTCGAGGAACGTACGGCCCGATCCATATATAATATCATAGTGCGGGAACGTACGACCCGATCCATATATATAATATAATAGTGCCGAGGAGAGCACGCCCGATCCATATATGATATAATTGTATATATAAATGCATGTAAGACTCAAAAAAGGATACTCTAAACTCTTCGGGTGACAGTGGCCTTAAAGCTAGTATATAAGTCTCTGGAGTTATGAACATAAAACATAGGAGGCCAAGGATACAAATATCTCTACACTATCTAAGAATAGAGTCTTTGGAACTCGCTTGCTCACTGTGTTCGTTCATATGATAAGGATCATGCCAAAATGAAAAAAGAGAATAGCCTTAACATACCTGATTAAGCTCAATGACTCAAAAACTCAACTCGTATATGCTCCACGATCTATATCTAACAACAAACGATTCACTTAATCGTATAACGAAAATTTAACTTATCCTAAAACAAAACGGGCAGCATCTCCCCCGTTCTTCTCATTTTCCCAAACTTCATATATCAACAACAACAACGTAACAATCCAGGAAGTATATACATCAATAATAAGATACCATATAGCAGCAACAAGTCATAAACATTTCACGATGAGCGACAAGCCCGGATACGATTATCAAACACACTTCTCCAATTTTTCTTTCCTTCAAAATACATATCAATGATAACAACAACAATATACTTAAGGTACTCCAATAATTTCCAGCCACAACACAACCCCAAAAATATACCTCAAATCAGCCCACACAACAACAACAATAACTTATCCCATTTCCCGCAATTAATTCTGTATTTCTCATCCCACAATTTAGTTATGAACTAAAGGAACTTAAATATATCTAGGAGAGGATAATTCTTACCTTATATGACAAGAACTGCTCTTCTTCCACCTTACTTCACTTCGAAGAAATCCTGGATTTAGCAACAGGACAAAACGGAACAACTAGATCCAAGTAGCGAACAAAACTCGAGTGTTGTTCTTGATAAAAAAAATTAAACTTTGCTTCCTTAAAAGGGTTGTCACGCCGCAGCCCCTAAAATAGAAAGTCACGTTGCTGCCCCTAAATAGAAAGTCACGTTAATACCTTCCAGAATGGAAGTCACGGTAGCAACCTATATAATTTGCTACTACCGATCATTTATCTCTCCAAGAATTGTCTGTCTTCAATTAGATATGGAGTTAACTTCTCTTATAGTGGAAAGTGAGTCCCACCTCAAAAGATAATTCTTACAAAAGGTTCTCCTCTTAATGATGACACCTAATCCACCTTGTATATGCAGTCACTGCCTATTACTTTTCCCTTGTTTCCACGTGGGGCCAACCAAAATGTGACATATCCATAAAATCATAATTAGTACCATAATTAATCTCTTACTCTTCCACTTTATTCCAACATTTAACCAATATTCGAATAATTATTTCTTGATCTCAATTTACTTAAATATGAACCACTTTTAACACACTTCATATACTCATTATTATAATCGTGTGGTAGAACTCTAGTCCATAGCCTCTTTATACCTACACAAATATTATTCCCAATCACCGTCGTCACACTTGTTAAGGCCTAAATTATTTTTGGATTTCATTCCTCATATACACCAAGTTCTTGATTTTCATGCTTCAATATGACTAAATTCTCCAGGCTTGGGTAAATTTGCTCATGTTGGACGGTTCAATTTCTCGGTTCAAAATACAGGATATTATAGCTTGGATCGTATTTCATTCAAATAAATTTCAAACCTCGACGAAACTTATTTTCTTCGATTCGTTTAACTTCTAATATTTACAACACATCTGTACCATCACGTTAACCACCTATAAGCTTGGGGGATAACCTGGTTTTCGTTACTAATGTCATTTAACTCGCACGCTTTCCAACGCATGAAAACATGGGATGTAACATATTCCCCCTTATAGAATGGCTCCCGCAGAGTTGAAAGAGTCAAGGAGCAATTGAAGGACTTGCTTGAGAAAGGCTTTATTAGGCCTAGTTCATCCCTGGGAGACCCGTGTTGTTTGTCCAAAAGAAAGATGGCTCCTTTGCGAACGTGCATTGACTATCGGCAACCGAATAAAGTGACGATTAAGAATAAATATCCTCATCCGAGGATTGATGATTTATTTGACCAATTACAAGGCACCAAATGGTTTTCAAAGATAGATTTGAGATCCGGGTATCATCAGGTGAGAGTTAGGGAGAAAGATATCCCTAAGTCTGCCTTCAGAACAAGATATAGCCATTTTGAGTTTCGGGTGATGTCATTTGGGCTAACTAATGCACCGACAGTATTTATGGATTTAATGAACAATGTGTTCAGGCCCTTCCTAGATTTATTTGTGATTGTATTCATCGATGATATCTTCGTGTATTCTAGGTCCGAGGCAGAACATGTGGATCATTTACGTACTGTCTTTAGAGTTCTTCAAACTCGAGAGTTATTTACCAAATTTTCTAAGTGTGAGTTTTAGTTGAACTCAGTGGCCTTTTTGGGGCATATTATTTCAGCCGATAGTATTCGGGTAGATGCCCAAAAGATTGAGGCCGTGAAAACTTAGCCAAGGCCCACAACCCCTACGGAAGTTCGTAGTTTTCTGGGCTTAGCAGGTTATTACAGGAGGTTTGTAGAAGGATTTTCTTCTATTTCTGCACCACTCACGAAGTTAACCCAGAAATCAGCTAAATTTCAATGGACAGATGCTTGTGAACGTAGTTTCCAAGAGCTAAAGGATAGATTAACTTCTGCCCCAATCCTGACACTTCCAGAGGGGTCGAAAGGTTATGTTGTCTATTATGATGTTTCAGGCGTTGGGCTAGGCTTTGTATTGATGCAACATGGTAAGATGATTTCATGTGCTTCAAGATAGTTACGGAAACATGAGAAGAATTATCCGACCCATGACCTAATTCGTCGCCGATGATTTCAGGTATCAAAGATGTGGAGACATTATTTGTAATGGCGTCCACGTTGATATTTATACGAATCATAAAGAGCCTTCAAAAGATATCTTCAAGCAGAAAGAATTGAATTTGCGGTAACGGCGGTGGTTGGAATTGTTAAAAGACTATGATGTTGACATCCTGTATCACCCCGGGAAAGCAAATGTTGTGGCTAATGCTCTTAGCCATAGATCCATGGGAAGTTTATGCGATGTGCAGCAAGAGAAAAGAGAGATAACTCATGAGCTCTAGCAGTTTGCTAGCCTAGGAGTTCGAGTAGTGGACTCAGCAAAAGATGGGAGCTATCATTCAAAATTCGCCGGTTTCGTCGCTAGTAGTAGTAAAGGAGCGCCAATATGAAGATCCCATGCTAATTCATTACGAATACGCTCCCTCGGAAGCGAGAAGTCATCATTTGAGATTTACGAGACGGAGTTCTGCGATGTCGAGTAAAAGGGGTTGTGTGTCCCCGACGTGTTGCGGGGGTTACGTCGTGATTTTAAAAGAAGCCCATTGTTCCCGTTATTCTGTCTACCCCGGAGCAACGAAAATGTATCATGATCTTAAATCTATATATTGGTGGAATGGTATGAAGGAAGATATAGCGAAATTTGTAACTCAATGTCCCAACTGTCAACAAGTGAAAATTGAGCACCAAAAGCCTGCAAGCCATAGAGATTCCTACTTGGAAATGGGAAGTAATTAACATGGACTTCATTACAGGCTTACCCCATTCCCGACGTAAGTATGATTCTATATAGGTGATTATGGATAGACTTACGAAGTCAGCTAATTTCTTACCGGTCAGAACTACATATGTAGTAGAAGATTATGCAAAGTTTTATGTTAAAGAGATAGTGTGGCTTCACGATGTTCCAGCATCTACTATCTCCGATGAGGACTCAGTTTACAACTAATTTTTGGAAATCTTTCCAAGAAGGTTTAGGGACCCATGTGAGTCTTAGCACGGTATTCCACCCACAGACAGATGGGCAAGCTGAACGTACCATTTAGACTCTTGAGGATATGCTACGGGCATGTATATTGGATTTTGGAAGTAGTTGGGATGATTATTTACCGCTTATTGAATTTGCTTATAGCAGTAGTTATCATTCTAGCATCCAAATGGCCCCGTATGAGGCTTTATATGGGCGAAAGTGTAGATCCCCAATTGGGTGGTTTGAAGTTGGGGAGACTAAATTAATAGGGCCTAGACTTGGTCCAACAAGCTATAGAGAAAGTCAAGCTCATACGGGGATCGATTATTAACGGCTGAGTCGTCAAAAGTCCTATGCGGATAATCGTCGAAGAAACTTAGAATTCCAAGTGAAAGATTGGGTATTCTTAAAGGTGTCGCCAATGAAGAGCGTTATGAGATTTGGCAAAAAAGGTAAGCTTATTCCCCGGTACATTGGACCTTATGAGATTATACGCAAGGTAGGCAAAGTGGCTTACGAATTAGATCTACCTCCTGATTTGGAGTCGGGCTCATGAGTTTTCCATGTATCGATGCTTCGTAAGTGCATTGGAGATCCTTCTAGAGTTGTACCAATAGATGACGTTCAAACAATTGTCTTATGAAGAAATCCCCATTGCCATTTTAGATAGGTAAGTACGGAAGCTCAGGACCAAAGAGGTAGCTTCAAGAAAGTTTTATGGAGAAATAGTAATAGAGAGGAAATGACTTGGGAAGTCGAAGGAGACCTGAAGTTCAGGTACCCACATTTATTTTCACCTTCAGAGGAGACTCAGGCAGAAACGCCATTATCCTCAGGTATGTAGTGTTTTCCCTTGATGTTTTCCTGGTCGTGTGTGGCCACGGTTATTGTTGTTGTTGTTGTAGTAGCCTTGTGAGGCGATGTATTTTGGGTTGCTGTGTAGGATGGTAGTGTCATAGTATAGGGGAAACTTTGGCGAAATTTTTATAGAATCCCCAAGAACCTAACATTCGAGGATGAATGTTCCTAAGGAGGGAAGAATGTTACACCTCGAAAATTCCAGATGTGTTGCCCTGTGGATAGGCTAATGTGAGCTTAAGGTAATTATGAAATCCTTATGAGATTAAGGGAAGCATTAGATAGCTTAAAGTGTGTACTATAAGAGTTTGAAATTATATAGGTAATTATGAAATCCTTATGAGATTAAGGGAAGCATTAGATAGCTTAAAGTGTGTACTATAAGAGTTTGAAATTATATGAATATATGAGCCTAAGTTCATTGAAGGAAGTGAAATGTAAGTTATGTTCGGAAGGTTTCCGCTATATTTGAGCTAATATTTATTTAAAAATATCTTGAGGGGCTGCTATAGGGCCTATTGTGTGGTTAATGAAGTGTTATATAAGTGTTAAGAAGGTTCCACGAGGATTGGAAGTCAAATGAGTCGACGAGAATGAAAATCGGGATTTCCCAGTTGTACGGCCATTTGTACGGACCGTATAAATTACGGCCCGTATAATGGTCCGTAGGTTTCGTCCAGAGAGGGGTGATCCCTGGTGGGATTATACGGTCCAATTATACGGACCGTATAATAGGCCGTATAAATCGGGTCGGGACAAAATTTTTATTTTATAACATGGACGACCCTTGCTCATTTTCATTTCCCACATTCTTCCAAGCTCTCCAAAAACTTCAAAACCCTTCTATAAGCATATTACACCCAAACCCAAGAGACTACAAATATCAAATAGCAAGAATCAAAGTGTTCATGTGTTAAAAAGCTTCCTAAGGTTGGTAGATTTCAAGAAAACTTAGACATTGTGGCTAGGGTTTTTGCAAAAGTTGATAGCTGCTCCAAAGCTTGTTTCTATGGGATGAAAAGGTTAGTTTCCATGATTATTTCATGTTAATGAGAATGTTCGGTTGTAGCAAAACTTGGGTAGAAGAAGAAAGTAGAAAATGAAGTCTAAATGTAGCTTTTATGATGTTTATGAGTAGTAATCTATATTGAGTCATGATTCTTAGTATGATATAGATATAATCATGTTATGGAAGGTAATAATGGTGATGAAGAAGCATTGTATGAAAATGCGCTAAAATGGGTGTGAAGTTATTGGCATAAGTTGAACATAAGGATGAATTTGAAGGCGTAATGAAGTGCGATTACTTGATTACGATATTGTGAGTGTATTATGGCTGTTATTATGGTTGTTGAGAGTTGTTTTGTAATATGGTGGAAGTTGACGAAATAGGGGAAATGCTGCCCAATTTTCATTAAATCATGAATTATTCTAGTTTGAATTTAAGAGTATTATTAAGGCTTAACCATGGTATGAATCCTTCTAAATGTAGATTATTCAAGCTTCAACGGTGAATGCTAAATAGTTAAGAAGACGAAGAGGTATGTAAGGCTAACCCTTCTTTCAATAAGGCATGGTTCCTTGGCTATATATATATATATATATATATATATATATATATATATATATATATCCTTTCATGAGTTCTTTAATGTCCTCCAAGTGATTCTATTTCTAAAGCTACTAAAGCTTATGATTCTCGATACTTTTACGATTCTACTACTTTCCTTATATGATGGTTGATCCTCTAAGGATAGATGCAACGAAAACGATGATGGTAATGATGTTGATGATACTTAGGGACTCTTATGGATATGTGTCTAAGTATGTATGACTATTATGTAACACCGAGCTTATATGGCAGGGTATGATACCTATTGTGTGCACACCACTGCAGTTGGGTATGGATAACGCTGAGCCTTGGTAGGGCCAGGTATATATAATCACCGAGCCTTGTCATGGCCAGGTATGTGAAATACCGAACCTTCATGGTCGGGTATAGTATGGGTACGAGTATGAATATGAATATGAATATGAATATGAATATGAATACGAATACGAATATATATATATGTATGTATGTAAACGAGTAAGCATTAAAAATGGAAGGTCGCTATAAAAGACAAGTAAGTAGATACAATGAAGGCCACTAGAGGTTCAAATGACTCTATTACCTCCTGATTCTCCCATCTTATGTTATTTCTTGTGCTGTCTATTATGCTCCTACTATGATGTTGATTATGCTTTTACATACTCGGATATTATTCGTCTTGATGTCCTTTTGTTTGTGGACGTCGCGTCATGCCCGCGGTGGGTAGGGAGACAGGCTTGATCCATAGATTTCTTATTCAGTGACTGCATAGAGGAGCTCCATTTCATCCGGAGCTACAGCTTTTGGGTATTATTCTTTTGTATACATACATATGGGCATGGCGGGGTCCTGTCCCGCCTATACTATGTCACCTACTCTCCTTAGAGGCTCGTAGACAGTTGTGTGTGGTTAGATGCCTTGTAGCCTTGTCGGCTCATATTTTGTATATCATTTTGATAGCCTCATCGGCTTGTGTATATGGATATGGGCATTGTTATTGATGATGATATAAATGCATAGTTGCCCAACGAGATTAGCACTATTGATGTATGTATGAGTAAGCCATGTGGCTCACCTAGATATAAATGTGAATGTACGATAAGAGGTGCCCGGGTGGGTTAGCACCGGGTGCCCGTCATGGCCCTCCGGTTGGGTCGTGACACCCTGTTCTTACCTTATGAGATTTTGTATGCATATCTTGAGTTAACTTTGGCCTGCTTTATCTTATTGATCCCTTTGAGGTTTGATGTGCATGTCTTAAGTTTGGTTTGGTCTCATTATATGTCAAAAGCTTTCCTCTTAAATGATTTTAACCTTCCTTCATGTTTTGAATACTTGTTTATTGGTGTGGTTTGACTTTGTCCATGATAGGTGTGAAATCAGTCTTCCCATACTGTAAACCCCTCAACTTTCTTATAATCCCTTTACATGTGTTGGTATGATAGAATTCTGCAGTTTGTTCACTAAATGAATATTAATCTGATGTTTAGTTTAAGGACCTGAACATGCTGACTCCAGTTTTGATTTAGCATGACCATAAGTGTGTTAGTAGCTTCTCTTCTCCATCTCTTCTATCTTTCCATGCTTTACTGATTTGTCTCATATTATGGGGTTGATATAGGAATTATCTTGGTAGTTATTGAAAGAAACTTGTCCTGTGCTTGCTTTTTGTTTAATTTGAAGTCAAGAATTGCAAATCTATGGATTAATTGTTGACATAAAACATGTACTCGGGAAGGAAATGATCTTTACATGGAAATGAAAGAATGCAGAGTGATTAATAAAGAAAATTTTGCGTAATCAAAGGTGGCCCTAGTTTACGGTCGGATGAATGAACCGCCGGGAGCTCGTATGAGAGTTGGTTTGAGCCCCTCTAACTATGGCGGAATATTTCCGAGATGTTAATGCGCAATACGTACTTCTATTTATTGACAATATATTCCGTTTCGTCCAAGCAGGATCCGAAGTATTGGCCTTATTGGGTAGAATGCCTTCCACTGTGGGTTATCGACCGACCCTGAGTACCGAAATGGGTTCTTTACAAGAAAGAATTTTATGTTATAAACATCAATAGGGATCAAATGCATCAAACATGAGTCATATATAGCTGATACATGCTTAACCTGCATTATTTCATATCTACTGCTATCCTTAGCCTTGTTTTGAGTTGTTGCTATCTTTGATATATGCAAAATATACAAAGTAGACATGTTTTGTATACACTTTGATGTGTATAAAGGGTGTATACCTTGCATATCATTTAGTTAAACTTATAAATCTGTCTTGTATACTTTGTGGTGAGGGTTTAGGCCTAACTCTTCCTATGTGTGTATCTTATTGGGCATGTTCCTACATTTGGTATCAATCTATTTTGTATTCTGGGCTTTAGTGGTCCTGATGTGTAAATATGTACAATGTATATATAGGGTGTATACACTTAGAAGCATATAGGAAGGTACATGTATATATCGTGTATATCAGTGTTGTTTGAGTAGGAATCTCTAGCTTAATGTGTTAATATGAGACTGCTGGGTCTGCCACTACTTTGTCACTAAACCGGGCCTATTTCCCCCTTTAACTGATTCGTGTTATTGTCAATATTGGGCCTTTCCCCCTTGCATGCTATTCAGTTTGGGCATGTCTGCATATTCTTTTTATTTCATTTGCTTGGGCCTTTGTTCCTTTTATTCACTTGGTAAATCATAATGAATATACTTATCATATATACACTTGTACACGTGATTGGCATTTATTTTTCACTTAAGTTTTATTTAATTTAGAAATTAAGTATAAATATCCTCTAACCGTATTTTTCCTTCTCCCCTCTTTGTTTGCATGGGACTTCGTCATGGGCCACACAGGCCGCCTCTTCTGGTTTTAAAACTTGTTGGGCTAGAGGCCCAACCTCTTTTCTTAATCGAGTCTGAAACCAAAAGAAGATGATTGAAGGCCCAACCATGGGTAAAAATTGTCAACTGGTGAGCTTAGGTAGGCCCACTAGCCTAAACCCTCTCCTATTTCATTATTATATATGTGTATATTATTTTTATATTAGTTGTATATGTAAACAACACTTGTAAACATATTGAAACCCTTATTTGTTAGGACTTAGGAAATCCCGAATAGAGATTAGGAAGAAGCTTTCAAATGATTTTATAAAAACCAAACACGTGCTAAGCTAATAATCGCATGTAATTAGTAAACATGAGAATTTTTGCAAGCATTTCAAGTAATAAAAAAAATCTGAAATTAGTAGTATAACGAGTTTAAGGGATTCAAGATGAAACTGTTTTGGGCCGAAAAGGAAAGAAAAAATGGATTCTGTTGTACATGAACTCGAATGGATTTTGGGCCTTTCATTCATAAAGATTAGCAAACTTGGGTTAATTTTGGATGAAAAGTAAGACAAAACAGATTTCAAAAAATAAGTGTAACATAGACTTTCAAACTCATTAACTTAAGGTTATTTTCAACTTTTTAGGCCAAAAGCCCAGACCTTAAGGCAATAAAACAAGAGGAGATATGTTTGCATCCTAGTTCGGAGTAAGACGGCTTTGGAAGGATATTGGTTGACCATAAAATGAGCTAAGACAAAACAAGTAAAACTTTTTCTTCATTTACACTTATATGCAATCTACTCTATTTTTTTTCAAGGGAGATATACTGCATTTATTTTATTATATATGTATATAAACTTATAAGGATCAAATCATGACATTAGGACCAAGTTAGTAGGACTCTACTTAAGAGAAAATCTTAAGTGTGTTTTGGTCCAGAAATGAACTGATTTTAACCCCCTTAGAACATTTTTAAAAGAAACCAACTCTTCTTCCTTAAAGAAATATTTTTTGCCAAAAAGATGGAGTTATGATATTCATATGACAAATTTTGCAAGAAAGAAAACATTTTAGCAAATGATCACAATTAATCACACATTGAAGCTCGAAGGTCAACCGTATTCTACGGATCCTTAATACTAGGGTGCTAAAAACTTTCTCTAGGAGATCCCCAAAACCCTTACCTCGAACTCTGGTTCTAAAAGTGTTTTTCACTTGTTTGATAAACCCTTTTAAACTTGGTTTTCCTAATTTCCTTTATAAAATTAGGTGGCCCAAAAATTCAATAGAGTTCACAACATCTTAGTAGCTTTTATGTCTCGCGTAAAAGTGAACCGTAACAGTTATACAGAAGTAAAATATAACACTAAACATCGATTCCGAAAAAACTTGACTATTATAGAAATGTGCTCTTATATGCGGGTGCCGTTATAGCGAGTTCTGACTGTATATAAAACGTTGCCTTAGGAACTTTGGGTGATTTTTAATTCAATTTCAGTCTCATCGAGGATATATTTTATGCATGTAGTTTTTTCACTTGTGATCAACAATAACTATCCACTTATCCTTGCATGTAGATTCTCGTTCAATTGTATGCTTATGTGTCATAGTATATGAATGAAATAGATAAGACAGAAAAAATAACCTTTTTTTTTTTTTTTTCTATTTTCAAACCTCGTTGCTCCCATCATGGTTGAAACCCATAAGAATGCTGATATGTTCACCAATAATAATCTCCAAGTCCAAATGTTTGTGATGGACAATATGCTTTTTGTTACATCGAGCAACCAACAAGTAATTTCATCACACCTATTGCATTACTCCATTTTCATGTCACTTCTTGTATTAACATTCAATTTCATCAAATTCATTGTATTTTCAATTCAATTTCGTCACCCTTTGAGTGTTTATCCATTCAATCTCATTACACACGACTAATTATGGATTTTGAGAATCCAAAATTCCCAATTCCATATCTTGGATTAAACTCTAGCTCGATCATCCATAATTCAATTATCATAATTATTAATTAGTCTTAAGCTTAGAAGTTACCTTTCCATGTCGTGAACTTTAGATTTTGAGGTAAACCAGTCGAGTTTTTTCTCCAATTGTAATTTTAAGTGAGATTTCAAGAAGAACGACATTTCAATTATGGCTCAATCTACTTAAGATTTATAATACATTTTTTATATTAGAAAAAATAATTTTATATTTTATTTCACTCTTAATGAAATAATTTATAATAGTTACTCCTCAAAGAGGGAGTGAGGTTTTTTTTTTACTGGTGGGTCGAGTCTGGAGGGGTAAAAATATTAATGAGTGAGAGTTATTTTTAAAAGTCATGTGCCACTTCTTAAATTAAAAAACAAGTCAAATGATTTAATAATTCAGTAATATGATTCTGTTAACGAAAAGGGAAATTATGCTCTATTTGTTAGACGGCGAGAGTATATGTGAGCCACTTTTTTTAGGAAAATTTACTTGCCATAGTTACCTCTAAGAGGTATTTATTGATAATAACTACTATTTAATTTATTTCTATTTCATAGCTACAGTGATTTTCTAACTTACATATCGTAGCTATACCAAATACATAGAGTTATTCCACTTTATCAAGATTCTTCCTCACGCCTCTCTCTTCTCTCTCGCCTCTATCTCTCTCTCTCCGTTTCTTCTCTCTGTTCAGTCTCTCTTCTCCGCTGTCTCTCACCCCTCTCTTTCCGTTGCACCGCCGCATCTAAGGCGGCAGTCGTAGCCGCTGGTAATGTTGGAATCCATGATTTTTTTCTTAGATCTGGATTTGGTGTATTTTAGACGATCTCATATCATAGTTTAGCCGCCGGTAATGCCGGAATTCATGGCTTTTTCTCAGATCTGGATTTGGTTTATTTTTCAACGATCTCAAATCTAGATTTGGTATATTTTTCGACGATCTCATATCATAGTTTCTAGATTTGGTGTATTTTCCGACGATATGGATTTGGTGTAAAATCGAAAATATCTCGTTAACACTTCTGTATTTTTTTGAAAATTAGATCTCTATTTGTATTTCCGCCGGGTTTGGTGTATTTTCCGACGATCTCGAGGCCCGACTTGAGTGTACGTGAGTGTATTGTGCATTTTTTAATGTAGTATTTATGTATTCTAAAGGAGATTTTTTTGGAAAACTAGATGTATTTGATTGTATTTTTGGGCAAAACTAGATGTATTTGACTAATTTTCATTCGATTCTTAAATGTATTTGATTGTTTTTTCCTCAGATCTGAGTCAGTGTATTCGTCTGTCCGGACACATTCAAATTAATACATTCAACCTTGCGACGTCAGGCGGCCACCTTGCTGATCGGAGCTCGAATACATTCAAATACAGCCACAACAAAAGGATAGATTAATATATAAATACACTAAAATGCACAGCTCCGTCTTTAAATGCACTGGAACCCAATAATTTTGTAATACACATGTATTCAAAGAAATTAAGGTTGCATGTATTCAAATACGTTCAGATAGACGCGACATTGAATAAGGTTGGATACAACTGAACAGTATTTAAATACACTCAAATACATCGAGTTGCCCTAAACTAGCTACGAAATGTAAATACATAAAATGTAGCTACGGATTGTTAAAAGCTCTTGGCAGTGATTTATGTAAGTTACCCTTTTCTTAACGAGGGGCATATCAGCTCTAAATCGGAGAGGTATATTTGCCCCTATTCCCGAAAATTTATTTCTTTTTAAGCCACTCAATCAAACGATCTGAGATAAAATTGGAATGGAGGGTAACATTCTCCACCTATTTTTACAAAAATAGTAGTTCAAAAAAGAAAGGGAAAAGGGTCAAATATACCCCTCTATTTTAGTTTATTGGCTAACTTTGCCCTTCGTTAGCCAAAGTAGTCAAATATACCCCTCCCATTACAAGTTGGGGCCAAATATACCCCAAACGTTAGCAAAGTTTCAAAAATATTCCTCATTTCTAACATATTCCCACATAAGCAAGTCTAGTCATTGGAATTAGGTGACATGAACACCACATGGCATTTAACTTATTCTATATGGTGCCTATGTGGCAATTTTCTATTAAACAATCTAGAAAATTGATTTTTTTTAAAACAAATATGAAAAAATGGCTTTTATTAAAAATCTGAAACTTTTTTGTTTTAATAAAACCCTTTTTTTTTAAAATATATTCTCGAAAATTGGATATTTTAGTTAAAAAATCTGAAAAATAATTTTTTTAAAATTGGAAAACTGTAAAAAAAAAAAAAAATTCTACTTAAAAAGTGTCCTAATGTTTTTTAAAATCTGGATTAATTTTAAAAAACTGGTTTTGAAAAAAATCATTTTTAGTTTTTTTAATAAAAAAATCCAATTTTCCAGATTTTTTTTTTGAGAAGCGAGTTTTATAAAATAAAATAAAATTCAGATTTTTAATAAAAGCCATTTTTAACAAATTTGTTTTTAGAAAAATTAATTTTCTAGATTGTTTTTTTAAAAATTGCCACGTAGGTACCACATAGAATAAGTTAAATGGCATGTGGCGTTCATGTCACCCAATTCCAATGACTAGACTTGTTTATTGAAAATATGTTAGAAATGAGGGGTATTTTTAAAACTTTGTTAATGGTAGGGATATATTTGATTACTTTACCTAATTGAGGTAAAGTTAGCCAATAAACTAAAGTGAAGGGTTATAATTGACCCTTTATTACAAAAGAGAAGGAAAAAAAATATTAGACAATTAGAGGGGGGAAAAAAAAAAAGGAATTAACATAAGCATAGAGCAATGGTGATGTAGAGAGAGTGAAGGCTAGATGGCAAACAAGCTCCTTAGCGAAATGGGTCTTCCCAAATCTATAGCCAACATTTTTGCTGCTCGTAACCTTATTATTGCCAAGGTCTCTTTTATCTTTTAGCCCTTTTTATATTTTTTTTATATTTTTTGTTTCTCTTTACTAATTTTACATATGCCAATATAATGCACATTTGTCAAATGTAAGAATCATACTGCCTTTAAAATTCTTCAATCTTTAGCATTTCAATTATTCAGTCTGTTTTAGTTCTTGGGTTCTTCAAATTTACATAGGAAATGTATAGTTACATATTATGTTTACAACAACAACATCAGCATAGCCAGTACAATCACACCAGGTGGGGTCCAGGGAGGGTAGAGTGTACGCAGACCTTACCCTTACCTTTTGACGGTTACCTTTTGACTGATAGAGAGGCTGTTTCCAATAGACTCCTGGCTCAAGGAGAGATGAAAAAGCATCAGGAATAATGAATAGTAATAATAAGCTGTAATAGCAGCAAGATAATAGGATAACGTAGTAAAAGAAACACTCAGATAGTACTAGAGAAAGGGAATTATGTTTGAAGATTGATATTTCTAAAAGGGGTCGTTTGGTAGCTGGTTAGAGTTAAATGCAAGTATTAGTAATACAATGATTAGTTATGTAGGGTTTAGTTATTCATGTATAAGTTATTCCACCTTCTATCTTGCATAAAATAATACATAGATTCCCTCATAACTTATACATGTATTACTCATGGGGGGTTTCTAAATTTGCAAACCAAATACTTATTAATTTTATACATGAATAACTTACCTCCTAACCAGCTACCAAACGTGGTATTACTTGTGCAAAATCTAATACCTGCATAACTCACCTCCAAACCAGCTACCAAACGACCCCGTGTAAAAGGTCTATTAACTCATGTTGAGGTGAAATGATAACACCCAATGAGTAGTTTTTGCCTTTTTAAACTAGAAATTATTTTTCACTTGTAATTTTATTGAATAAAAGAGCTCATTTATTTAAATTCAATGTTTTGGTGTTTTCTTGAAATTCATAAGATTGTAAAGTTGAGGGAGGATTTTGGGGCCTGTTATGGCAATAAGTAGTGGAATATGGGAAGTGGGAACACTATATTAGGTATTGAGTATTCGTAGAGGTAATTGAAGTAAAAGCTACTGATGCTTTTATTTTGAATGTTTATTGATTTGATAACTTAGGTGTTAAATATGTCAATAAGAAAACATTTTATGCAATCTTAAAGCAATCAAATATTTCAATGAAAGAGAATGTTTTCAGAGCCTTTTTGCGGCTAAACCAAATGAAATTTTTATGAATCTGTTCAAATGCCCTGATAAGCACTGAGAAATTATCTAATGCACGCGTGGAACCATCTATGCTGAGTGCGGAATGAGATCAAACAATTTTTTTTTTTTTTTTTTTTTAAGGTTGTTGGAGCATTTTCCCACAATGTAAAGTTGTCTCCGTGTGACCTATAGGTCACGGGTTCGAGCCATGGAAGCAACCACTAATTCTTGCATTAAGGTAGACTGTCTACATCATACTCCTTAGGGTGCGGCCCTTCCCCGGCCCCTGCTAACGCGGGATGCTTCATGCACTGGGCTGCCCTTTTCCCCTTTTCCCCCAAGCTTTTGTATCGTTATATCGACAAACACCAGGATAGGGTGAGGAGAAACCTTAATGAAGGGTAAATACTGGAACTAATCTTTAGATAGATTGCTGATTGTTGCTTTCATCTTTCAAGTGTGCATATGTGTTTGCTTTTCCTCATAATTAGTAACTTGGCGTAAATTTCACCTGGAAGTTTGGAACACTGAAAGTGAGTGAATCATTTTATGTTCCTTTTTTGGACCTTATTAACTTCTTGACACATTGCTTTCATGTGTTTCCATTAATTTATATTTGTTGTATTGTCTCAGGATGTATTCTCATTGACAGAATTTGAGTTGATGGAATTGCTTGATGTGGATTTAGCTGTAGTAACATCAGCGGTAGCACACATCAGTGAATTTACATGCCCTCCATACCAAACTGTAGGTTTATAAAGGCAGAATCTATGGTTGATTTCTTCAAAAAGAGATGCAAATTCACTTTTCCCCCCTGCTGTTCTGTGACTTAGGCACTGTCATTGCTGGAACAGCGTCGACAAAATGAAAACATGGCTGGCCATCTTCCAACTTGTCTAAAAGGTCTGGACAATGCTCTATGTGGTGGAATTCCTTTTGGCATTGTGACAGAGCTAGTGGGTCCAGCAGGCATTGGTAAAACTCAGGCATGATTATCTGTTTCTAACCTCAAAAAAGCTTGGTTTCTGGTCTTCTTTTTATTTGTTAGCTGGCTGGAACTTCGGATTGCTTGGAGTTTCTTCGGTTCTATTTGTTGTGATTGCAAGCTGAAAAGAAATGCCAATTGGAGTATATATATTGATACATTTGCATATATTTAAACTGTTTGTGTTGCCTTTGGCATATTTTTTATTGACGTATTCTGTCTTAAATTGCAGTTCTGCTTGAAGCTTTCCTTGTTAGCTTCTCTTCCTTCTAGTTATGGTGGCTTAGATGGTTCTGTAATTTATATTGATACAGAATCCAAATTTAGCTCAAAGAGGTAACTTTCAGGCTTTTGGTACTGAGGTTGCTGTGTTATAGGTGGAAATGATGACCTATCTATTTTTGAAGTGTCTCCCCAGGATGATAGAAATAGGATATAATAGCTTCCCGGAAGTATTCCACACCGAAGGGATGGCACAGGAGGTATGCAGCATATTGTCTAGTGCTTTCTTTCATAGACCAATTTCCGAAGTCTATGAATTGCTTGCCAGAGCGGTTTTATATTATTAACAAGTCTACGATCAATTATTTGCGACTGGATTCCCTTTCCCAAATAATTTTATTCTCCCCTTTGACTAACTTCATTCTGAAAGCAAGCCATGAAATCGTCATGGTAGGATGCAAGTTCTAGATCTCCTGTATCTTCTATAACTTGGTGCAACGATAATCATGACCATTTTCTAAGTTTGACTTTTTTCCTTGAATTATTGACTTGCAGATCTGTATAAACGCGTTTCTTCCATGTTCAAGCATGTCCGGATGTCTTAACTCACTGTGTCTCTAAAACAAAATGATGAGGGAAGGGGAAAAATATTAAAGAGTTGGACATTTTTTAGTTTTGAAAGTCAACTATGTCAGAGCATGTAGTATAGTAAAACCTTTTGACAGATACTGATGCACCCTTTAATGTTTTCTGGATATAGCATTTTGAAGAGCTTAGTGAGGATTTTCCCCTTGATGTTGCAGATGGCTGGAAGGATCCTAGTTCTAAGGCCAACATCACTTTCTGAATTTACTGATAGGTTAGTTGCAGCGTTACCTATGTTCTGTTATTCTGAATCTTGATGCAATACTTAATTGGCGAATGTTTAGATTCTGGATCTAATGTTGTAAGGAGTACGGGTTCATTAATGGAATTTAATTTTCTTTTTGTTCGTCTTCTTCTTCTTTGAAGATTGGCCTTAGTGTTTCAATCATTTCAATTGAAGATTAGGATGAAATGTCCAAAGGAGTTACATAGTATAATACAGTTGATTAGATGTTTGGGAGGAAAGCGTCTTTATTGGAAAATAATTTGTTTGGTGATGATATTCATGAACGTGGATACTTTACTGGTAAGTTAAAATTCCATATTCTCATAAATTTATCTTGAGCCGAGGGTCTTCCGGAAACAGCCTCCCTATCTTCTGAGATAGGGGTAAGGTCTGCGTACACTTTACCTTCCCCAGACCCCACATTGTGGGATTTCACTGGGTATGTTGTTGTTGTGGTTGTTGTATTCTCATAAATTTATCTTATAGGGAATTAGATGTTAACAGCCATGGATAAGCTTGATGCTACGAAAGAGATAATCTGGACAGTAGCTTGAAGAGGAAGCTAGAGAGAAATCTGTGTATGAAAATATGTTCTATTGAATTAGAATTGATCAAGTTATAAGTCTATAACTACCTCACACATTTATACATCTCAATAATCTGACAGCTATCTTACAGCTGTCATTTAACAGACTAGCTTAGTAACTAACTCACTCTAACAGCCTGGGTTAACTTCTAACTTAACTGTGGTTACATCAGCTTGTAACTAACTGTCAATCTCTCAACACTCCCTCAAGCTGATTGTATTCCCAGTTTGTTCAGCAAATATTCATGTTGAGCTCTTCCTAAGCTCTTTGTAAGTAGGAACATGATTGGTTCTAACAATTCCTTGACTAATTCTTTCTCTCACAAAGTGACGGTCTATGTCTATGTGCTTATTTCTTTCATGAAATATTGGATTTGCAGCAGTCAGAATTGCAGCTTTACTGTCACACATCAGATCAATAGGTAGCTTGATTTGAACACCAATTTCTTTAAACAATCCTACTAACCAGGTTAATTCAGCAATGCAAGAGGCCGTGCTTCTAAACTCAGCCTCTGCTGAGCTTCTTGACAGTTTCTTGTTTCTTTGATTTACAAGAGATTCAAGCTCCACCAAACTTGACTAAGTATCTAGTAACAGACCTTCTAGTTTGCAAACAGGCACCCCAATCTGAATCACAGTAGGCAAACAGCTGATCTGCGTTTTCAGCAGGCATAAACAACCCCAAACCAGGAGCTCCCTTGATGTATCTTACCACTCTGAGTGCAGGCTCCGTATGTGACATTTTAGGACAATGCATAAACTGACTTAACACTTGTACGGCAAAGGCCAAATCAGGTCTAGTCATGGTGGGGTATGGCAATCTTCCCACTAATCTTTGATAGGCACCAGGTTCTTCGGGTACTTCATCACCACTAGCAGCATCATTTGGATGCACTTGTCATACTCTACAGAGATTAGCTTCTGGTTCATTTCAAGTGGAGTACCAGCAGGTTTTGCTCCACTTAACCGTGCTTCTGAGACCAGTTCTAGTGCATATTTCCTTTGGCACATCACATCCCCTTATTGGATCTAGCTACTTCAATTCCCAAGAAAAAACTTAAGTCACCAAAATCTTTCATTTTGAATCTTTGTTGCAAATCTTCCCTTGCTTGACACACTAGATCACAACTATTTCCTGTGATCAGAAGATCATCTATGTACACCAGAATTATCACCAGTTCAGCTCCTGATCTCTTTAGTAAACAATGGATAGTCATAATGACTCTGAACAAAGCCCATTTGGACTAGAGCATCAGTCAGTTTCTTGTTCCACTGTCTTGGGGCCTGCTTGAGCCCATACAAAGATTTATGAAGTTTGCAGACCTTCTGATTTTCCCCGTCTGGCAAACCCTTTTGGAATATGCATATACACTTCCTCAGTGAGATCCTAAGTTGCTCGGACTCGGGTGTGGGTATCCGATACGGGTAAGGATTTGAATGTCGGATTCGGCAAAATCTAAATTTTAAGATTCGGGAGTGCGGGTCTAGGTATGGACACAAGTGCGAGGATTCGGCTAAGAAAATTCAAAGTTATAAAAATAGAGCTATAAGGAACACGACCCCTTGAATTCTTGGTTCCTCTCTGTTTGGCCTGAAACATGAAGCAACGAATATGAGACAAAAGGACTATAATATTGAAGTTATGTCATTTCCCATCTCTTAAATCTTTTGTATCTTTCATTTTGAGAAATCAAAATCTCAAATTTCCCCCCAAATTTGTCCATGGACCCCGGTCAAAGTATCCGAAGTTGGTTGACCGTATCCGAGACGTATCCCGCACCCACATCCACACCCATCCCGTGTCGAGACGGGTGTGGCATCAAAAGCGAAGAGTCCGCGCAACTTAGGTGAGATCACCATTGAGGAATGCATTATGCACATCCATCTGATAAATCATCCACTGATTAGAAGCAGCAAGAGCAACAATGGGCCTAGCTGTCACCATCTTATTAACAGGTGAAAAAGTTTCTGAATAATCTAAACCAGCCTTGACTATAGCCCTTAGCCACAACTGGCTTTGTACCTCTCAACCTCTCATGAAGCTTGGTATTTCACCTTGTACTCCCACTTGCACCCAATAGGGGACTTTCCATGAGGTAAGTCAACAATGGACCAAGTATTATTATCCTCCAAAGCAGCAATTTCAAAATTTATAGCATCTAGCCATTTAGGGTCACAAACAGCCTCTTCGAATGTTGTAGGTTCAGGAATACAGGAGTAAACAGACAAAAACACGTCTATATGTAGGGTTGAGGTGAGAGAAAGTGACAAAGGAAGACATAGGATAGACACAGGACTGACTTTGAGAAGGAACAAGAGTAATGTAGTCTTGAAGTCAAGCAGGAGGGTGTTTGAATCTGGATGACTGTCTAAGAGATTGCACTGATTGGGAATGGGGTGTAGGATCAACCAATGGGGGTAAGGAAGGATCATTTTCAGGAGGTGGAGGATCAGAAACAGAAGTCTCTTGCTGAGGAACAGGTGATGAAAAGTTTTGGGATGAGGAAGACTCCCCCTGTATAGAAGACTCAAAAGGGAAAGATCAAGGAGACATATCTGAGTTAGTGGATAAATCTAGAACAGGAAATAGTGGAGTCCCAGCAGAATGCATATGAAGAAAGGGAAAATCATGTTCCTGGAACACTACATTTCTGTTCACAAAGAAGGATTGAGAATGAAGATCATGGATTTTGTAACCCTTTGAGTCAGTGAGTATCTTCGGTCAAATTGGTATCTCGGTGGGTTCAATTGGTATCTAAACGATTCCAATTGGTATCTAAGCATGTAATTATGTTGTGTTACTGATTAGACCTAGTTCGTGTGGAAGAGCTACTTGGTTAATTTCTTAGTTGCGGAAGTGATTCGGGCATGAAGTGCATGCCACTGTGATGAAAGAGCAAGAAGACCAAGAAATCCAAGAAAACCAAGAAGAACAAGATTGAAATTTAAGAGCAAGAAAGTCCAAGAAGCTCAAGTTCGAAGATCTATTTCTTTCAAGAATGGGATTTCTTGTTTCTTGAATCCTTTTCTAAATAGGTTTCTTGTTTCTTGATTTATGTTATAGTAGGGATTTAATTTCCTATCATTAGTAGGATTTTTATCCTAGTTCTAGTAGGATTTTAGTTTTCTTTATTATTTTCCTTATAGAATAGGGATTTTATTTTTCTTGTTTTTAGCTATTTCCTTTCTAGAGTAGAATAGGGATTTGTAGTCATAAAGAAGAGATCCTAGGCCTATATAAAGGGTTCGCATGACATGTAATAGCAAAATTCTTGTTTTTATCATAACCCTAAATTTGCAATAGAGTTATTTTCTCTATTTAGTGTTCTTTATCCTTGTTTTTGGTTCCAAGCAAGGTGGTGATAGTCTTTACCTTGTTTTCAATTGCGTGTGGTGTTTTTTTATCACGTTAATTGATTTCAAGTGGTGACTTTGTTGGTTCTTGATTATTCAAGAACACATTTCTTGAAAAAAAATTCGTTCTATTTCATACCTAGAACCCTAAATTCCTTTCCATCGTTGTACCCTCAATATTTACTTGTTTTAAATGATTCAAGAGTTATTTTTATAGTTCAAATCGTAATCTTTCACGTCGTTTTGGAATCACCTAATTCCAAGACCTATAACTTGAGTTACGTCCGTTTCTTGAATCTGCCCATTAAATCGCTTCAAGAATAAGATCCTGGTCGATTGGTTCTTTGTTAACATCACGATCACATCAATTTGGTATCAGAGCACAGTTGAGGAGTATCATGGCTAATAATATGCAAGTAAGAAGAGGACGTTGGGTTCAAGAAGATGAAAGAAAAAGGAAATCTCTTTTCCTTACTAGATGTACCTCACATGGTAAGGTATGTTCGGTGATTATTGATAATGAGAGTCATATGAATGTTGTTTCTGAAGTGATGGTTTCTAAACTTGGCTTGTCAACAAAACCTCATTCATATCCTTACAGCATAAAATTTGAGAATGGTGGTGGCTTAGAGGTAACTTGTCAATGTCTAGTTTCTTTTTCTAGTGGCAAAATATATAAAGATATTGTTTGGTGTGATGTAATAAAGATGGATGCTTGCCACTTATTACTTGGAAGACCATGGTTGTATGATAGGAGTGCTAAATATGATGTATACTGTAATACCTATTCTTTTACAAAGGATGGGCGAAAAATCAATTTGGTTCCCTTGAATCCAAAAGATATTGCTAAAAACTCCAAGTATGTTGATGATTCTTTTGTGACCAAATTACAAATCATTGGTCCCATCAATGTGGAACAACAAACGAATGAGAAGAATGAATTGGATCCACAAGTTGAGGATTTACCTCCAAAGTTTGATGAGGATCCGTTTGAGCATCCAACCATTTGTGAGGTTGAGTTTCCCCCATTAAGGGATTTCAAAAAGAATATGGATTTTGTTTCTTACTCCACGCCAACCAAAGCAGTGTATTGCATAGGACCAATAGTGTATGAAGATTTGAAAGAGAAAGAGAATGAGTTGCTGAAAAAGAAGTCTATGAATGAGAGTTTAATTCATGATCTAGTTCGAGCAAGAATTATTCCTCAAAAGGTTGAATCTTTGCAAGAATGTGTAAATTTAAGATATCTTAATTTGATCGAGGTTAATGGCTATAATCATGTCAAATATGGGTGCAACAAAATCATCGAGAATTTGATTTATTTAAAGATTTTGATTTATTTAAAATTTTCGGCACTAACTCAGATGTTTCTTGCAAACACCACATAGACACGGGAGTGTTCAAGACTGCTAAAGGTCAAAAGGAAATAAATTTTGATCATGACTTATATTTTGAAGATCAGCTTATGATGACATGTTTGAGAAATCATGGTATTAAGTTACTACTAAGAAAGTGGGATTTAGTTCGGCCATATGCAAAGCTTTCTTTCAACATGATGAAGCTCTACGACAAGCTAGAAAAATGCAACTTAGAGCTTGGTGAGTACGGGTTGTTCCCATTTTTTTTTTTTTTTGGCTAATCTTTCACCATTTATGGAGCCTTTAGACTCTAGGATGAGTCTTTCTCAACAAGGGGAGAATGATGAAAGAGCAAGAAAACCAAGAAGAACAAGATTGAAATTTAAGAGCAAGAAAGTCCAAGAAGCTCAAGTTTGAAGATCAATTTCTTTCAAGAATGGGATTTCTTGTTTCTTGAATCCTTTTCTAAATAGGTTTCTTGTTTCTTGATTTATATTATAGTAGGGATTTAATTTCCTATCATTAGTAGGATTTTTATTCTAGTTCTAGTAGGATTTAGTTTTTTTTTATTCTTTTCCTTATAGAATAGGGATTTTACTTTTCTTGTTTTTAGCTATTTCCTTTCTAGAGTAGAATAGGGATTTGTAGTCATAAAGAAGAGATCCTAGGCCTATGTAAAGGGTTCGCATGACATGTAATAGCAGAATTCACGTTTTTATAATAACCCTAAATTTGCAATAGAGTTATTTTCTCTATTTAGTGTTCTTTATCCTTGTTTTTGGTTCCAAGCAAGGTGGTGATAGTCTTTACCTTGTTTTCAATTGCGTGTGGTGTTTCTTTATCACGTTAATTGATTTCACGTGGTGACTTTGTTGGTTCTTGATTATTCAAGAACACGTTTCTTGAAAACAATTTCATTCTATTTCATACCTAGAACCCTAAATTTCTTTTCATCGTTGTACCCTCAATATTTACTTGTTTTAAACGATTTAAGAGTTATTTTTATAGTTCAAATTGTAATCTTTCATGTTGTTTTGGAATCACCTAATTCCAAGACATATAACTTGAGTTATATCGGTTTCTTGAATTCTACCCATCAAGTCGCTTCAAGATCAAGATCCTGGTCGATATGTTCTTTGTTAACTCGAAGAATCACATCACACGTTTTCGGGCACGAGCGCCACGGCGGCCGGTTAGGCGGCGCGCCGTTACGGCTATAGCGGATATCCCACCGCCTTGTTGTAGCGCATCACATACTTCCTCCGACCGCCGGCTCCCCGCGGTCTCTCTCTTACCGCCCTAGCCGGGACCGTCGTAACGGTCGATTGACCGAAGGAATACGTAACCCGAGGACACACGCAGCCTTCCCCTATTTCATCAAACTTCCCCTGTTCAGCAAAAACCAAAAACAAACCAACAGATTTCACAACAATAGTTGATAAAAACAAGCCCGACAAGGGCGAAAACCATTCTAGTCACTATTACAAATCCAAAATACGAAAACCAAGCAAGAAAGATTGTCCAAACATCCAACTAAAACGAAACAAACCAAATAAAAGGGTGTCCAAAAGTAAAAGCCCTACAAGGGCAACCAAAAACATCATTATAAAAGAGGGAGAGTTTCTAGGCCATCATCTTGCTCGTCACATCATCATCATCTGAGCTGCCGGCATCATCACCCAGTCCACCCTGACCACCAACACCCCGAGGCACACTCACGAACGAGTACTGCTCCGAATCGTCATCATCCTCCATAGGAATCGGCGTACCGGGATACATTGCAGTCCACATCCCCTTGATACCCCTCCATGCTCGGATATGAACCTTATCCCGGGAGTTGTTCTTTGCTACCTCGGTGTCGAAGTCCTTGTGAAGCTCGTCGTGATCCTTGGCCAGAGTAGTATACGCAGTCTTTAGGGTGGAAAGTGACTCACCCCTCTTCTTCTGAGTATCAAAGTAACCTTTCATCTCCTCCCGAGTGACGAAACCCGCAGCAGCCCCTGATGAACTGGACCCGTCGGAAGGCATGGACATCTTCTGAAACATCGAGATCACCTCATCAAAGCGTGAGTCCATGTGCTCAAAAGGGCCCTGGATACGAGGGACCTCAGCCCCAACCTCATAATCAGCCCCATCCCCAGCCTCAATATCGGCTCCAGCTCCACTCCCTCCCCCGCCTGCATCATCCACCTTCCTTTTCTTCCTGCTGTTGACTGTGGTACCATGACCTTTCACCCGTAGTGGGTGAAATGGAGTATCGAATCTAATCCAATCATCTTCATCCTCCCTCCTCCCTGGGAACCTTGGCCCTCTTGCATAAAGTGATCAGCGACGAAAACATCAAACTCGCTGCACTATCCCTCAAGAACTCCCTCCGCTCATGAATTATCTGAGAGCCCACATTCACCGGCACATCATCAAGGACGCAAGCAACAACGAGAGACCTGGTGAAGGTCACATCATAGACATTCCTAGAAGGACGGATCCGGCGGAAGAGATGGCGAAGAGATTGTGCATATATTGGCGCACTTTGTTCACCACAAATGATCTATCCGGTCGCGTGAGGGTGAGGTACTGGAGTGCTCCAACCATCTGTCTGTAGAGGGTTGGATCATCAAACGTAGAGCTGTCACCTTTATGAAGCTTCACAGTGGTTGCCATGAGGGTGTTTAGAGGTTTACAGTGACTCATACCAGCTTTGGAGAGTAAGCCTTGAATATATTGAGCTTGAGACAATGAGAGACCAAGACGCGCTACGGTACACCCGAATACCAAGGAGTAATGCAACGGTCGAGGCCTCGGATTGAGAAGGTCTTTGCCAAGTACTTGAACAAATGAATTAAGAAAGGAAGTATTATTCCCTGTAAGAACAATGTGGTCAACATACACCAAGAGATAGCCAGCGACCCATTTATTGCGGAGGCGAAGAGATGGCTGAATATCGTCTCCCGCCGGATCCGTCCTTCTAGGAATGTCTATGATGTGACCTTCTCCAGGTCTCTCGTTGTTGCTTGCGTCCTTGATAATGTGCAGGTGAACGTGGGCTCTCAGATAATTCAGGAGTGGAGGGAGTTCTTGAGGGATGTTGCAGCGAGTTTGATGTTTCCGTCGCTGATCACTTCTTTATGCAAGAGGGCCAAGGTTCCCAAAGAGGATGAAGATGACTGGATTAGATCCGATACTCCGTTTCACCCACTATGGGTGAAAGGTAGTGGTACCGCGATCAACAGCAGGAAGGTGGATGATGCAGGCGGGGGAGGGAGTGGAGTTGGAGCTAATACTGAGGCTGGGGATGGGGCTGATTATGAGGCTAGGGCTGAGGTCCCTCGTATCCAGGGCCCTTTTGAGCGTATGGACTCACGCTTTGATGAGGTGATCTCGATGTTTCAGAAGATGTCCATGCCTTCCGATAGGTCCAGTTCATCAGGGGCTGCTGCGGGTTTCGTCACTCAGGAGGAGATGAAAGGTTACTTTGATACTCAGCAGAAGAAAATGGGCGAGTCACTTTCCACCCTACAGACTGCGTATACTACCTGGCCAAAGATTACAACGAACTTCGCAAGGACTTCGACACTGAGTTAGCAAAGAACAAGTCTCGGGATAAGGTTCATATCCGAGCATGGAGGGGTATCAAGGGGATGTAGACTGCAATGTATCCCGGTACGCCGATTCCTGTGGAGGATGATGACGATTCGGAGCAGTACTCGTTCGTGAGCGTGCCTCGGGGTGTTGGTGGACTGGGTGATGATGCCGACAGCTCAGATGATGATGATGCGACGAGCAAGATGATGGCCTAGAGACTCTCCCTCTTTTATGATGATGTTTTTGGTTGCCCTTGTAGGGCTTTTACTTTTTGGACACTTTATTTGGTTTGTTTCGTTTTGGTTGGATGTTTGGACAATCTTTCTTGCTTGGTTTTTGGATTTGTAATAGTGACTAGAATGGTTGTCGGGCTTGTTTTTATCAAATTTTGTTGTGAAATCTGTTGGATTGTTTTTGGTTTTTGCTGAACAGGGGAAATATGATGAAACAGGGGAAGGCTGCAGGTTCTGTACTTCTGCTTCTGCTGTCAATCAGACCGTTACGACGGTCCCGCTTCGGCGGTAAAGAGGTGCGCAGGAGCGGTCAAGGAGGAAGTATAGGATGCCGCTACAGCGGTGAGATATCCGCTATAGCTGTAACGCTACAGCGGCTGACTGACCGCTGTGGCGCTCATTACTGAACAGTGGCATGCACTTCATCCCCGAATCACTTCCGCAACTAAGAAATTAATCGAGTAGTTCTTCCACACGAACTAGGTCTAATCAGTAACACAACATAATTACACGCTTAGATACCAATTGGAATCGTCTAGATACCAATTGAACCCACCGAGATACCAATTTGACCGAAGTAGCACGAATAAAATGAAAAAAGGGAATTTTCGCTAAATGTCCTATAGCCTCCCATGGATGGGCACGGACGTCTACGTACCATTCCACGAGATCGATAATCTAGGCTCTGATACCAACTTGTCACGACCCATTTTAGGATCGCGCGGGTACCTACAATTCCCACCTCGGTAGGTAAACCCTTAACCCAAAACAAAATCATTTGCAAGTAAAGAACGAGATTCATTAATCTTCAAGTTATAACATAATCAAAATGCGGAAGTAAAACCAATATGGGCCCGTTTGGCTTAGCTTAAAAAAAGAAGCTTATAAGCTGAAAATAACTTATAAGCCAAAGAAAATAAGTTGGGCAACTTATTTTTTTTGGGCTTATTTTAAGTACAAAATGGCTTATAAATTGTTTTCAGCAACTTATAAGCTAAGCCAAACGGGCTCTATATGTAATAAAGCGGAAGTGTTTACAACAACTTTTAAATACACTGACTTATTTCCCATGACCTGATCTAGACTAGTACAAGAGCGACTAATTACAATGAAAATAAAAGACTTAACCTCCATCTAGGAATAAGATGATGGAGGTCTTCAAGATAGGCACCGCACACAAAAACCTGCACAACTCTATACCCCAAGAGGGATGTAGCAAGGGTAGTATCAGTACAACACTAGTACTGGTGAGCATCATAGGTTGACAATGGTTAGAATAACATAACAGTAATAGAATCGACAAATAAACATGGTAGGCGGTTTTAAGTCAAATCATAAGTATAAAATTCCACCCGTCCCAACACTATAAAGCCTTATCCTACTAACGCTCTTTTAGTAGTCCATTTCTTTAGCTCTTACCATTCCTCACATTCTAACTCAGCTAGCTTACTAATTAGGGAGCCATGCTCAAATACCGCGACATTACGACTACTAACAGGACCATTTCTACTCACAGTACCGCAAGGTCAACCTATCATTTATCGTACCCATAATTGGGTTAAGGATAACTCTCTCGTCATTCTAATATCCATCACTCACCCAAACTTTACAAGTCATACACATCCATATTAAGGTCACCTAGCACCACGCTTTCCCAATCCAAGGTCACAGTTTGTAGTTATAGCCTCTAAACCCAACTTTGCCAAGTCTTAGTACAACCAATCCGAACCAGTACATCACAATCATATCACAACAAGTCATCACCTATGTTATAGCCTCTAAACCCAACTGTGCCAAGTCTTAGTACAACCAATCCGAACCAGTACATCACAATAATACACAGGAAACCAAAAGGTACAATGCAATGCAATAACGTATGTATGATGAATGCAATGCAATAACGTATGTATGATGAACGTACATGCATACGCTCCGTACACACTCCGATAATGGAACATCACATCTCTACAAAGACAACCACGGGAGACCCGCAAAGTCCATGTACCATTCCCTCCGAAAATGACCTCGATCACGAGCACTCATTCATTCGGCAGAAGAGACCTGTAACGTGCACTCATTCCGCTCCGAAAACGACCCTGATCACTCGACTCTCATCTCTTTTACGCTCTAAGAAGACCTCTGAGGCTACACTCTCTCACTTATCACCATCACCATAACCATGCAATATCAATGTATCAGCGGAAATGAGTATGAACACAATGCAATGTAATATCAACAACCAACTCAATCCCAAACAGTACCACACAGAGCATACAAGTGATATCAATGATAAGGCTACACAATAAGCAACAATGGAACCACAATTCTCATCTCAATATCAATCAAGTAAAGTAAAATACCGCAATAGCATAGTCATGATATATAACTAGTTACAAATAACCAATGTTTCAACATGGCAACGAGCCAATAAGTAAATAGATCAAGATAAGTCAACAACACAACTGGGTGGCTAGCCCCCAAATCATACAACAAGGCCTAACCTAAGACAATATTCAACCCAGCCTCATACCCGAAGGTTTACATGCATTCTCCGACAATATCATCTAAACATACGTTTTGCTAATCGAAGTCTCACCATAAGGTAATCATAAATTCACAACTATATTAGTGCTACATAATAACCGCTACTTCTTATACGTTATCCATCCCAATCTCCGAAATCCTATACATGCATTCTCCGTTTCATCTAACACTCGTATATGAAAGTCTAACCGGAGTCTACCAAGAGAGGGAAACCGTAACCTACCTCAAGGCCGAACAGGTGCGCGAACATCCACTTGGACTCCATCTTCCATCTTTGTAGGGGAATTGTAGATCCGAGAGGTCTAGGAATGATGGATAAATTCAAGTAAGCAACAATTTAGGACTTTGGGGTCATAGGGGTAAAACCGTCATTTCTCAAATAATCACTCTAGATTCTCGATTTATTGCTATTTCACCTCTTTTATAGAAATCAAGGTTCAACTAAGTCAAACTTACCTCACTAATTCACATTCCTCATTATTAACACCCAATAAGTTAACCCATTTGAGAAATAGAAAGGATTTAGGCTTAGAACTAGTTATTAATCTAGGTCTTGCAATAAATAAGCCATCCTTGAGTTACTAATTACTCTAGGTCAACATACCATTTTTACCCAATAGTCTCTTAAGAATTTTGAGAAAGAACCCTCATTTAATGCTTTGCCATAATCATAAATGGTGTAGGAAGAAAGAAGGAATTAAAGGAAGATGAAATGAGGGATACAAGGAAGTTACCTTCCCAACATTCAAGTCTCAAGAAGCTGAAATTAGGACTCTGTGGCGGCTGAAACTTAGGGAAATGAAATATTAGGTCAAGTCAATAAATGGGGGCTTTAACGCTTCAGCGGTCGGGATACCGCTTCAGCGGCAGCGGTGCGGTGTTTTAACAATTATACATCTCCGCTTCGGCAGAGCACACTGCCGCTATAACGGCCTAACTGGGCCCGGTGGCCCAAATTTGATATTTTACACACAATTCGTAAATCGCGGCGACAACGAAACGGGTCATTACAGGAACAGGTGATGACAAGTTTTGGGATGAGGAAGACTCCCCTATATAGAAGACTCAAAAGGGAAAGATCAAGGAGACATATCTGAGTTAGTGGATAAATCTAGAACAGGAAACAGTGGAGTCCCAGCTGAGTGCATATGAAGAAAGGGAAAATCATGTTCCTGGAACACTACATTTCTGCTCACAAAGAAGGATTGAGAATGAAGATCACAGATTTTGTAACCCTTTTGAGTCAGTGAGTATCCCATGAACACACTAGGGACAGCTCTAGCAGTAAACTCATCAGTTGTCTTAGTAGGGGAAGCATAACTAAGACAACCAAACACCCTTAAATGAGACAAGGAAGGAGGGTGCAAATACAGCAACTCAAAAGGGGATGTGTAATTCAGAGATTGTGAGGGTATTCTATTGATTAAGTAAACAACAGTAGTAACACATACCGCCCAGAACCTCAAGGGAATACCACCTTGAAACCTTAAGGATCTAGCAGTATTCAGAATTGTTCTATGTCTCATTTCAACTGCACCATTCCTTTGGGGTGTGTAAACACATGAGGTCTGATGTAAAATGCCAAGATTAGATACTAAGGTTTGGAATTCAGTACTGAGGAATTCACACCCGTTGTCAGTTCTCAACAACTTTGACAGTAGTAGAAAACAGATTAATTATTCTTCTCAGTATGACCTCAGATTTGAATTGAATCAGAAACAGCCAAGTGAACCTAGTGTGATCATCTCTACAGTTACAAAGTACCTCTTATTACAGTAAGTAGGAACTCTATATGGTCCCCATATATCACAATGCACCAAATCAAAAGAAGACTTAGAAACATAATGTAACACCTCGGGTCCTTGGACTAAGGTACGACTCGTATTAAGAAAGTAAAACGAAACTTATAAGGTTTCACGTTTTTGCGAAAGTGGCCGAGGGGCCTCCTTCGGGCAATTGTAACCTTTTGATTAGTTGGGAATTTGGAAAAATGCCCTTAATTTGGTACGTGGAAATATCTTTCCATCCATATAAAGATCAGGCCAAACAGAGATCGGAGCAAGAGGTTGTGAGCGTCACAAAAACACTCAGAGCAGCAGGCCATGCACGTTGGCCACGCGTCAATGTAATACTCTGTAAATTCAGAATAGGTGTGGATGTGTTAAATAAGTGTTAGTGTGGCATTTTGGACGTGTAGTACTGTCGGGATGAGTTTGGGTGTAAATAGTTGTTTTGGAATCAAGACAAATAGTGAGTTGCTTAAGATTCGATAGAATCGGCTAAGTTTACGGCAGGTCTGCCTTCCATCCCGATTTTGTGAAGATCCATTGAGAAATTGAGAAAACTCAAAACATGAAAGTTGTAGCCCTTTGAAATACCTTTCCAATGATATATTGTGAAGCCCGAACAAAGCTTTGTACAAAGAGTTATGCCCATTTTACTGAAGGCAGTGCTGTGACACCTTCGCGTTGCAAGGGTGGCGCGAGCAGAAGCCTTTTTTGGCCAAATTTTGCCCTTGTGCGGTAGCCCTGCGACACAAGGGTGGCACGGGTGTCATATTTTTCCAGGTTACATAAACGACCTAGAAGGAGATAGAACTCGTCCCAAGCCTCAAGAACTCTTCAACGTAAGTATTAGTGATGATTCTAAGTTGATTTCAATTCCCCAATACTCTATTAACATGATTAAACCTTTCAAATCCATAGATATTCGATTGAGACTTGGTTTTGGACGAAAGAACCCTAGAATCCGAATTCTAGGGAATTGAACGTCAAAAAGGTAATATCTTCATCCTTTAATTGATTATAGTTTTGTATTGATGATTATAGACTCTAAGTTCATGAGATATGAGTTGATGAGTTTGATAGAAAAACATCAACAGTTGTAGGTTTGGGTTGTTGATTGTTGATTATTGATTAAGGGTGTTGTTTATCTTATGGGTGATGAAGAATGATATCAATTATAGCAATATGAGATTGTAGAATCATCTAAGAGCAAGAGAATGGGTTGTTGGGTGTAGAAACACCATTAATGAAGGTTGTGGAGCTTTATGCCCACCAAGTGTTTGATAAAATGATTAGATGACCAAGGCATGGATATTATTGTTAATATGGAATCCCTTTGACTTGTATTGCTATAGATTAAAGTTGAAAGGGTTGACGAACGTTGTATTATGCTCAAAAGCAGGAAGTGTTGAGGTATGTGAGCCTAACTCTCTACGTTTGGGAATGTTTATGATTCTCACTGCGTCCCATTCTTTATGACTATTACGAATTACCTCAGAAAGTAGTTATGCCTTAGTTCCATGTATAGTTGTAGAACTTCTATTGTCTAAATGACATAGTTTCTTAATTCGTTGATAATTATCATTCCGAACACCGTGAACTCATTACGTAATCAGTATAGGCTCGTGTTCAATATCCCATGAGCCTCAGTTATGACAAATCAGTTTATTATGAATACATGTCTCAGTCTAGTTCTATTCAGTATTCCAGTATCATGTAACTCAGTATGATTCAGTATTTCAGCATCATGTATTACAGTATGATTCTCAGTTCCTGATTTTAAATCCCTGAATGTTGAACACCTGTATTTGGGCCTGAGGCCGTAGTTATGTATACGTATACTTGGGCCTGAGGCCGTAGCTTGTGCACTTATATATTGGGCCTGAGGCCGCAGCTTATTTACTCAGATAAACAGGTGGTTTCTCATTCAGAACAGGGAGTACTTATGTTCAGTTTCAGTTTACAGTTTCCAGTTTCAGTTTCAGCATTTATTACCTATTTGTTCTTTCAGTTGTTTTACATACCAGTGCAATTCAAATGTACTGACGTCCCCTTTTATTTCCCGGGGGCCTGCATTGCACGATGTAGGTACAATTTTACAGGTTGATGATTCAGAGCGCTAGGATTCTCGTACCAGCTATTTGGTGAGCCCCAGTTCTTTCGGGGCATTATCATTACTTTACAGTCTTTCAGTATTTACAGACAGTCAGTGTTTTCAGTACTTCATTAGAGGCTTCATAGACTAGAGTAACAGCTAGACAGAGTCGCAGGCTTTTCATGTTAAGCAATGTTGGCTACAGATATGTTTCAGACTTATATTAGTGTTTTCGCACTTTGATTTATATCATTCAGACTTTCAGTATATCAGCATGTGTTAGTTTATTTTCCGCATTCAGTATGTTATGATTTAGTCAACCAGTTGGTTCGCTCTGTTACATGTAGTCAGGCACCGGGTGTCGTGTTACGTCCAGGTCCAGGTCCAGAACTCATGTTAGGTCTATAACTTCCACTTGAGATGGTACCTCCTGTGTAACTATTTCCAGATCCTGAACTACTCGCTCCTGAACTGCTGACTTTGCCAGAGTTCATTCCTCCTCTACTACTGAAGAAAGCTGCTCCTTATAAGAGTTCAGTAACCTGAATAGTCTTTGTGAAGTTTGCTAATGATCGTTGGCTGTCATGATCTATGATCACTGAGTAAGCTTTATTGAGTGTTTGAGTGGGAGACATTATTAAAATCTGGCTTCTAGAGTGAGAGTAATTTCATTTAGGCACATGAGGAGTTGTAAAAGTCTTTGGTATCCAAAGTGTTCTGAGTATTTCCGGGATTCAGGACATTCACACCCTGGACAAGGCATGAGCGCATCAAATTCATCCCACAACTCCCTCAGTCTAGAGAAATAGTCAGTCACAGACAGAACTCCCTGACTTAAAGTGACAATTTCTCTGTGCAAATAGAAAATTCTAGATCCATTCACTTTATCAAATCTCTCTTTGAGATCTAACCACACTTTATGAGCATTTGAGGCATATATTATGCTGCTCAATAGCTCTTTACTCAATGCACTCATTATACATGGCAACACCACTGCATTCACCTTTTCCCATTGCTCATGCAGTGACTTATCAAACTCATTGCTATGTCTACCATCGACAGACCCTGATTTGCTTTTTCCTTTTAAACCTAAAATCATAGATAGACTCCACAATGCATAGTTATCAGATCCAATTAACTGAAGAGAGATGAGAGAACTACCTGGAGTATCATTAGGTTGAAGATAGACTGGATGATTGTGACCAATTTCTACTGTCCGATTATCAGAATTGGTGGTTATAGCAGCTACATTTGTTTTATTTGATTCATTTCCAATCGCCATTGATGAATTAGAATTAGGTTAACTTCTCAAGCAAATCCTAGCTCAAAAATCACTTCTTCTTCTACAACCGCGAATCCTTCTAGCAGTGAATATGTTGAATCAAAGTCTCTTGCTTCGATTACAAATCTCGATCAATGTAGACTCGATTAGGTTGGCTCTGATACCATGTTAACAGCCATGGATAAGCTTGAAGCTATGAAAGAGATAATCTGGACAGTAGCTTGAAGAGGAAGCTAGAGAGAAATCTGTGTATGAAAATATCTTCTATTGAATCAGAATTGATCAAGTTATAAGTCTATAACTACCTCACACATTTATACATCTCAATAATCTGACAGCTATCTTATAGCTGTCATTTAACAGACTAGCTCAGTAACTAACTCACTCTAACAGCCTGAATTAATTTCTAACTTAACTGCGGTTACATCAGCTTGTAACTAACTGTCAACCTCTTAACATTAGAGTTGCAAAAAAAGGAGTAAAGAAAGAAGCTGCTGCTGGATGTCAATACTGGACAACAAACATGCATAGTTTATTAAGACAGAAAAATGCATAACTCTTAAAATGAAATATAAAACGACGGAAAAAATAATTAATGGATGATATGTGTTGATAATTATTTTTTCAACACAGATTTTTTTTTTCTGAAATAGGAGGATGATAAAAAATAAAATAAGATGCATTTTTTTTTTCTGAAATAGAAGGATGAATATGTTTGATCAAGATAGAAGAGCTGAGAGCCCATCTCATGCTTTTAACATCATAATTTCTTAAGGGTCCTTGGTATTCAATTTTGACGCCACATTATGTGTAAGATGGAATAATTGGCTATTTTGTACTATGTATGCCATCCCCTATTAACAGTTCCACAAACTCAGTATTATCCATACTGAGGGTAGATAGTATTGTCAATACAGAAACAGTTCACCAGCAGTCAAATAATGTAAGATCTCTTGCTTATGGTGTGAGGGATTCAATCCAAGATATTGGAAAAAGTTATAAAAAAGGGTTGGAATGAAAAAGTGAATCCAATTGGGAGTCAGATATAATGTTGTGTTAAAGCCCGTATATCTCCAATTTTACAAAACCAACCAAACATCCAACGACCAATGTATATTATGTTCATAATGCACGTATTTTATTTAGTTCCTGTATGATAATCTCTTTTTCCCTCTGTTTGATCTTACTGTCATTCAAAACAGCCTCTTCTTCAATAAAGTAATAATTCATTAACGCGTTGAGAAAATCCCGGTATAGAAAAAGTAGAAAATCTACTCAAAAAAGTGGTTCTTTATAATGACACATAGTCAACTATATTGACAGGAACATGGGTGCACCAAAAGTTAACTAAGAACAAAAGACAAGTCCTCAGCTATACAAAATCGTTTTTTGCTCCTTCAAAAGCTCTTGTATTCCTTTCCCTCCAAAGTACCCACGTAAGAGCCAAAGCAGCCACTTCCATCCTCTATGCATTTCTTTCCTTCTTCTGAAACCCCAGCTGAACATCACATGCTTAATTTTGGCCGACATTGACTGCTATCTGAAACACCCTCTTACTTCTTTGCCAATTAAATTCTAGCTTTCATTTTGACGCTTGTCCAAGTTGTAAGTATTGGAAATTTTTCGTTTTTATGAATTATTGTCTGTGTGTTTCTGTCAGCTTGCAGAAAATCAAAGTTTCACTGTTTCTACACAATGTGAAATTGCTGATCATTGACAGCATGGCTGCTCTTCTTTCAGGGTAATTCCTTTTTCACTTTTCCTGTGTAATTGCTAACATGTATTTCCTTTTGGAGTACAACTTCTACTGGAGTTATAAACTTTACACCCAGTATCCACTTGAGAAAATTGTAAATATCTTGGTAGTCCATATAGCATTTGATCTTATCATGCTGATTTTGACCTGTCTGAGTACTTTTTGATTTGTGCTCTTAGGTTGTATACAAAAATAATATATTAAGAGGGTATCAGATTCTGGTAACCTCAATGAGAAATTTTGGGTCTCAATACATTACTGTGTCTATGAATTCATGGTAGACTGTTTTTGTTGGTGTATATTTTATAATTTCTTTGATCATGCGAAAACAGAGCTTTGACATGTAGTACTCAGAATCCGCTCTTTGCAGTTGGTGTGATTTCATGTTATGGGCAACATTGGTTTAATAATTCTCTGAAAACTCAATAGCATTATACAGTTTTCCACATTTTTCTTTTTCACCATATTGATACTGGTGAACTTTTCACTTATTTTCAGCGAAGTTGTGCAAGGGCCTCAGAGGCAACACTCCTTGGGTTGGCATATATCATTTATTAAGTGAGAAAATTTTCTTTTGAATGAATGCGTAGGAAGTATTTCTTTCTTCTTCCCCCGACCGAAGCTAGTGATCACTGTTTTTGCCTAATCTGGTGATGTTGCTTTGCCATTTTCAGATCAGTTGCAGAATTTTCACGAATTCCAGTAGTAGTGACCAACCAAGTGAGATCTCAAAGTCGCGATGAAACTTCCCACTATTCTTTCCAAGGTATTGTGGTATCATCAGTCTTTGCTTATATTAATAATGATGGAAGCTTTCCTTTTAAAAAAAAATAATAAAGAAATACATTGTGAACAACGGAAAGGATCATTGCTATCATAATCTGCTTGGTTCCATTTCACTAAGGCATGTCTGCTTGTGGATTCTTCCCTGAAATTAATTGGTAAAACATGTTCGTGTGCTTAAGTTATGAGGATTTATTCATTCGAGAAAATAGAGATTTGTGTTTAGATTTTTATAAGATTCTGAATTGTATTAGATTGATTAATCTCCAGAATGAAACTAGATTGCAATAGTCCTAAGCTCAAAATTACAAGGGAAAACTGGGGTTCAAGGAAACTAGATATGGATAACCTATAATTACAAGGGAAAACTGGGGTTCAAGGAAACTAGATATAGATAACCTATCCATGAGCTTCCACCGAAAACAACCACATAGAGCACTGTAAAAGAAGAGAAGAAGAAGTGAAGAGAATGAGAAAAGAAGCAGAGGAGTGATAAACAAAGAGGAAATAGTGAATTTCAGGTTTTGTATTTTACCCAATTCCACAACTGATCCCTCTCTTGTTTGTCCGCATATATGGAATAAGCTGAACAATCTGGGCCCTCAATTCAATCTATCCCATCCATACATCTTCCACAAGCTCACCAAGTTACCCCTAGCTACTAGTCTGTTACATAAAAATGAAGTCACCCTACTCTTAGCTAAAATGTGTCATCTCATAGCTTCCCAATTGAACTCCAATTTGTCCTAATTTAGAAAGTCTACTGCCAGCTCATTACATTCCTTCTGCCTTTGGAATCATGCTCGATCTCGACCATGCTGTTGCGTGATAAGACTCTGGAACCTAAGATTTACTTACCTTCCAGTCTTTCCACGTTGCCTCTTCTGGAGCTAAATTTTCCCATTGGGCCTCTTCACTGAACTTCCATTATTGTCTTTCACCATTTTCCTTTGTCGTATTGCGATAGGTTGAGTCAAAATCTGTCCATCTGCTCCGGCCTAATCTTTCTTTTCAACAACGAAATATGAAATATAGGGGGTAGCTGAGAATCTTGGGAAATTATAGTCTATAAGCAACAGGTTCTACCCTTTGTATTACTTCATACGGCCCATAAAACTTTGGACACTGTTCAAGTAGCCGACATTCGTTGAGAAAATGGGTTTGTTGTCTCCTTATATAATCTTGGGTAATCCTCGCAATATGAGCTAGCTTATGCTGGTTGAGTTAAATCCAATGTCCATTTTCTTAATATGGTATCAGACGCAGACACATTCCTATTCTTATTATTGGTTTACCCAATATTGAGCGCCCGTGTTATGTTGTCTATACTCCAGATATCCAGCCCTAGGCATGCTGGAGGGTGGTAACCTATGAAATTCTCGACCAACTTTGCAGAATAAGCAAGCTTTACAATTACATTCTATCTCTTCTCTCTAATTAACAGTCTGTAGGACATGGGATACTATTACTTTTTGAAATATGAAGTATTTTTTTTTTCACAAAAGATGATGTAGAATATCCTTTTCAGAAAAGAGCATGGTCGATAGTCCAGAAGCTGCCCCAAAACTTGATTCTCATCTTGTTGCTGCTTTAGGGATCCACTGGGCTCATGCTGTTAGTATTCGTCTTGTATTTGAATCAAGATCAGGTTAGATCTTATTTTCTTAGAATTGGCAATCCTGGATTTTTTTTGCGCCTTTCATTCTTCTCTCTTCTTTATTCCATTGATAGGAAAATTGCGTGTTTGTGGTACTGTTATTACATTTTTATTTGTTGTTCCTTAACCGACTAGATGCTCTTCTAGATTTTGGTTATCTGAAAAAAATACTGCAGAAGGATTATACAAGGGAGAGGAGTTGATTGGTGTACAATGGATGGTGGTCAGAACCGGTCTCTTCAATAAAATTTATATCAGTGTATTTTTTAGGACATTGTTACTCCGAGCTTAGGCCAAAAGCCAGTACCTGATAATTAGGCTAAGCTAGCTGATCTACCTTAATATATTTGTAATACAGCAAATAATCCAGGGATATAGCTGGAAAAATCTTCGTTATCAGTTAAACTGTACATGATGTGTGACATGTATCATTATTTCCTACCGTAAGAACTTTTAGAGAAGAAAATAAAAGATTTGGAAGATAAGATATCCATGGAAGTTATTATTTGTCTTGCCATAGGTCCTATTTTGTGTTCAAAATGCTTAGACACTAAGGCAGAAGTAACCTCATACTCATTTATGCTCTCAATTTTTATAGGTTTAGAGGTTTTTGATCCGTTATCGCTGGTTTCACAATTTGAACTGATAAATTGTTGCGGTGGTTCATAACTTCTAAGAACGATGCAGTTGGAGTCTCCATATAGAGCTTACAGTTTTTTTCTTTTTTCTTTTTCTGACTTTAGCTTTCTGATTCTCGAGTAGACAGCTGATTAACATCGATGAATGAAGGAATTGCTGATGCTGTCTTCCATCTTTCAGGTCAAAGGTTTATAAAGTTAGCCAAATCTCCACTATCTCCGCCTCTTGCGTTCCCTTTCAACATTATTTCTTCTGGGATTTCATTGCTTAATGATGATGGAGTGGAAATGCAAGGGCCAGACATACACGCAATAAGTTGTCAAGGTCTGATTTAGTATACTGCCTTTTTGTTTGTCGGTGGGGGTCTCTGGTTTAGTGGCATTATTTCAGTTTGGTGGAGCATGTCAAATACATATCCGTAATATAAAAATGAAGACATGAACCCAAGGGTTTGGCCTAGAGGTCAATGGATTGAGAACCATGAGGTCTCAAATTCAAATCCCAACAGAGATAAAATCACTAGATGAATTCTCTCATCTATTCTAGCCTTGGGGGCCGAGTTACTTAGTACCTGTTTATGGTGGGAGGTGGCAGGTATCCCTTGGAAATAGTCGACGTTCACGGAAGCTTGCCCAGATACCAAAAAAAAAAAAAAAAAAAAAAAAAAGAAAAAGGACACAATCTCAAAAAGTGAAAGGAAGAAGCAAATCACTGCTAAAAAAGTTCACGCACTGTATGCGATTTAGTTTTAGTTCACATGGAAACGAAACTTTAAGAATGCCATCTTGAAGACAAATAGCAAGTGCCCTATGTTTTGGTCTATTGATTGGAAGTTGGAATTTCTAGAGTTCCTGTCTAGCACATTTTATCTATTCTCCCTGTTTGAGTTATAATATCCTCCAATTGCATAAGTTCAGAGTCTCCAAATTTAGCGCACTATTCCAAAAATGTCATTTGATCATAGGTTGCTTCTTTGGTAACTAACATTTTCTTATTAATCACTGATCATATGTTTAGTTTTTATTAATGATAATCCTCACCAATCTCTATGCATAATGCAGGTCACAACGATGTTATTAATTTCGGTACTGAAATGATGCATTGAGCTCCAGAAGCAATGCTACCTTGTCCAATGTATAGCCCTATAGGTGTGTTGGTAAATTCTTCTTATACTGGCACATTCATCTTTTTCTCTGAATCCTCAGACTTTCACTTCGTCGGAAATCTTAAATCCCTCGGTCATATCTTTTTTAGGTGTAAATTCCATCGATTGACGAACTAAATATGTTTTGATTTTTAAAGGAAGCTTCAGGTGGTCCTCTATGAAGTTCTTCAAGTTAGAGGTTTTACAATGCCCTCCGATCCATTTTGCAGTGCTCTTTTTGACTGCCATACTGGCGTCTAGCAGTTGCAATTCTTATATGTGACTGAAAGGATGTTGTTTTGCTTCATTAGTTATTCTATATGACTGCTCTGGCTTGCTTCTGTGTCACATGTAACAACATAGTTAAATATTATACTTAACTTCTGTTATATGTTTGATGGACTTATATTATACACGTCTGGCAGGGCAAAGAATTTTACACTAATATTGTAATCTAACTAGATATAGAAAGTTGCTAAGCAATTTTTCTACTTTTAAAGCTCATATTTGAGATTTACCATTGCTTGTAGAGTTGTGGTTGACTTTATATAGCCTGGATACATGTATAGTTTCTTAAAGGATTTTTATTTTTTTTATTTTTTTATTTTTATAGATATATACGGATATAAATTCATATTTACCATAACTAACGGTACCATTTCATTTATTACACTAGCACAATAACTATACAAAATATATACAACCTACAAGAAATTCTACAAATTTAGGGCCTGTTTGGAAAGCCACCTGGTAATTGGAATTGGTGTAATTACTAGGGTACTAATTACACAGCCTAGTAATTACACAATAGTGTAATTACAACGACTTTTGTTTGTCATAACGTAATTACGGTGTAATTACAAGCGTTGTTGCACAAGTGTAATTACAGTCGCTTAATTTAAAAATAAAATTTAATTATAAAAAATTTAAAATTAATATTTAAAATATTGCCTTTATAAATGATATTAAATTATTTATTTAATAACACATTGTTTCTTGAAAATATATTAATTAATAATCATATATTTGTAACAAAAATAATTGATATATATTTTTCAAATTAATATTTAATTTTAATTAATTATAAAACTTAAAAGAAGACTTTTTTTGTGAGAACGTCATGGATTGGATGTTTGACAAAAAAATAATATTAATAAATATAATGCCATAACATTATTCAAATGTTTGACACAAAAAATCCATCAAATATAAGTGAAAAATTTTAAAATTGAAAATATTAAATTCAAAATCCAAAAGAAAAAGTTCAACATAATATCAAATATACGTAAGTTCCAACGTAATATAAATAATTCAAAAGAAAGGAAAAATATAAGTCTATAACCCCATTCACAATGAAATTCTATTTTTAATAACGTCACCCGTTATATGTAAGTTTATAATAACTCATTCTTTATATTAGGTGTAATTTCAAATATTAGAATAATAACACGGTTATGCTAAATGAATAAAATAAAAAAATACGAGAATTATGAAATCACAAGAAGTAAAGGTTGGGAATGAAAAGAAAGAAAATGAAAAATAAATAATATAAAGAAAATGAAAAATAAATAATATAAAAAGAAAAATACATTTTAAAAAATAAAAATAAAAAAGAAATTAAAATAATAGAAATAAAAAAATATTAAAAATCAAAAAAATTAAAAAAATAGAAATAAAATAAATTAAAAATAAAAATAAATTAAAGTAAAAAAATAAACAAACTAAAAAGTAACCCTGTAATTACAGAGTGTAATTACAATTCTTTAGTGAGTGTAATTTTGTGTAATTTCTTGCGTAATTACACCCAATTACCTGGGTGGCTTTCCAAACCGGCCCTTAGTGATTTTGTCTTCTCTTGTATAGAGGCCTCAGTCGCCGTTGGCCCCATCCTACTTGTTGGTTGTCGCTGCTTTGCTGAAGAATCATCGGAGCCTCTCTTTCATAGCTTTTTCATTTCATCGTTGTCCCTATCCCACCCATCGACTCTGTCCCCTTCTCTTCTCTTCATCGGAGTTTTCTTTTTTGCCGGATTTCATCTCTGATCTCTCCATGTACATTTGTATATCATTGTGTATCGTTGGATGCTATGTGTATGTCAAGTGTAAATGTTAATATATTTACGAAAGATATACTGATGACATACACACTTACGTGTCATCATTGATCATACATACTTGCATGCTGTGTGTATGTTCACTTTATGTACAGTAACATACACTCAACATTCATCAAACATACACCGGACATACAGTGAGATGCGCTATACATACATTCATCTCCACCTTTAGACCACCACAACTATCATAACCACCATCACAAACCACTATAACCACCCATTCCATTATAACAATACAAAAATCGAAGAAGAGAGTTTCATTTTAGATCTGGACAGATTAATTTGTTCTCCAGCAAGGAACTGCGGTCTATATATATATAAGCAGCTCAGCCATGAAAAAAAAAAAAATATATATATATATATATATATATATATATTAGAGATTTAAACCATCAAAACAGCAACAAAAATAGCTTCAACAGCAGAATAATTACGGCCCAATACCTTCGTAGCTATCCCAGTTAGTTTATTACCTGGTTTGGCCCATTTTGCCAGGTTTTTGTATAATCCTAGTCCCAACTTCTCTTAGTTGTTCCTTTTCTCTCTCCTCGCCGCCGCAGCAACCCACGGTCTGTCGTCCTATCTCCGCTGACCAGAAACCGCTGGCGGCGGCTGACATCTCTATTGCTCTCAGTCGCGCTCTTTTCCTCTCAACAACTTCAATGGTGGACTCAGTTGGATAAATGAACAAGGTTAAAGCTTTTTGGCACTCTTAGGTTCATGACAAAGAAAATTGGAATCTCAACATGAAATTGGAGCTCTCTTTGTTGGTTCCGTCAATTTGATGCATCAAATATGGTGATCTCATGGCTATAAGAAGAGGGACGATCGATATTCATTTTTAGCTTCAGATTCTTGTCGGATTAAGACCTATTCTCTGTTCAATGACAAATTATAATAATGCCTTTCAAACACTTCGAAGAGTGCATGGATTCACGTACAGAAAATAGCGTGGATTATATGGTTTGTACATAGTTATACAATGTTTATACATGGTTATACAAAGCAATACATATACATTATATGTAATGTACAACAGTCTATAAAAGTGCATACATAATTCCATACATCATGTTATATAGATTTCAAAAATGAAAAATAAATAAATAAAAATGAAGAGGCTTAAGCTAGTTCGGGGAGAAAGTTAAAATAATAACATTAAAATAGATTTGGCTTCATGAAATTCAAGGTAAATATATGTTGGCTATTTTAGATAGAAAAATTTATTAGGCTATGCTCATTGCAAGCTCTTTGTTTGAGCCGTACATACATGTCAGGGGGAATTGGCATGAACATACAACCCTTGTTCTTAGGAATGGGCTCTTGCATGCCAATTTTTGGACGGTGTTATCACACAGTGCCTATTTCTCATGTGTTTTAATTGTCCCTATAGATTTTCCTAGGAAATACATTGGGAAAACCACACAACATATCCCTAAAATGTAAAATATTTATCCGCCCCATGTCCCCTCTAAACTAATTTCTCTTCTTATTCAACTGGCAAAAAATATTTACTCGAGTACTTCCTCGCCCAAAACCTTTCCTCCATGATACCATCGCAGTATATTTATATATTATGATGGTATCTTGGAGGATTACGAGAAGGACTGAAGCAGTTCTACATGATACTATCTCAGTATGTTTATATAACACGATGGTATTTCGGAGGACTTACGAGTGTCTCCTTTGAAAGACTGAAGCGATCTCCTCCATGATATCATCACAATATATTTATATAAGATGATGGTATCATAGAGATCTTTTTGAGAAAAGTGTGTCTTTTGAATAAATGAACATGATACCATCTCAATATATTTATATACCATATTAGTATCATAATTTTGGGGGCATTTCGGGTAAATTGTTTGAGGGCATGAAAGTAAGGGGGATGAGGGCGGGTAATCATTTTGTTTTTCAGGGGCAGCGACGTTCTTTCCCCAAATAAATTCATGTTCTGCTTAATTTTTCAAGTCTGAAGTGGGCTGTTCTATGGCCCATATATAATGGCTTATAGTTAATGTGCAACCAGCAAGTTTCATTTCCTTTGGGCTGAAACATCTCTTTTTTCTTTTTCCTTTTGCTATTACATAAGAAAGCGAGGGGAAAATTAAGGGAAGAGAGACAATAGGAATTGAACTTATATTTATTTTTCGGAAGATTTACTAATATCACTAGACTGTAAGCCTCAGTAACTACATTTCTTCTATCTGGTAACATAGGTTTACACGCGACTTTGTTGGGACTTTCAGTAAACTAGCCAAGCACTAGCAGGCTAAAAAATTTAATCGCTTGTACTATTTACCAAATTTGCCATTAAATTTTCTATAAGTTATATTCTTTTCGATATACGATTTACATAAATATATAACCCCAAAGTGTACAATTAATAGTTGAATCATACTTTGTATACTATTAAGGTATATTGTTATATACAAATGATTTATGTAACTCAAGGGTATCCAATGATCATACAAGTTATTTTGTAAATATTTTTTTCTAGATAGATGTGGATTGTAATTTTTTTTTTTAAATAGGTGTTGTCAGGTAGTTATCTTTAGCTTACTTGGGCATTGCCGTTAATTTTCCTTTTCTTTTTCTTCACTTTCTCCTTTGGGTGCAAATGTGGTTTTTCCATTTATTAAGATTGCAACTTGGCGTAATTGTTGTTTCCTTAAGTGCCTAATGAATTGAGAAACCATTAAGCTGGTGGATTATCGCTGGTTTATATATATTTTATCAAATGGCACTGTTTTATGCAAGTTTCTTCCAACTTCTAGTAAACAGACAAGACACAAATTGCTTTCACCAAAGCATAATTCCATGTTACCAGCTAACAATTTTAAATTATTCTGAAAGCCTACTCTCAATAAAATAAAACTGATGAATCATCTAAGAGCTGAATAGTTTATCCAAAGTGATTGTCGAAAAAGATATTTCCTGGATGTTTAGGATGAAATAAGTTAAAAATTAAGAGTTAAAAAAAAGGATTTATAATATATACCATTTAACATTGGTACGCAATAAAAGTTTCATATAGAGAACTTATGTTTTACATTGTTTGATTTAATGCTAATACAAAATGCAGATAAGGTCTTTTGTATTACTGTTTTCTTTTTTGGATAAGGGAGAGAAAAGAGTAACGAAAATCGAATTTTGTACCTCTAGAATGCATTACAAAGGCGGATATAAATTATAACGTGTGAGTTCAATGAAATTAAATAGCTTTGACTCAGGCTTTGTAAATTGGTTAAAAGATATATTAAATGTACATAGAGATATTTAATTTTGAAAGCATTAACTTAAGTAATCAATGGATTCAGTAACATCTCAAATCCAAAAAATTTAAATTCTCGATTCGCCTCTTAAATGCAATGCCGTTGGTCTACCGTTGAGTTACCTCATAATTCTCGATTATTAATTTCACTATATATGATTCTGTCCATTAATAAGAGACAACGTTTATGCCATAGGTTACCAACTTTTCCAGAGACATTAGCATTGCATGTGACTATATCAACCTAGTCTTAAGGCTTACTTTTCTGTATTTTCTCGACATAATTCAACACCGTTTAAGGGTAAATTTATTATAATCGTTGGTATGCAAAACCCACAGTTAAATAAATCTAATATTACTATTATTTATCTATCAGAACTCAAAACAATAATGCGAAGGGAAACCTCGGAGTAATGATAAAATTGTCTTCATGTGATCTATAAGTAATAGGTTCGAACTGTGAAATCAATCATTAGTATTTGCGTGAGAGTAAGTTACTTAAATCACGTCTCCCTGAAGTGTGACACTTTTATGATCCTATATGAATATGGAATACTTCATGTATTAGATTGTCCTTAGAATAATACTTAATACCTTAACATACAATCTGTCTTTAAAGATTCAAAATATGATTCCTCCTTTTTTAATTCTTTATTTTTGTGAAACTAAAAGGAATAGCTTTTGAATTTAATACTCCCAGAAAATTAAAAAGAAACTGTGAACTGTCTTCTTTTGTCTTCAGCTATACAAGACGTGCAATTTAGCCTATAACCATCTGGTACGACACTTTTGAACAAACCAAAAACATTAAATATGAAACAAAAAATATTGACCCTTTTTAAGGTTCCTCTTTTTATTTATGTGTCCAAATTCATACAATCATAGGTATTTGACCAAGAAGGAGCCAAGTTGCCTGACTTTTGGCATGTGATTGAACTTTGAAATATGGAAATAATAAGTACTAATATTTAAGGTTATGATTAAACTAATCTTTTGGGACTACGTTTCTGATTTAAAAAAAAAATTGGATCTCTAATCTCCGCGAAGTTTTATCAGCTTTCTTTAAAATAATACTAAATATTTTAAGTACAACGTTATTAAAGTAGCAATACTTGATAAATATAATCATGCAAGTGACATTTTAAAAGTAACATTCATTTTATGATTGGAAAACTTTCCTCAATCCAATGTATGATGCATCTTTCTGTATTGTTGGATTGACATAAGTGGTTACATCACTCTGAAATAATTACTACTAGTGCATAAAAATATATTATTATTATATTAGAGGCATGAAAAAGTAATCTATTTTTATTATATAGGGGTAATTTAGTAAATTTAACAATATATTTATTAGTGTTTAGGAAAGAAAAGCTCACCATCTGATCCATATTATATGTTTTTACAGAACTTTACACAGCTTTAAGATTTAGCAATGTTGATTAGACGGATGGACTTATTAATTTTTTTTATTTAAGGTTATGGGAGTAATATTTAAGGTTATGATTAAACTAATCTTTTGGGACTACGTTTCTCATTCAACTATGATAATTGTCGCGGATCTCTAATCTCCTCGAAGTTTTATCAGCTTTCTTTAAAATAATACTCAATATTTTAAGTACAACGTTACTAAGGTAACCATACTTTATAAATATATAAATATAATCATGCAAGTGACATTTTAAAATGTGGCCATCTTGAGATTATTTTAAGTTTAATACTTAACACTTTCCGTAATCCTATGTACGATGTATCTTTCCTGTAGTAGCAAGTGGATATCTAGGTTTCACCGAACATTTGACACAAGTGGTTACGTCACTCTGACAACTTGAGATTATTTAAGTATAATTGAATATATTAGTATATTATACTGTTTTATATTAGTATATTATACTGTTTGTGCATGAATATGTAAGTAAACATACATACATATATTAGACAGAGTGACTGTTAATCAATATAATCAGATTGAAAGTAAAGAATTTGATCTTTTTTCTTTTGTTCGAACAATGCGCTAGGTTCTAATTGTCGTGGCCTTCCCCTCTGGTGGATACGTTTTTGGTGTGATTCATGTGAAGTCGACTTTATCATCATGTTCTATATAATAAGTTTCGATGATATTCATAGCTGAAAAAAAGCCAAAAAATGCAACCTTTGACATTATTCTAAGCAACCCATATTTGCTTTGCACATGAATAATAATTGGAGTATCATATTTAAATTTTATTTTTATTTTTCCTCTCATCTTATCTCAAGAAAGGTAACAGTGTTCTCACTTAACCTCATCATTTATTCAACATTGCAATAATTCATTCCCTAAATATTTTAAACATAAAAACAATATGCAATATGCAACTTGCATGTGAATTTCGATATTTCTATTCTTAATTTTAGAGAAAAATCAAGACCGAGTCCATCCACTCGATCACTCTTGATTTATTGTTAGTACAAGTGTCATTTATGCCTGACTTGAAAATCCAATGGTTGTCAAAGAATTAAATGTATCCAATGCCTTAATTAAGGAGTCTAATCTTGCTAAAAAAGGTCAAAAACACCCCCAAAAAATGCTTCAAACTTCAATGTCATTCATTCAAAGTAGGAAAATGCAAGAAGAAGAAAAAAGCAATAAACGAGAATATTGGTACTTAAGATCGCTTGTTGGTGTTGAGGGATATTTAGGGTAAAAACTTACGAGCTTGAATATTTATATCAAATTAATAGATGCATGTCATGTATTTGCACTTATGCTTCTTTCATTAATCACGATTTATTAACACATATTATCATCTTATTAAGTCACTTAACTATTTTATTAGTTTGTATAATTTGATATAAACATTTGGTATGGATGTATTTTAATGATATTTAGTTCTTTGAATTTGTAAATACAAAATAAATAAACATAGGGAGTAAAATGAATGATAAAAAAAAAAGGAAAGGTTGACAAAAGGAGTAGATAGATTAATTAAGAGAGTACATAGATTAATTAAGAGGCTTACTATGAATGGAGAGGAAGCATCCACGTCTCCTAGGTTGCCCCTCAAACCTCGTACATTGTCTACCTTTTTTTTCTTTTAAATATGTTTTTCGTACATTGTCTCCCTTTTTCTATTTTTATTTCTTTAATGTTTTCGTACATTGCCTCTTCTTGCCGACAATTCTTATGGTATTTTCACATATTTAGTCCCTTAATTATCGATAATTTTTAGTTTTGATCCTTCTGATATGTAATTAAATATATTTATTCTTTGACTAACTAATATATATAAATTTTTTTGTCCCTTTACAAAGTAAATATGTGCTATTTAAACTATTTTTAAAATTATATTATTTTAAAATATGAAGTAACAAAAACACGTTAATATAACACATCAACAATATAATGGTTTAATACTTATTAAATTTATAAAGATTTACAGTTAAAGGATCAAAGTGTACATGTCAATCGATTGAAGGTTAATGTTCAACTAAAAATTATAAGCATCAAAATTAAATTTATCAATATTTGAGAACTAAAAGTACTAATTTCCCTTTCGTTTTTTTTCATTATTTTCTTTCATAGGATTCACCATTTCTTGATTTTTATACTTATCGTAAACCCTCCAAGAAGAAAGATCATAAAGGAAGATCCAGAACATTTTTCCTGTTTTCTCATTTTGTGTCTATTCAGCGTATTTAATAAATTTTACTCCCTCCATTCACTTATACTTGTTCAAGTGAACTTTGCACACCCTTTACAAAATAATAAATAAAGTGCATATTTTACCATGATACCCATATTAATTGGTGTGTAATTGTATTGGATTTGAAAAATGATTTGGAATGAGTAATTAATGCTTAGGACAAAACAAGAAAAACAAATTATATTTCTCTTGATATGCGAAAGTGGACAAGTAAAAGTAAAAATCTATTTTTGTAATAATAGACAAGTAAAAGTGAACGGAAGAAGTATTAATAACATTTCCTATATTAAAACCCTAGTTTAATGCCTTAACCTACCTTGCTGGCCCCAAACCATACAGACCAAGAAAAGTGTAATCATGTAAATAATCTATTAATTGTACCTTTGATTTATTTCATTTTGATATCGCTTTTCCTTAGATTACTCAAAATTCAAGTATTGCAATCATGTACTGCAATTTATTACTCCGTAACTTTTATAAATTGCTAGTTGCTACATATAGAAATCCTTGAACTCACGACATTTGACAAATGGTTAGGGTACCAAATTTTTTCATAAATTATATAGTACAAAAATATCATCGACTTAAGGACAATAATGTATATGTCCAGAATATCGACCAAGTACAAAAGCATCTTTTTCTTTAAGAGATTGATTGCCTTTGTCCATCAGGAATGTTTAACTACACCCAGTTCTTTGGATTGGATTTTTAAACCTTTAAACAATCCTAGTCGAAGATTACTTGGAAATATTGGACAAAAATTGGTGGACGGCTGCAGAAGGGGCTAGAAGGTAACGTGGCAGGTATTGAATAGGTAGATTTTTTTAAATAAAAAATAGGTGTAGTATATAAGTTAAAAAAATAGTAAAAGTTTTCTATATTGAAAATATTTTTTACGAAAATTTCAGAAATCTCCTCTTAGATTTAGTTTCGTAACACTAACCTCGCTTTTTAGTTCACAATATCACACTTAACTCCCTTATGTTAATTTATTTATAAGAATGATTCTTTTAATCAATTTATATGTAAAAAAATATAATTGAACTAATATACCCTTCGTTTAGAATAAAATTTTCCCACAATGATATCATCATGTATTATTTGTTATGTTTGAAATTTGAATTTACGTTGATGGGTTATAATCTGAAAAGGATAATGGCTTAGCTTAAGTAGTAAAAAAAAAAAAAAGGATCTAATATTACATTATTATGTGTGAATAAGCAAATACTCAATAGTTATTGATCTGTGATGAGTAGACACTCTCTATAAATAGAGAACCCTTGTTTCCTAACTATCAGAACCTTACCGTATTTTATTCTTAAATGATAAAAGTTGACATCCCATCAATCGAGTTCTTCAGGCTATGAGAGCATGATAGCTAGTGGATTGTGAAAATTAGTCTGTTGTCAAATCAATGGAGTTGAACGAATCATTTGTTTAACCTTAACTCAAGATTATGATTTTATATTTATACGTTGTGTCTTAATAATCTCTATCAAAGTTGTCGATGTTCTTACATATTAATTAGGGAGTCAAAACTCTAAAAGACGGATACGAAAAGAGAGAAAAAAAAACTAAAATGCAACATTTTGAATTGAAGCTACATGCCTTGTTACATCACAAGAGAAGAATGTTAGTGCCAATGATTCTTTTATCTGGATATTGACATTGAATTGTTTTAAGGTAAGAAGGGATAAAACAAAAATCGTTGTGGATTGATTCTTTATGTATATTCTCTCTAAAGGCCAAAAGGATGTGTGACGTGTCGCAATGTGAAAGCCTGAGATGAACTGTGTCGCACTATCATGCACATTGAAGAAACCAAGGTTTACGGGAGGTAATTGAAGATCAAGTAAAATGGTTTTGGAATATATTCATTATTATCAATAAACAAAAACTATTTCTTCTTTTTGAAAAGGCAAAAAAGGTCAATCTAGGAGGAAGATTCCCCTTCTCTATTTCGGGCTTTCCTTCGTTTTCAAGATTTGTTTTTGAGTTTTCACTTGATATCCGTTATTTGTATTGGGGTCCGATTAAATTTGACATATATCACACTGAAAAAATCTTACATTGGATGTAAAATTCACCTTACCCAAAAATGAACTCATACCTAAAGCTTGAATCCGAAACTTTTGATTCAGGATGGAAGAATATTTATCGTTCCATTGAAACTGTCGATCGTACTTTTCAAGATATATGCACATGACTAAATAGTGTAATTTAACCAAGTAATCGTCTGCGGTCGAATTTTGGCCTCTCGTTTCGTTAGGAGACAAGCTGAACATCTGTGCAAAAATAGGTAGAAGCAAACAAAAGGAAAGAAAAGGTGAATGCAAAACATGTTAGTTACATGGTAGCCAACTAATAAGGTACTATAGTAGATTTTATTGGTCCAAGAAATCTAAGGCAGTCAAAAATTGCGACAAGGGCATTATTTGCCTCTTTATAAGGTCAAGTAACGTGATAACTTGTTGTCCCAGGATATATAATTTCTCTAGGAAGCATCGAAGATAGCTTTTTGCTCAAGTGATAAAGATTGAGGCGTTTGTAATTTAAGTCACAATTCGAAGTCTATGTCACAAGAATTAAGCTTGCTATTTTTAAACTGATAAGGGTAAACAGACAGACCTATTATTTTCGAGTTTCATAAGCTACGGCTAATCTAACAGAATTTTCGGTTAAGAAAAAGGGTGTGTGTTTTCCAATTTTTTCATTTTTGTTTGGTGGTGTTTGGGTGGAGCGACGTTCCACCAACTACCTCACTATCACTCAACCCACCCCCACCCACTCCCATGGTGTGGGATAGGCACCACCCAACTCACCTCCCTCCAATCAAATTTTTGGGTGACTTCATTTAATTTAATACTTTCCTAAAAATGAAAAATTTGTATGGTTAAAGTGGTGGTTTGGGTGGAGTGGGGTGGTGGCGGTGGTGTGGAGGTGTGGTGGGGGATGGTGGTGGTTGGTAGGTGGGTTGTTGGCGGGAGTGGGTGGTGTTTTTTGAAAATTTTTTTTTATTAAAATAAAATATATGAAATAGAAAACTTGAGAAAAAAATGGGTGGAGCGGTGGTGTGGGGTGGTGGTGGTGTGGGATAGGGTGGGTGAAGATTAAATGCTTTCGAGGGTGGTGGTTGGGTGGAGTTGGGTGGTGGCGGCAGGGTAGGTGTGGGGTGGTGGGGTTGATAGGGCTTGGGTGAGTATTTTTTGAAAATTTTTTGTTTATTAGCCAACCGAACATGAAAAAATAAGTAAGAAATTTACTTATTTTCAAAAACACATTTTTGAGAAAACATTTTCCATGGAAAATATTTTCTCCTGTACCGAACACACCCAAAAAGGATGGTTGTAAGCTCGTGCTTGGATGAAGATGGGCTACTTGTTCCAATAAAAAAATTTTTTTTAAAAAAAGTCACATTCCAACTGCAAATTAATACTAATCTTTATTTTCTTAATTAATCACATGGTGGGTAACGATGTCATTTCTTGGTCGTCAACTAAGGAAAACGACGGTTCTCTTATATCAAACGGAGAATAATCTTCTCCATCTCTTTTTGGTTTATCATTTCTCCTTCATCTCTTTTTGTCACACTTATATAAAAATCATATCCTCTCCAATTTTAAATTAAGAAAAAAAAAAAAAAAAAAAGTAAGCACATATTATTAAAGGTATTTATTGGCCAAAAAACCTTATTGATTTATTGGTTTCTTTTTTCAAGTAATTTTCCACGCAAACCTTTTCAGATAAAAGGTAACAAGGGAATACTTTTATGCCATGCTCGTGTGGGACTTTATTAGGTTGTTAAGGGTGATAATATAATCCTCATTTTGGGTTATTCCTCTTGTTTAGCAACTTTAAGCACATGGATTTCATCAAGAATCATGTAATTATATTGAGATGATAACTATTACTATTACAACTATTACCACAGAGCTGACAAGGTAAAAGCCACATAAGGGGTATATTTATTTTTAAATTGTTTAGGATAATTATAGAGGATATATGAACCAATTTGATAGTTTTAAGGGTAAATTTGAATTTTTTGTTTATCTACGTAGCTCCATCTAAACAAATGTCAGAGTCAAGATGAACATTCATTAGAGGAAGAGACTTATTAATTTTTAAGACAAAAGATAACAACAAAGATTGATTTTTATGGACTGATAGGTAAAGGAACAACAGATGTAAAACACATCAAATACTTAGAAGTAAATATAAACCTTAATGGTAAAGAAATGGATCATGATAACTCAACCCCAAAAATTAGCTTATGAGGGGAGGATTGTCCAAGTCCATATAAGGAGACTACCCATCTCATTAACCACCGATGAGAGACTTTTTTCATTCTTCAACACCCCACCTCACACCCAGGACTGGACATCTGGTGCGTGGACAATTTAATTTGGCGGCCCACATCGGGTGAGACAAGTCCTGCTCTGATACCATGTAAAGAAATGGATCATGGGCCTAACTCAACCCCAAAAGCTAGCTTAAGAGGGGAGGATTGCCCAAGTCCATATAAGGAGACCACCCATCTCATTAACCACCGATGAGGGACTTTTTTCGTTCTTCAACGTAATTAGTCGTAAACTTATGATCAAAATTAACTGTTGGTTCTTGACACACAATTTTGGTATAGCTCTATTCGTCCTCTTTGTCAAAGAATTTCTAACGACTCGAATTATACGAAGAGGGAGAATAGTTCTTGGCTAGTAAAAGTACATTTTTAGCTGCTCTTGATTAATATCATTATTCATAGAAATTTATAAAATTATCTTTTACAAGAATGAAGCAATTCATCGACTACTTGACATGATTGGAGACAAAATCGATTCTTTAAACTTTCCAACACAAAAATATCTCCAGAAGATAATACTGCCTCATGGTTCCTATTTTTTTCCCTACTAAAAAATCATTATTTTTCCACTGAATTTTCCACTGAAAAATGTTCAGTAGCTATATCCCACTGAATGTCGGTGGGAAAAAACCTAAATCATAGTATTTTCACACAGAAAAATTAGAAAGTTTCTCAGCGTTTCAATGGGAACCTGTTTCCCACCTTGTGTTTTCCTAGTAAGATTGTTCGGTGGGAATGAGGTGAAAATATCATGTTTTGTAGCACAAATTTCCCATTAAATGTCGGTGGGAAAAACTTCTATTTCTAGTAGTGTTTGTCTTTAATTTGTGATTATTGATACATTTCTTAATAACTTTAATTAAGAGTGTTTATCTAAACTACTCTTTAATATTTCATCAATGTAAGGAAAATATGAAAAAGTAACTAATACTTAAAAAAAAACAAATAATTTCGAATAACTTAAGTTTACTAAAACGATTAACATTTGAAATTGGAGAATAATAGACTATTTCGACTGGGGCCTTTGGTTAGATATGTAACTTCTCTTCATCAAGTACGAGCTCCCCTTGTATTGTGTCCTAAAGAAAAAAGTATTTCCTAGGACAAGAAGTTACCACGTTGCATGACCTAGCTTAAAATAAAACTAAAGATTTGAGCCCATCCTTGACCAACACAGATCTTCTACCTTTTCTTTTTTGATTTCTCATTCAATATCGACATGTATTTTGGAAATTATTCTGATTTTGCCACCACATAGAATCCATTTAAGGGAAAGCGCTTTTTGCAAAATTATTTTCGTTTATCAAAATTTGAACTCAGAGAACTATAAATAAGAATGAACGAAACCTGTCTATTTCATGCAAAATCCATCACAACTCTTAATGGTAGATCTTCTACCAATTAATTGGCTACAATGACAACGATAATTTTGCTCCTGCATTTGGTGGATCTTATCCTTTTTTTCCTGTCCAAGTTGTCAGTTTCTCTCTTAAAGGAGAAAAACAAGGGGCCAACAAATTGGACCAAGATGATTATTAGTTTTTAATCTTACTTATTATCTTGCTTGTTGATCAATTATTCCTAGTCCCGTTTTGGTTACGTGTATATACATATCTTGCAAAAGAAAAATAATGTGACGAGAGATGATCTTCCAACCCCACCCCTCCCCTTTTACTTTCTCGATTGTGTTGCATATAAGAATAAAAAATGAAATTAATTAAACTTCTCCTCTAACAAATATTTCTTCTGTTTCGATTTATGTGGCGAAATTTGACTTGAGATGAAATTTAAGAAAGAAAAAAGACTTTCAAACCTTGCAATTGTATATATGTCATAACAATTTTGTGATAATAAAAGCATGAGATCAAGGGTAAAGGAAAATTTTAAAATTAAGTTATTTTCAAATATATCATTTTGCTGTTTTGGCAGTCCAAATACTACTCCAAAAATACATTTTTAAACACATTTTTGTATCGTACATTTTTAAACACATTTTTAAACATATATCTAATTTGTATCTTTCTAGATAATAAACCGAGCATGAGATCAAAGATATAAATCGAGAAATTTAAACTTCATTGGTTAAAGGTATAACTAATTTCAGAATAAATTTATACCTTCAATCAAATAAAGTATAAACTATTGGACCAAGATGACTATTAGTTTTTAATCTTACTTATTATCTTGCTTGTCCCGTTTTGATTACGATCTTCCAAAAGAAAAATAATGTGACAAGAGATGGTCTTCCACCCCCACCCCTCCCCTTTTACTTTCTTGATGGTGTTGTATATGAGAATAGAAAATGAAAAATTAAACTTCTCCTCTAACAAATATTCCTTATGTTTCAATTTATGTGACGAATTTTAACTAGAGATGAAATTTATTAAAGAAAAATGACTTTAAAATCTTGCAATTGTATAGATATCACAACAATTTCGTGACGATAAAAGCATGGATCAAGGGTAGATGAATTTTTTTAAATTAAATTATTTTTAAATATATAATTTTGCTGTTCTTGCAATCCAAATAGGCAAATACTACTCCAAAAATACATTTTTAAACACTTTTTAAAACACATTTTTGTATCATATATAACTTGATTTATTATTAATTATATTTTTATATGCGTCACAAAAACATAATTGATCATTGCTTCTCAATTAAATCTTCCTCACTTGATCCCAAAAAACACTACAAATCAAATATGAAAGTGATAAAGTGTATTTAATTTAACTAAAGCCCTTGATGTGTAGAATATCATTAGTCATAAACCCTTTTTCCTATCAAAATTATAGCACCGCATAAGTTGCATATTTTTGCTTTTATTTTGAGGTTAAAGTAATCTTATCATTCTAATGGGGTAATTAATACAATAAACTTAGTAGGCGTTTGGCCATGAAAACCAAATATTTTTCATTTTATTTGGTAAATGCAAAGACAGTGACAAACATTTAATGATTTGAAAGTGAAAAAAATAAGAAAAAAAAAAGTGAAAAACAAGTTTTGGTTGCTTTCCAAATTCCAAATACAACTTCCTCTTAGGGCCTTAATGGAGTAATAAAGTAAGAAAAAAGCAAAGACAGATGACAAACATCATGATTTGAGTGATTAGAAGGCTGACCCTTGCTTCCTCTTAAGGCATATATATTACGTCCTTAAACATTTTTCCTTAAATTTTCCAAATTTGGTAAGTAACCTTCAACTTCTTCATCCTGGACTCCACAAGGTTCGGCCCGTGTTTTTACGATGATTTCTCAATACCGGCTACAACCGGTTGCCGGTAATATCAAACATATCAACAACTCCATCTTTATTGGTCCCCTTATTTTTAATTTTTACCTCCCACGTATCTTTCTAGTCCCTTCAAATCCAGCCGTCCACCAATTCTTTAGGGGTCGTTGGGCTCGGGAGATAAGGTGGATGTTTCAGGATATATATCCTAGATTAAATTTAAACTTCCTTGATTGAAGGTATAACTACTTTCAGAATAAATTTATAACTTCAACCAAATAAAGTATAAACTATTTAATCTCAAACTTAATCCTGAAATATATCACCTTATTTCATCAAACTTTGGTGTTATTTTATCCCACCCGAAAGTTCATATAAATTAGTTCAAGAATTATAATCCAACAACTATAATTTCGGAATAATTTAATTCGCGAACCAAACGACATATTTACAAGTCAAATCCAACGGCAGAACGGAGTTACATAAATCCTATGGACTAAGGCAAATTTATTTATTTATTTATTTATTAAATAAATTTTAGTCCCATGGGACTATTTTGTATTTATTAAATCAAAAGGTCCAGCAGAAGTAAAGAAATGCAAAAAACGAAAATACATGGACTAAAAGTTGAAAGCTACTAAAACATGTAAAAGCCCTAAAACATTGGTACTTTCCTAAACTATGTTGTCTCCTCCATCTCAGGTGTACTCCAACAGTGAAGCTCCTCCGATCGATTCTCTGCAACCATCGTTATCGTTCCACCTCAGGTAAGATAACCTTCCACTTATTGTTTGTGTGCTATTGTTCTGGTTGAAATCTCAATATCTCACTTTTCTTCATGATTTTCCTCTTCTTGTTAGTATCGTGGTCGATGCCCAAATCGAGCTCTCCTTCAAATAATCAAGTGTTCTTTTGCTCAAATCCTCTTGTATTCGCTCCGTATGCTCTTCTTCATCTCCTTTGCATATTTCGCAGAACCCCTTTCATGTTGGTGTTTGTTTGTTCGGTTATTTGTTGTGTAAACTTTTCCGATGTGATTTGCCCTGTGATTTCTCTAATTCTTCACAATAGATGATGACTTTTGTCTGTACCCAGATCTGAGAGTCATTTCTGTGTTCTGCTTTTTCTCAATGTGTAAATCTTCCTGATTCTTGTGCATTCTGATGCCCTTTGAGTGGTTTTTATGTGACTTTCCTTTGCTCTTCCTTGTGGTAAGTTGTGTTGACATTTCTGTCCTCCCCTTATGAATGTTCTCCATGGTATTTGTTAACTTACGCTCTAATCCTCGCATAAGGTATTTGGGATTTATCACCGTTAATGATCTTTCTTTGTTCCACCTCCATTTCTATAAAACCGTGGTATCTCAAATTGCCCTTGTCCAAGGCCCGGTTTGTTAGGGAATCGCAAGTTTATTCCCTTCCCTTAACATGTGCTCATATCTAATTTGTATATCTCTCGCTCATTTCAACAATTTCCTCCACCCATTCAACTATGTTCCAAGGTGGTTTCCATTCATCCGAAAGAATCGTGTTAACAATTTGGAGTCGGTCCGTATTATAATGCAATGTAAATGTTTGCTTTTACAATACTTGATTGCCTCCAAAATTGCTATAGTTTCAAACTTTCGGTGTTTGAAGTGTAACTAATCTCTTCACCGAGCATACATTAGATCTCCCGAATTGTTCCTTAGCAAAAACCATAAGAACTCCTACCGGATTTCCTCCGGATGCCCCATCCGTATCGCATATAATCCATCCCTCCGGAGGGAATTTCCATAGTACCTTAGTGACCTTCAATCTAGTCGTTCCTTCCTCTAGTACTTGTATCATATCTCTCCTTTTGTATGGGACCCGTTTCATAGAAGGATTCCTAACTTGCACCAGTCTTTGAATTGTTAAGTACACCGATAAATGACTCTACCTACGTACTTATGCCCTCCATGTTTGATTGAATTTCTTCTCTTCCACGCTTCCCATACAACTATAGTAAAGTGATGCTTGAAAAAATGGTTTAAGCCTCCCGATCCACAAGGGCTTGCCACCATTTCAATATTATTTGTTGTAGTTGTAATCCTTCCACATTGATACCGCAAAAGAGAAAAATAGGACCAAGTCCCGTTAGTCGAAAAGGATTTGGCAAAAAGATGTTGTATTGTTTCCTCTTGTGGAGTTGAGCAACACCAAGATCTTGAAGCCATATTATAGTGCATCTTCTTCAAAACATCATCAAGTGGCAACTTGAATTTCCAACATCTCCATAAGAAAAAGGAAATTTTAAAAGGAAGCCCTTTATCCACACGTGCTTATAGGTCTTATTTGGTCGCCCTCTCAACCTTATGTACTCCCTGTGCCGATTTTACGAAAATTCCCCTTTAGTATCCAAGAGCCACCAAGGTCTATCCATGCCCTTCTCCCAGGATGGTGGCAGTATAGTATCAGTAATATGCTGAACTATATCTTGGGGTAACAATTCATTAAGCAGAACTGTGTTCCATCTCCCATCTTGACTGACTTCATTCATATTTTGAATCCTCACATCATAATACTCCTCAGAGGTAGGAATTTCCCATTTTTGTTTGCCACCAAATTTGATGCTCTATCAAATCTCTTGCCTGTAGCATCTTCTTCCATGTTTGTGATCCATACTTCCATTGTGACACAACTGAATTCACCTTCTTGTTATATTTAGTGCTCATGAAAGCACCCCATAATGATAGTCTAGTTCTGATATTCTACCAAAGTTTGCAATATAAGGCCATAGATACATCATGCATAGATCTGAAACCTAATCCTCCTTCTTTCACTGGTAGACAAAGATTGTGCCAAGCCGACCAATGTCTACTCTTTCCCCAATGTTATTGCTCCAAAAAATTGAGCAAACATTCTCGTGCATTTCCTTAATGACACAATCCGGTGGATTCATTCTTCGAAAGCATGTGAAGAGGTAAACTCTGCAAGACATGCTTAATCAATATAGCCCTACCTCCAAAGGATAGCATCTTACCCTTCCAAGATTGCAATCTGTTCATTATCTTTATCAAAGTAGGATTATAAAACTCTTTCTTTCTTCTGCTATAAAAAATTGGACAACCCAAATATGTAAAGGGAAAATCCTTTTTGATTATTCATGTTGCCACTTCTACCATAATCTTTATATCACCTGGAACATTATGGTGAATGTACACAGAACTTTTCTCCCTGTTGATCTTCTGCCCTGAAGTCACCTCATAGTTTTTAACACCTCCACAATCAACCTTAGAGAAAACAGATCAAACCAAGTAAATATGATCATGTCATCTCGCATATGCCAAATGAGTAATCTTAGGACTCCATTTAGGCATCCCATACCCTTTATAATGTGCTATATGCAATAAGGCATCCAAATTTCTTGTTAATACCTCAGTTGCCAAGATGAAAAGAGTAGGGGACAATGGGTCACCTTGCTTGACCCCTCTTGATGATTGGAAAAAGTCTTGTTGCTGACCATTTAAAAGAATAGAATACCAATTGTTACTGATTATTCTAAATACCATATCAATTATCCTTTCTGAAAAGCCCATCTTTCTCAACACCTTAGTTAAGAATAATCAAGACACTCTGTCATAGGCCTTAGCCATATCCAGTTTTAGAACTACATTAGTAGTCTTGGTTCTAAGTCTAATATCTGCAATGATTTCTTGAGTCAACAACACATTCTCCACGATACTTCTTCCTTTAACAAAACCAGCTTGATTTAAAGAGATAATATCTGCCAAACCATCAACCAGTCTTTCATGCAACAATCTTGAGAATATTTTGTTCACAAAATTACTCAAACTTATTGGTCTCATATCAGAAAAGGTATTTACCACATCCTTTTTTGGTAATAAGACCAAGTTAGTATGAGTTATAAACTTTGGAAGGTCTGCCCCACAGAAAAAAGCTTTCACCATGTTAGTAATATCTTCCCCAACAATTTCCCAACATGTTTGAAAAAAGAGCCAGTAAAACCTGCACTTTCCCCACTTAAGCTGAAAACTACCTTTCTAACCTCCTCATGATTTGGCATTGCATGAATGTATTCATTTTGTTCTTCAGAAATCATTGTAGGCACATGGTCCAGCATTTCAAACTTCTCAGGATCATTCTCTTTTGTAAATTGTGCCTTGAAAAATCTGATAGCTTCTTCAGCCATACCTTCTTCATTCTCTATCCAGTTTCCACTCTGATCCTGTATCCTTCTAAGTTGCAATCTCTTCCTCCTCCCTTGTACATATGCATGAAAAAACTTGGTATTCCTATCCCCATCCTGAAACCACTGCATCCCTGCCTTTTATTTCCAGAATTCTTCTTCTAAATGTAAATACCTATTCAGATCAGCCTGGACTCTATGTAGTCTCTCTTTGTTATTGGGAGTAGGTTGCAATTCAAACTGAATCTCATGCACTTTGACTACATCTTCCAAAGTTTCTATCTCTTGAAAAATATTTCCAAAGGTCTGTCTACTCCATTGGGAAAGAGCTTCCTTCACCTTTTTCAACTTATGATGGAAAAGAATGAAAGGATTGGCCATGAAATCAGCTTTCCAATGATTTTTTACAGTATCTATGAAGGTTTCATTCTTAGCCCAAAAATTTAACAACTTAAAAGGCTTTTTAATATTTGCAAAGTTAGCAGAATATGATATTAAAAGAGGGGCATGATAAGACCCAGTTCTGATCAAATGAGTAACTTCAATACCAGGATATCTATTCTGTAACTCTGCATTTCCAAGACATCTATCCAGCCTTTTAAAAATACAATCATCACCACTCTGCCCATTCCACCATGTGTATCTACTGCCCTTAAAACCCAGATCATTCACATTACAATTTTGTATGCACTGGATGAAGTCCTGCACCTCATTACTTCCAACAGGTAAACCCCCATACTTCTCTTCCCTTGATTTTATAACATTGAAATCACCTCCTATCATCCATGGTATAGTCATATTCATAGCAGCATCTTCCAATGATTCCCATAGTTCCAATCTTTCATTTTGAGTGCATTTAGCATATACCAAAGTGACAATTAGATCCTCCTGAAGATTTCGATTTTTCAATTTAATGGTAAGGTGTTGTGCATGATCCACCATCACCATTACTTCAAATAAATCATCAATAAAAGCCCAAATCTTTCCTGACACATTCACTAGAGCAGTATTCAGACCCAACCTCCTTCTATACTCCTCAATCTTGTCAGCATCTTGAAAGGGTTCCATCAACCCTATAACCACAAAATGATACTTCAAATGCATTTTCAGTAACCTTTGAAAAGCTTCTTGTGTGTTAACAGATCTAATATTCCATATGATAGCATTCATGATGAAACAGTAGATTTCTTATGAGTTCTTCTGGTTGTTATTCCACTGCCTGCTGGAACACTAGTCTCCCTTTGATTCTTTTTCTTGTCTCTACCTACTCCTTTCTCAAAAAGTTTTGGTGAAATATCTCCTGCCCTTGCAACAGCTTGAATATTTTTATCAATGGAATGCACATCCAGATCTCCTTTTGCTGCAAAACCTGTCACTTTTCCTTCACTGCCTATTTCAGTCGCAACCAATTGTCCAGTATCTTGATTTTTGAGAAGTAACTGCATATTATTTTGCTGCCTGTTTGTTGAAATGTTATCATTTTTATCTGCATCCTTTGTACCATTCTCCTGTTCTGCACCTTTTTTATTCACCTGCTGAATATTTGCATCCTCCTTTGTCTTGTTTTCCTCAGATTCCCCACCTTGTTGTAATGGTGTAATAGTGGTATTCCTTTCTTGTTGTGGTACTTTGTCATGCAATTGTGTGTTGTATTCTTTATCATGCTCTTCTGCAAGGCCTCTTCTCCTTGTTGAGGTTGTGAACTTTGAACTTCTGAGGCATTATCACCTATTTCTTGTCCTAATGAGTTACTATTTGAACTAACTTTCACTTCTTTCACTGGACTGCTTTGGCTTGCACTCTTCTCTTGTTGCTTTTCTACTACTTTTCTTTTCGTGTTGTCTGGTTACCCTCATCTATTGTAAATCTTTCAGTGATCCACTCTTTTGTGCTGGGCTGATTCTCCTTTACATATCCATCTTGACTCTTTTCTGTTGTGTTTGCAGTTTTTTGTGCTGAACCAGAAGTGCTACATTCCACCTTATCCTCTTCATTATAGTTATTCTCCAATATTGCAAAGGTGTTTTGTGTTGCTACTTTGTCTGCATCTGCATCCATATTCTTGGTATTATCTCCCACTTTTCCTATTATGATGCCACTTTTATCCCTTATATATTTACTTGTTCTAGTCATCCATTCTTGTTTGCCATGTTTAAAGCTGGGCAGATCATTGTTGATTTTCTTCCTCTGATCTGCAGCAGTCCCAACTTCATGATTTTCCTTTCTCAATTTCTCCCTGTATTGTTTCTCCAATTCTGGATGTAGAGCCCTACAATCAGCTTCCCCATGGCCTTGAAGTTTGCAATGCTTGCAATATTTAGGAAGGTAATCATAATTAATTTTAATCCACTTTGATTTCAGTTCACCCGTGATATCGTTCTCCTCAGATATGTGAATTCTTTGAGGATGTTCTGCTAGTAAATAAATTTCCACTTTCACCTTTGCACAACTAGGTCTTGTTCTGTTTGTTGTTGCCAGATCTACAACTAGTGGTTTCCCAACAGTTGAAGCCATTGAGAAAACTGCTTCTCTTGCAAAGAAATTCAGAGGCAACTCTGGAAAACTAATCCATGCTACAACCACTAAGGTTTCCTCCTTTGGATTAAACCAAGGGTTCCAGATTAATGGTCGCATCTGACAATATCTATCATGTATCTTTAAATAATAAGCAGGGGTAGACATCATCCTTACATAGTCTTCTAGCAAATTGAGACGAATTAAGATGTGTCTCTCTTCTATCAATCCAATTGTACAAGGACCTTTAATCCCACATTGTCTTTGGTACAGCAGTCCTTAATTCCTTTATGTCAATGTTATCGTACGAAAACTTACCAAGAATTGCATATTGTAAGTTTTCTTGAATTATCAATTGTTTGACCTCCGATGACTTCCAACATAAATGTGGTTCTCCCTGAACGTAAGTCACCGGTTTAGGAGGTACTACAATCTGGGCAGCAACATTTGTAATTGGCTTCAAAATATTGGCATAGCTAGTTGAAGGTTGAGTGGTAGGCAAAATCGTAGGTATGTTTGTGGTTTTTTGGATGGCTTGTGGTAGAGTATCAGGGATAGTAGGTACGTTTATGGTTTTTTGGGTAGTTTGTGGTTGAGGGACCGCAGGTTGAATGGTCTCCGGAGGAGGCTATCCTCCGGTGGGGTTGGCCATAGTGGCCGTCAATTGTGATTGCTTTCAGGCGGCTAGGGCTCCTCAAGAAAGGCCTTATGATGCAAATTATTCTAGTCTAAGGCAAATTTATTGTCTATGATGTTGCAATTTCGTTTTGTTGTCAATAAAGCTTTATCATAGAAAGAAAAAAAAAATCCTCGTGTATATCGTTTATTAGGAAATACTCCAATTTTATATCCAAACCATATATGTCAAATAAGGATTTCTACTCTCTAGAGGCCAAAATTTAAGATTTACTCAACTTTTTCCTGTTTTATTATATTACTGTCGTTACTCCAGATGCTAATTGGTGGCAAAAATCTATTTGTTGTTTTTCCCTTGATTATCTATTTGCTTAGTGTTGATTCTTTTAATTTTACAAGTGACTTTAACTTAGGAGTTGTTTGGATATAGGGGTTTTTTTGCAATTTGATATCTCATATTAGTGTTTAGTTATACATTAGACTGATGTTTTGGTTAGTTTTTTAAGATGAGTTACTGGTGTGTGAAATTGTTTTTTACACTCACTAAACTTTTAACTTTTTTGCAAGTGAATTACATTATCCAAACACAATTTCAGCTACTCCCTCTGTCTCATTTACATGAAGGTGTTTGACTGGGCACGAAGTTTAAGAAATAAAGAAAAACTTTTGAAAATTGTTGTCTAAAATAAACTATAAAAATTTGTGTGCAAACATTGTTTCATTAATGATAAAAATGTAGATTTAAAGTTGAATTGTTACTAAATATAAAAATGTGTTATTCTTTTTGGGATTGACTAAAAAAGAAAGAGTGTCATATAAAGTGGGACGGAGGGAGTATTAAATACCATTATTGAACTTGAACTTCAAACTTTTTTTTTTCTTTGATTTCAACCAAATGTATATATCAAACGCCTGCGTAATTTCAACGTAGATATACATTTTTCAATATAATTCAAGTCTGAATAAAGTGTCTTTTGAGAGGAAATGTGAAAAAGAAGTGTTCGACAACTTAAGGAAATGTGAAAAAGAAGTGTTCCACAACTTTTCAGTCTTTCATAGGGTCACCTAGCAATGATGGTAGTTATTCCTAGGAAAAGATAGGTAGTTGAAATTATCTAGGAAAAGGAAGTGCTATTCACCCTAAGAAATGAATCCACCAGCCTATAATTAAAGTCGTTTAAGTATTCGACTTAAAACCCTACTTCTTAATCTCCTCATATATAAGTTAATACTAGTTGTACCTTTTTGTATATCTTTTGGCTACTTAATTTTGCTTTGCATCAATATCGGAACCAAAAAAATCATTCAAAGAGTACAGGTGAAGTGGTAGATATGGTTTGAATTTCTCCGCCGTTAGTGGAAATTATAATTTGAACCATGGGAATGAAAAACCTTTCGATAGAGAGCAATTTACTCTCTTTAATTAGAGAGTTCATTAGGAGCTAATTTGAATTAATCGATTCAATAGAATTATATGATTGTCACGACTTTGAAGCAACTGTGCAGTGTAAACTAAATCCAACTAATGCATGTATATCAGCTAGGACGTTACCTGATGATATCATTCTAGTTAAGTTTAAAGTATTTTAAATAGGCTATCAGGTGAAAATAAGATTGATTACCTACTTTTATTTTGAAAATGAAACTGATATTTGAAAAATTGTAAGTCATTTTATTCTTAAATAATTATTTTACAATTTAATTAACCCCTCTCTATCTCTTTATTTTATATTCCTTTTTTTTTTTCTTTTTTTTTTGGGTGCGTGTGTGTGCGTTTGTGTGTGTGTTTGCGAATGGGGGCTAAAATCAAGAAAAGGTGGTATACACTGTACTGTAGTTTTGTCGGCAAGAAAGTGCTGACAAACGAGGTTTGATGGGGCTAGGTTAAGGACACGTGGGCCCTTCTCCTTCGTTTATAGGAGTAAGCCACTGCATGTCTTTACCCCTTGTCTAGTCAACCTTGCCTTTTCTTTTTTATCATTGATTTAATATTTCCTATTGATTTAATATTTCCTACTTTTGTTTATTATTCCACTTGACAATAACTACTTACCCCATCCCATTTTTATGTTTTTTTTACTCTCTATATAAAAAAAAATGATATCTTCCCTTATTAGAAATTATTAATTATAGTAATTTCGTTTTATTTTTATAATGACATGATTGTTGGACTTTACCACACGCTTATTTACATTATTAGATATGAAAAACCGTGCATAGCACGGGCCCAGCAAAATATAATTGTTTTTTGCAGTCTGTGTTCTTACGTTAGTTTTGGTATCGTCAATATGCGACTTGATAAGCTTGACCATATAGTAATTTGACGGTGAAGACACAATAATGCAAAACTGCTTTTCGAGTGAACCAATTAGTTATTTCGAATTCTTGGTGATTGACTTGAGGCAATTGAAGAGTTACAAGATGCCAATAACTGCAATTATAGGAAAATAGTTAATTTACTACTATAACTCTGTATACGGGTAAAACCGAGGATACAAGCACGCTCGGTTTCCCGTTGTTATGGTTATGCTCGGTCACGGTACGACTATCTCCCCGGAAATGAGGCTTCGAGTTCGGGCCGGGATGAGGCGATAAAGGAAGGGCGATTGACTGCCATTAGCAGAAAATCGAAATATCCGTCCTCAACCGGATATTTCAGCGTCTATCTCGACAATACAGCTGTCACCAGATTTACTTGCTTTATTTAGAGTTGTACTAGGGTTGAAACTCCTCTACTATATAAAGAGGAGGTTATCATTCATGAAGGGGGTTGGCAATAGCAAGGAGAGAAATAGTTTACATCAACTATCATAAGAATCTTATTAAATCTGTTCCCATCTGTTCTTAAGTTCATTTTTATTATACCTCGTGAGAGTTCGTAACAAAAGGTATCGACCTTGATTTCTATACCCGAGGCCAGACGCACTTAACATTTGGTCAAATCTGCTTCTCTGTTCATTTATTGACATGTCTCGCTATTTAATCTTGAATTGAATTTAGCCACATATCTTTGGCATCACACATAAATTTAATTGTTCTCCGTTTTAAGGTTAAATGCTTTTGTTCAATACAACATTTTGGTCTCGATTGTTTTTTAATGTTAATCGTGTCCAACTTAGTTTGTTCTTGCGCTCGTGGCAACAATTGCGAGAATCCAAAACCGCTAGACATCTCGGAAGAGATCATAGCACAATTGTAAAATCGAGGCCGTGCACGATTTTTCAATGCGGAGGAAAGAAAGCTTACTTGAGATCAAAAAGGATCAAGATGTTGCCATATACCGGAGAAAAAAGTGGTGGCGTAACGTTTAAAGACTACGGTCAAGAGATTTCGGGCGTAAACGAATTAAACGGGACAACGAACCCAAATAAAACGTGATCGCAGTCAAGGCTAGGCAATGATCTCGCCGACGACCTAAAATGGTTAAGAAAAGACCCACGATCTAAAAGCTACTTAAAAACATATGCAATCGGCCTTCCATGCTCGCACGCAAAGGCCCATGTCGACCTAAAAATTCAACGTTAAAAGACCACGGTCTAAAAATGCAAAAATGTCATAATCGGAGCTCAATCACATCTAAATTACGAATAAAGCAACGAATATCAAAATCAACACGGACTAAAACGATAAAATCGATGAGCCGTTACCATTGAATTTTGGAAACAATATGGCGAAATTATCGAATGCGTAAACCGTCATATGAAGACAACGATCGAACAGAGAGTCGACTTTTTTGCAAATATCGATACAAATTTTGATTCATACATACATAAAGTAGATCCAAGGTTACAAGTACAACCGTAGCAACCATAGTGGCCGTTATTAAAGAAACAAAAGGTGTAAAAAATATAAAAGTTTTAAGGGACACAAGGCCCCGAACCAATCTTCGTCGTACCCCTCGGCCTCATTTTTATCAAGAAGGATAACCGGAAGAGTCGATATACACATGATCCTGGAGTGATCGAATGTAGCGCACAAAAAATTTGCTAACGAGGGAAAAACGTATCCGAACGACGACCTCGACGGCCCCATCACGTTCGATATCAAAGACATCGATCGCCGGCATATGATAAGTCGGCAATACGATGACTTGAACGGTGGCGACCGATCCCGAGTAGCTTAGCTAATATCATCCGATGGAGAGTCATCGCTGGGACTACTAGATCGCATCGCTCGGGCTATACCGGACGGATTCAACATGACAGAAACGACGAAGGGTGAGATCACTATACCGGCATGGTGAACTACGCAGCCAGACAAAATTTTATGTGACAGAGTGAGATTGTACACGTTTACCGTGGAACATGTGCAGAGCGGCCCTTCGAGGCGCATCAAGTATTGAAATTCCTAATTCGTAAAGCATCAAAATTATCCATGGTGAACAATAGCCGCAAAAGAAATGTTACCTATAAAGGCGCGTATAGAAGCGAAAGCGGAAGAATGCCCGGCATCCCGATCCCGATCGTTCTAAGATCTAGCGGAGAAGGGCTGATGAATAGCGGAATACCGAAGACCTTTGTGGTGCCCGATGAGCTAATGCCCGTTCGACCGTCAACTCGAGCAAGTCACATTGTTCGTCCATCTACCGAAGTGTATGCTCTGGAGAGCTCGTACATGCGTTCGGTTTCTTAAAATTAACCGTATCGTTTTGCTTGGTCCTATTTAGGAAGTGGTCGTTTACACACGTGGTTTGGGCATCAAACAAAAGCGATGCCACAACCCGAGGTGAAACATACATTCGCCAAGGCGGCGTAACCAAGCCCTTAACATAGATCCATTCGAGAGGTAAAGTACCCAGATTGGTTAGCTAACGTCGTAGTAGTGCCTAAAAAGGGAATAAGTTTAGAATGTGCGTAGATTATAAAGATTTAAACAAATCGCCGTTAAAGGAGCTCTTATTGAAAACTTCGAAAGTCACGACACGCCGAGTTTCTCGATGCCTATTTCGGGCGTACAAATCCCGCTCGAGCCTCTGTAACTAGGTTTGGCACATATTGTTATAACGTTTCGACGCGCGCCCATCGCTAAGTGAACACCTGTGAGGATGGAAGACAGATGACAAGAGTCCCCGCGAGCGCAGGAGATTTGAAATTTTGAAATTCAAGATATTACGCTCGAAGCCGCACTACGAGCTTGTCCATGGTATCATCAAATCAAGTCAAAATTTTGCTTTTAAGCTCCTCCTGGCACAAAGATTAACCACTTCTTACCGATTCAAGATCTCGGTGAAAGTAACGTTTCTTCTCATTGCTCAAGAAAAGCACGGACCCCCGAATGTCACGCGCCTGCGTAACTCAAAAGAAAAAGGAACCTCTGTCCACACCAAAATGAAGAGCAATTGAAGTTAAAACTAGATAAAAAAACACAAGAACAAAACTTACCCACATTCGATACTGTTTCGGGCCTCGTTAAAAAGACGCGCGGTAACGCGTACCCCCTCGTCCATTTACCGACTCGTGGAGACGGGTATGATATTGAATACAAACCCCCTCCATCAAATCACCGGATTTTGTGGCCGATAAATAGTGGCCACCTCGGGACTAGCCGAGCGGACCCGTACACATGTTCATGTAAAAGGGTCCGGCAAACCTTAAGTTATCGGCCTCTTTCGATTCGGGTCGGAACTAGGAGCCGAGATAAAATCGATTCTCTCTCGTAACCTATGAAATCCTAGCGGCCGTACCAATGTTGTTAACCCCAAAACGATCGGCGGGGGGGGATGGCAAGCGGTTCGCTCAAAAACCAACATACCTCGGCCAGCGGGTATTTCATAACCTTCGTGATACCGGCAAGGGCCCTCCGCCAAGGCCACCTTGATTTTCTTTAGCTTTATCGTCATCGGCGGGGAATATCCACCAGGGAGGCGGGAGAATGCGAAACCATTATGCAAATTATCATTTTAGATGAGGCCACAGCTTGTATCAGAAGGACGGAACCAATATCATACAAAGGCAAAATAGTAGGTACCTTAGAACCTGACGCCAATGAAGTTGCCTTCGATAAGACGGCCGCGGCCGGTAATTTTTCGTGAAAAAGAGGTCATTGATTTCTCCATAGAAGTATGGATCCGAGGCCCCGACCTTCGACCCGATGATCCCCGAAAATCATCCGTCGACCTCGAGATACCACTCCCCGACCCGGCACCGAAATTCGGACAGCTTTCACCAAAGGCGGGAGGGATTACAACGCAAGAACCGGTGAAATCATGCTCGAGGAGCTCGTCAATAAGATGATGCCAATCCAACGCCTGATCATCATTGTCAGAATGGTCCAATAATTAACCAACAACCTCAGCGTCCAAAGCACGGGCTGAGATATCTTCCGACGAGGTCTCTCGAATAACGACCCTCGATCTTTTCTTAGCCTGGGAAGGAGCTCGAGAAGATTCAGAGGATTTTCTTTTTCTCCTTTCAACTAGGTCTCCCTGATCGGGAGCTTCGATATCCTGCTCGTCGAGACCTCATACTAGGGCTATTCCATGAGTTACCCCGAATTCTATGTAAAGCGGCCTTTGACAAACGTGTCCACTTTAAGCAAAAAAGAAGAAGGATCCGACGTTGCCATTACCTAACTAACGTGGCATATTGCACGAGTCGAAAGGATGACGAGCTCCAAGGGAAAGACTTACCATGGAGTCCCGACCTCCCAACGGGATCGACAAAAGCCTAAAAACTCCTTGGCACGTTAAAGACCACGGTCTAAAAATGCAAAAATGTCATAATCGAGTCAAGAGTTGGGAACCGATAACGTCAACACGGACGCCCATCCATTCGAATTTTGGTCGAAGGCGTACCGAACCGCACCAAGGGTTCGGAAATTTTGATTCATACGTTGTATACACACGAACAAGTAAAGGTTCACTATAGGTACAGGCACGCGGCCGAATCGCATCAACATGAAGTTACTTACGGTTTGGGTTCTATTTCTCGGGAAACGGCAATTTGTTAGCGGGAATCAAATCCGCTGTCCTGATTCGAACAAACCTGCCCTGCCATCCTCGATCTCTATCTTCATCCAGATCAGAGAAGGGCATTTTCCAGCTCGTTTTGAGAGTTTTATCATTCTCCCTCTGAAGACACGGGGGCTATATAGCCGAAGTAGGTGGTGCACCGTGAACGGAATGTTTACGTTTGTAGCAAAATAACGGAGGAGCTTAACGATCCTCCAAAATGATAAGTGAATTTGGACGAGGGTAATCTCGTACCGCTTGTAAATCGACCACACATGGTGGTCGAGTTTGCTGAATGTGAAAAGGTAAGTATAAACACTTAAGTACCCTTCCACGTAGCTCGATATGGCTTCATCCTGATCGGGAATAACAACCTCCTTACCTTTCCACCCACAGTCTTCCTTGACTTGCTCGAGTTTATTCGGGGGTATCGTGCACAAATAGGCTGATATTTTGACACCCCGATCCCCTTGTTGAGAAGGTTTCTCGACTGACGGCCAAAGTCCCGAATAGTTAAACGACCTTCTTGAGGAATGAAGTCGATCGGCAGAATATGGCGGTTTAGGACCGAAGCGTCTCATGAGGCCTTAGCCTTTGAGGATGTGCTCGTCATTTTGAAATTATGAAGATAAGAAGGTTTTGAATGAGGATTTGAAGACTGAACAGGAAATTAAGAAAATGATATGAAGATATGAAGGTATGACGGCTTGAAGATATGAAGATCAACGTATCCAGTGCACACGAAGGTAAAAATTCCATTTGGTAAAAGTCGGAAAGTGAAAAAAGAAGGGAAAACTTGCTTTTATAGAGTGGGACGGAGACGCTTTACCTTCCGCAACCGTCTTCAGAGCCAACGAGGCTTCGACACGTGTCAATGTCGGACAGATGTGATGGTTTTGACCTTGATCCTATCTAATCATGGGAAGCGTACGCGAGAAGGAACCGGGCCGTCCATTCAACCAACAGATCGTGCTTAAACGGGCGACCTTCCGAAGAGACCTAAATCGGAACCTCGTGCGAACACCTCCATGATCGAGTAAAGCTTCCGAATATTTCGCAAAGGATGTTGTTTCGAACCAGTTGTGGCCGAGTTTAATAACAAGATGCTCGATTACGGTGGCCGGTAGCAAAACATGTCTGGTTTTTTCGGATTATGAAATAAGTGATTACTGATCGAATATAACAAGGGCATGTACGAAGGTTTGGGTATAAACAATACACATGGAATGCTCAATAAAGTCCAATAACAACCAATTTGCAAAATTCCATTAAAGATTTTTTCCATTTCATAAAATTTCGACTATGCCTACATCGATACATGAAATTATGAAGATAATAAAAAAGGAAGAAACCCTAATCTACGATCACACGAATTGGTAAAAACAAAAATAAGGCGGTTTTTATTAGAGCCACACCCTTACTCAACCTAACAAGTCGGAGGATGAGATCTCTGAGTTTATCCAAGGGATACGGCAATGACGAGTGATACCGATTAGATGTCCCCATGAGTGCACCGAGTAGGTGGATGACCGGCCGGATATCCGGGGATATCCCGGTGAAGGTTTTTTCTTTATGGAAATGTTGATTACCGAGCACAATCACTGGTGTAGTTTCACCCAAAGGCATTTCCCGACGGGTCCCCATAATATGGCGAGTTCGAACTCGAGATCCAACCCCCGAATGCACAACGGGAAAACTTCCAGCCTCCTTGCGTCTAGGTGGCCTCGATGGAGCGGGTGTCTCATCGAGCACAATCTTCCTCGAACTACGTCCTCGGCTACCGACTTTCCTTTGGAAGCCCTCCTCGTCCGAAGTCCTGGAAACCAAAGGTATTTGCCTTTTATCGGAAACCAATTGATGTCGAAACGATTAGATTAAGAAGTTACCATGGTCTTTGCCTTTCCACCCTTCAGGTGCCATTCTTCTCCAAGAACGGCCTAAGCTACGGAAGCCCGGAGAAGGGCAATCACCCATTCAAAAATAACAGTTTCAAGCGTGGGCTCAACCGGATCCGGTGAAGGGTTTCACACTTCGGGAAAATTGACAGATGATGGACGGTGAAGTTGAACCGTGCGTATCATCACGAACCGGTGAAGCCATCCTCGATTATAATCGTCTTCGGGGGTCGATTAGGCTTCGCCCGAAAGCTAACAATTCTCCCTCGGATCACCCGAGGTATATATAAATAAAGCAAATAATCGAGGGTAAAAACGACTCCGGCCGCATTGATCAACTTATCAATGCAGAACACGAGCCTCCAAATTTGGGGGCCGATCTGCCCGATACATTTCTGATATTGACGGCAAAAGTCCTCGATTATTCTATGAAAAGGGAGGGCGAACCCTATGGCAAAGGGATAAGTGTATGATAACGAGTAACCGGCAACGTGATGATTTATTTTCACACCCGACGTCTGCGCCTAGATGGCAATCTTCCCTGACCGTAGTAATGGCGCTATCACCGATACAAGATTCAAAATCTTCCACCGGTTGAAGATGACGGACTTTACAGTCGTTCGTATAAATAAAACCCGACGAAACAATACCAGCAGCAATAGATTCTAACTCCCTATCAGAGCCAGCGGCTCCAGTTGATGGCATGAACGAATGCTGATCTTCACCCTGAGTCAATAACGGTACGTAAGCCATGATCGTGGAAGGTCCTCCTTAACAAAAGGTATTCACACCCTGGAACAAGAAGATTGAAGATTCGAAGAGTATTATGGGCTCAATGCAGGAATATCAGTAGGTTTTGAGGTAGAACAAAGTGAGATTTGAAGAAGTGCAGATGCATGGAAAAGAAAGAAGACATGGGCTTTATATAGAAAGAGATTTAAGAGATCTTGTAGCGTATCAAGGATTCTGATACAAGGAGGATTCCCCAAAAAGATTTGGCGACTCGGTAATAATGACCTAGCATCGGGCAGAGCGAGATTTGACTTAAAGGTCCCCTCCTAGGTAATTGAAGGCGGCTGCTCAGTTTATTTGGGTCCATTCCCCGCCGTCAGTAATTGTACCTCGGGAAATAGGGGGACTATCTGTATACTGGTAAAATCGAGGATACAGGCACGCTCGTTTTTCCGTTGTTATGGTTATGCTCGGTCACGGTACGACGGTCTCCCCGGGAACAAGGCTTCGAATTCGAGCCGGGATGAGGCGATAAAGAAAGGGCGATTGACTGCCATTAGCGGAAGACCGAAATATCCGTCCTCAACCGGATATTTCGGCATCGATCTCGGCAATACAACTGTCACCAGATTTACTTGCGTTATTTAGAGTTGTACTAGGGTTGAAACTCGTCTACTATATAAAGAGGAGGTTATCGTTCATGAAGTGGGTTGGCAATAGCAAGGAGAGAAATAGTTTACATCAACTATCATAAGAATCTTATTAAATCCGTTCCCATCTGTTCTTAAGTTCATTTTTATTATACCTCGTGAGAGTTCGTAACAAAAGGTATCAACCTCGGTTTCTATACCCGAGGCCAGACGCACTTAACAGTTGGTCAGATCTGCTTCTCTGTTCATTTATTGACATATCTCGCTATTTAAACTTGAATTGAATTTAGCCACATATCTTTGGCATCACGCATAAATTTAATTGTTCTCCGTTTTAAGGTTAAACAAACTCAACATGATATCACGATGCTCTATTTTTTATTTTTTTTGCTATTCTACGGTAGTGACAACTTCAATTACGATTTTGATGTTGCACCCTTAATTCCAAATTTGATAACATCTTGTGGAATTTTGATTCCAAAAGAATATCGGAAACAACATTTATATTTTTGTAGCTTTCAAAATATAAAGTAAATGCATTATGGTTTGAAATGTTTAAAGATAAAATAGACAGAGTAATAATAAACCTAGAAGAACACAAAAAAAAAAATGGAATAAGTATAGTATTGTGGGTCCCACAGATCCATATGACCCTCTCATACATTCCCTAGCACATGCCCTTGAGCACATCACCTTTTCTAGGAACTTAAAAAGCACTCAAACTTGTCCCTATTTACTAAAATGTTAAAAGACAAATAATGAAATAAATTCAAGAATCAATGGCAAAATGTAGATATAAAAACAGGACCCACAATATTAGTGCTAGGGACGCATTTGAAACAAAATAGAAAGGCATATGGGTTTATAGTCAATTCTGGGAGTAGTACAAATTTCCATTCAACTATGTGCAACACTATAAAGCATAACTTCTTGGAAATACCATAATTACCCTCAAAATTGCCAGGCAAGCATGTCGACCCCCATTCTCTAACCCACTCTTCTATATGGTTGAAAAATAAAAGGCAAAAGTCATAGATAGCTCCCTAAACTTTGTCACATTTTTCTCTGGGGTACCTAAACCGAGGGTTGTACCTATTGGGTACCTAAACCAGTCCAAATTCGATCCCATTGGGTACCTTTTTCACAATAATCATCAAAATTAAGAGAGTGTATTACACTCTCCATGACATGGCAACTTTGTCAAATGAAAACGTGACACGTGGCGGTTGGGTCCATCATAATAATTAAAAAATGACATGTGGCATTGGGTCCAAAATAATTATAAGTAAAAAAAAAAAAAAAAAAATCTGCGGCCCCACCCCACCCTACCATTCCCTTGCTTCTTTCTTCCTCGTAGAAAAATCCCAATTCCACTTTCAAGATAAATCCCCCTCTCCCCTTTCTTCTTCCTCCCTTCCAAGCTCTAATATTTTAATTTAATGTCTAATAAATAGTTTATGGATAAATAACTTATTATTTTAAGGATGAATTAATGGAGTAATGAAAGAAATAAATTTTCGTAGAAAATGTTGGATATTACAGAGGTTGGGTTTAGAGCTTGTTTTTTGGGGGTGGTTTTCGGTGGAAAATAAGGGCGTTAAAGGGTCTGTTTAAGGTGTAGGGTGGTAACGATGGTGGGTTGTTGGTGGTACAGTGGTGGTGGGTTAAAGGGTTTAAGGTTTAAGGAACAGTGGTGGTACAGTGGTGCGGTGATGTTAAAGAGTGGTGTTTAGGGTGGGTTTAAGATTTAAGAAACAAGGAAGCCACGGGAGGGTGGTGACGGGGTGGCGACGGGGTGGGGAATGACAGTGTGGGGTAGAGATGGTGATGGGTCTGTTTATGGTGAGTAAAAAAATTGAAGAAGAACGGAAAAGCCTACTTAAAATGAAGAGAGGGAGAGATGAGGGAGCAGTGGTTCGTGTTGGAGGGATTGGAGTTCACCGGTGGCGGCGGCGGCTTTAGTGTTGGCAGCGGGAAGGAAAAACGTGAAGAAGAAAGAGAAAAAATAAAAATAAATGAAAAATAGGGTAAATAATGTCTCTCACGCTCCTCTCTTGTGTGTATTACACACACTTCGCCACATCAGCAAAAGGTGGCTAAATGGTACAAATTCGGAGGAGTTTAGGTGTCAAATTGGAACAAGCTTAGGTTTAGGTGGCTATGAGAAAAATGTGACAAAGTTTAGGGGGCTATCTATGACTTTTGCCAAAATAAAAAGATAACTTGCAATTCTCACCACCATTTATCTAGAAGGATAATTTTTGTACTTTACATATATTTGACCGATATGTTAATTTTTTAAAATAATTTCTTAATTATGTATCCAATCAAACAATGTAACAGGAAGAACACGCCTATTCCTTTTATTTTGAAGCGTCATAATATAATTAAGCACCAAAGATTGCGGTTGGGTGATAGATATCCCTTCATTCTCAATTACAAGTCCCGAATTCGAATTTTGGAAATGGAGGTGTGTTAGATAGGGATCTTCTACCTTTTAAAATAAAATTTTCTGACTAGAATTTAAATTAATCGAGTCTCATCAATGCGGGTACAAAATATCTAAGAAGAAATAAGAATCATAATAATATAAAGAAGTGTCATAGAATAAAGTACTCATTTTTTCCGGCATCCTGTCATGGCCCAACGCCATAGGCCGCGACTGGTGCCGACTTGGGCACCCGTACTCACACGTACTACCCAAAGCAGATTTACAGACAAATTACACAAATATAGGGAGCAGATGTCATACACAATCATGGGTGCCGATAGAAATCGGCAAAACTGTCATGGCGGATGGGACCGCCCAAACGCATATCATACCAACGTAACCGAGCAGAACTCAGACACAACCCACACTTATGTCCAATGACCTCTAACAGAACCAACGGAGTCATATGACGGGACAGGGCCCCGCCGTACCCCTGAACAGATAAACATATGCATAACGGTAGAATATGTACCAAAATATGTCTCCGGACAAAGGAGCACTCCAAATGGCCGAATGGATATCCTATCCGTCGCGTCGCCAACCGGTCGTCCGTACCGCGGGCATGTAACGCAGCCCCCGAAGAACGAGGGGGGTCGCACGAACTATGTACCGAGTATGTAAAGCATAGAGTACCGTAAATAAAATTATAAACGTAAAATAAAGTCCGTAAAGCAAAAAGCGGTACGTAAAATAAGCACGATGTATTTAATATCAAGAAGAACATGCATGCAAGAACGGTGTCCGCCCCTTGCGGGACCGGGGAACGTGGTCGCCACTCTACGAACTGCGCCACACACATCATACTTCGTAAGATTTGCTCCGTCTCCGACACACATCATAATATCAAAGTACACATATATGCAAATATGGTTCGAGAACCAAACACATCATACTTTCGTAAACACATCATACTTCGGAATTTATATACGGTGCCCGGCCCTCAAGCGAGAAGCTCGGGAACCGTGCGCACGATATAAACCGGCCGGGACTCGGTGATGGAAATAGACTCTATGCACGAGCGAAAAAATGAGAAACTATATGCAAATGTAAAACATACTTTAGACTCAACGGAATATTTGAAACGAACATACCCGGGACGAAGGCGGAAGTCAAATCGGAATAGGACTATGCAAGGCGGTGCCTCGGGAAGCGTGCACATATCTCGAGTCAACCCGAGGTGGCGTATGAGAAGCCATAATCCTTAGTTACTCTAAAATCGGTTACGAATGTTTCAACGCTATCCGGATTCATTTATAAAAGTTATAGGCGTTTAAGTTATTTTTTCGACATAACATAAGATATCTAATTCAATTCTATTGAATGAATGAGAGCCAAATCTAGATTCGGATTTCTAGAAGTAGAGTCGTCCCAAAGGCCCATATCCGAACCTATAACGCCTAAGACATGCCAAAACAATGAAAGGTAAAGCTTTACATACCTTTTCGCTTCCTACGCCAATCCAAGATCAAATCCCAAACTCTCCAAAATCTACATTTGGTCACAATTACCAGACATTAGTCATGAATGCTTAAGAGTCCCCCTTTTTTTTTTTCCAATTTATCACTTTGCCTACCGAAATTTCGGCAGCATTTCCCCTGTAAATACAACGTTCCCAAGAATCTAACTCAGCCAATTTATCATCAACAATCCGAGAATTCAACTCGGCCAAACCAAACAACAATTCTAACAATTATTTCTATCAATCATTACAATATTCACAATGACCCGATCAATTGTACAATGCTACCTAAAACCTTCCAACTTCCATAAAAACATTAGTAACACATTTCTCTCATTCTAGATGCATAAGTTAGATCACCACCATACATTAGCAACATTATTCATGCAATGCAAAAATTCAAACCAATATTGCATCAACTTCCTCAAAATTCCAATAACAATTACAAATTCGTTCCAAATCACCAAACTTATATTCTTCATCATAGAACCCATAGTAGCGACAACTAAAATATCAGATAGAATTAAATCACCATAACTTGTCACACCACACCCCATTCGGCCACACTACAACACCCATATTTTCCATGGATTTTTCCATGTTTTCTATACATTACCACAACAAGCAACACATTACATGAAATGAACTCAATCTTCTACCCAACACAACACACACACGGCTTCACACACACCACCTCTACATTCATATTTTTCATGAATTCCATTCATTTTCATACACTACAACACGCACAACCATTCATATCATATAGAAGAAGAGAAATTCTTACCTTTTCCTTCAACTTCTTTACTTAGCCAAAGTCATGAGCTTGCAACAAAGAGGAAGATTCTTGCGTCAACAACTATACCATGTTGAAGAGCATCCTTGAATTGGTGGAAATTCATGAAGAAAGAAATTTTTGGGACAAGATTTCAAAGCTTCAATTTTCCATGGACATGGCCGAATGGCCTAGTCCTACTCTCCAAGTCTTGTTTTCATTTTTCATCTTTCTAAAGATGAAAACAAGCATGTCTTATTTATCCTTTCTTTCCACCACTTGTTTATATTTATAATTTGGTCCCTCAAATAAGCAATTTGGTCACATGTCCCCTTCTCCTATTTTCTAGAACTTTCTTGAATTACAAAGAAGACCAAGTGTCTTCTTGTGTACTCTTTAGTCCCCAAAAAAAAAATGAACATCTCCCACACATCACACGGCCAAGAGAGTGTTCAAGAACCTTCTTGAACATTTTGGTAAAATTACCATTTTACCCTTAGCCTTTTCACGAATTTACCATGAACTCCCTTGCGAATTTTCCTTTCTACCCTTGGCCTTTTTCCATATTTTCTTACTAATAATATTCATAAATAATATTCGCCAACACATTGTTCACCAAAATAATTTTTGGAAATAGTCTTACCTTTAATCTCTCGCAATTATTCCGAATTATCCAAACGTGCGAAATACGGCTATAACATTCTCCTCCCCTTTAGAACATTCGTCCACGAATGTTCAACTGGTCTTATAGGGTCTTTTAATTTTTCGGGAGGATTCTTTTATCGTTGTCCTTTCCTTCAAGCCCATTCCATATCTTTCATCCTTCTTTCCTTACTATCAAACTCCTAGATCCTTACATGAGTCCTCATTCCCTGTCATGGATTTCTTTTCCTGGTACTTGAAATTATTGCAACCCCTTTTTGTCCTAAGATAATATGGTCTCCCCCCCTTTAAGGGGTTCCTTATATGCCAACAGTCCTCTAATCTTATTCCTCACCTTCCTTCCACTTTATGATTAACATCTCGAGAGCTTCTTATGCTAAATTCTTCCTTTGTTTTCTGTCCATGTTGTCATTTTGTCCACGTTCTCTATGCTCTTCCATCCACTGCTCGTTCCTTCATTTACTTGGCTCAGCTGCTCGTGATTCGTCCTTACTACGTGTTTGAGTTATAGCTACGCGTCCATACCTTTCAAGCGTCTGCTACTTTTGTCCCTAGCACAAAATTCTTACGACCTCCACTCTCCCTATCATTGCTCGTACGTTAACACAGCTACGTACTTATTCTTTTATAACTCTCTCATCTTAACATTATTACAAACCTAAGCATTCCTTCTCTTACTCTACCTCTCCCTATCCTGGTCACTAGTCCTTTAGCCCCATTTATTGATTTCAGCTCTCGAACCTCATACACTCCTCTCTTGTTTTCTACACCATAACCCTTCTCACGTGCCTACTTGAAGTACTCAAATAGTCTCGCGCTCTGTTGATAATTCCTCTCAGAAGCTCCACTTACTAAAGTTTCTTACTTTTCCTCCTTCCGACACTCTAATTTCTTTACTTTCCACCTACTCACCTTCTTTCTTTTCCAAATATCATTATACTAAAATTTCCAATCATAACCCATAGTAAAGTAATACAACTTACTTTGCAATACTTGTACCATTTGTTCTTACTGTCACTTGAACTCTGGTACCCTTACTCGGTTAATGCCTTTTATACCGTAATTCCGGTCGCTGGGACTCACATGTCCACTGATACAATCATATATGGGATACGCTACACCTTCATATCTATAATCGCGATCAACTAGCCCACAAATATTGTTCAGACGCTGTTCAAGCCTATCCTAGTTTCCGGTTTGTATTGCACTCTTTATCTCTTAACCAGTCTAGCCTGTCTCGTCCTACACGATCTTCTATGGTCTTCAACCATCCCATATGTCCTAATTTCCCCGTAGGCTACTCTAATTTCTCATTCTCTCCTTAAATTCAAATTTTGCAAAACTCCCAAATACTTCCCAGGGGGGTCACCCATCCTCCCACTTGAGCACGTTTAACCTCATAACTTTGATGGAATCCGGTGCCTTAATACCAATATTATCACGTCCATTTCCTCGCATAACCTTTATTACATCATCGGGAGCGAGTCGAGGTCTTACAGGTTCCGAGACATTTTCGTAACACGCCCTTCCTTTTACAATTACCGTTTTGCCCTTTTTAATTTCCAACGTTCACCTCTCACCTGTATATATATCTACTGTCCGTCTTGGGCTTCCAGATTCTCGGGAGTACTAATCGCACCTTCATCGCCGTGTCGAATCCATAACAACGCATCTCACTCATTACCTATTTACGTATTTCCTTTTCACGCTTCCCCGTTAGGCATATCCACTCTGCAAGGAATTTCCTTTACCATTCCAACTATCCAAAATCTGTACGCAGCAAGTATCACAATGTCTCATAGGGCATACATACGTATACGACATATCTCGGCCACCCAGAACTTCCAGTTTCAGGTAACAAGACAAATACGTCAGGATTTACCTTCATGACCTTCCATAACATCACTCGCCTTCTTCCGTCGTACGTAAGGCTTATATAAGGAAAATCTTACTTCTTATGGCCTGGATCTATCGCACGATCTAAGATGTGAAAGAAGGGTGACTTCCTAAATGTCCTGTAGCCTCCTGTTTATAAATGTGGCCGGCTTCACACCATAAACAGGACTCTACCAGACACGGTCTGTGGACACGCCAAGGACGAACCGCTCTGATACCACTTCTGTCACGGCCCAACGCCATAGGCCGCGACTGGTGCCGACTTGGGCACCCGTACTCACACGTACTACCCAAAGCAGATTTACAGACAAATTACACAAATATAGGGAGCAGATGTCATACACAATCATGGGTGCCGATAGAAATCGTAAAATCGTCATGGCGGACGGGACCGCCCAAACGCATATCATACAAACGTAACCGAGCAGAACTCAGACACAACCCACACTTATGTCCACAGACCTCTAACAGAACCAACGGAGTCATATGACGGGACAGGGCCCCGCCGTACCCCTGAACAGATAAACATATGCATAACGGTAGAATATGTACCAAAATATGTCTCCGGACAAAGGAGCACTCCAAATGGCTGAATGGATATCCTATCTGTCGCGTCGCCAACCGGTCGTCTGTACCTGCGGGCATGTAACGCAGCCCCCGAAGAACAGGGGGTCGCACGAACTATGTACCGAGTATGTAAAGCATAGAATCGTAAATAAAATTATAAACAGAAAATAAAGTCCAAAGCGGTATTTAAAATAAGCACGATGTACAAACATTATCAAGAAGAACATGCATGCAAGAACGGTGTCGGCCCCGCGGGACCGGAACGTGGTCGCCACTCTACGAACGGGCGCCACACACATCATACTTCGAAGATTTGTCTCTCGTCTCCGACACACATCATAATATCAAAGTACACATATATGCAAATATGGTTCGCAGAACCAAACACATCATACTTCGTAAACACATCATACTTCGGAATTTATATACGGTGCCCGGCCCTCCGAGAAGCTCGGGAACCGTGCGCACGATATAAACCGGCCGGGACTCGGTGATGGAAATAGACTCTATGCACGAGCGTAAAATGAGAAACTATATGCAAATGTAAAACATACTTTAGACTCAACGGAATATTTGAAACGGAACATACCCGGGACGAAGGCGGAAGTCAAATCGGAATAGACTATGCAAGGCGAGCCTCGGGAAGCGTGCACATATCTCGAGTCAACCCGAGGTGGCGTATTTAAGCCATAATCCTTAGTTACTCTAAAATCGGTTACGAATGTTTCAACGCTATCCGGATTCATTTATAAAAGTTATAGGCGTTTAAGTTATTTTTCTGACATAACATAAGATATCTAATTCAATTCTATTGAATGAATGAGAGCCAAATCTAGATTCGGATTTCTAGAAGTAGAGTCGTCCCAAAGGCCCATATCCGAACCTATAACGCCTAAGACATGCCAAAACAATGAAAGGTAAAGCTTTACATACCTTTTCGCTTCCTACGCCAATCCAAGATCAAATCCCAAACTCTCCAAAAATCTACATTTGGTCACAATTACCAAACATTAGTCATGAATGCTTAAGAGTCCCCCTTTTTTTTTTCCAATTTATCACTTTGCCTACCGAAATTTCAGCAGCATTTCCCCTGTAAATACAACGTTCCCAAGAATCTAACTCAGCCAATTTATCATCAACAATCCGAGAATTCAACTCGGCCAAACCAAACAACAATTCTAACAATTATTTCTATCAATCATTACAATATTCACAATGACCCGATCAATTGTACAATGCTACCTAAAACCTTCCAACTTCCATAAAAACATTAGTAACACATTTCTCTCATTCTAGATGCATAAGTTAGATCACCACCATACATTAGCAACATTATTCATGCAATGCAAAAATTCAAACCAATATTGCATCAACTTCCTCAAAATTCCAATAACAATTACAAATTCGTTCCAAATCACCAAACTTATATTCTTCATCATAGAACCCATAGTAGCGACAACTAAAATATCAGATAGAATTAAATCACCATAACTTGTCGCAACACACACCATTCGGCCACACTACAACACCCATATTTTCCATGGATTTTTCCATGTTTTCTATACATTACCACAACAAGCAACGCATTACATGAAATGAACTCAATCTTCTACCCAACACAACACACACACGGCTTCACACACACCACACGGCCACCACCTCTACATTCATATTTTTCATGAATTCCATTCATTTTCATACACTACAACACGCACAACCATTCATATCATATAGAAGAAGAGAAATTCTTACCTTTTCCTTCAACTTCTTTACTTAGCCAAAGTCATGAGCTTGCAACAAAGAGGAAGATTCTTGCTTCAACAACTATACCATGTTGAAGAGCATCCTTGAATTGGTGGAAATTCATGAACAAAGAAATTTTTGGGACAAGATTCCAAAGCTTCAATTTTCCATGGACATGGCCGAATGGCCTAGTCCTACTCTCCAAGTCTTGTTTTCATTTTTCATCTTTCTAAAGATGAAAACAAGCATGTCTTATTTATCCTTTCTTTCCACCACTTGTTTATATTTATAATTTGGTCCCTCAAATAAGCAATTTGGTCACATGTCCCCTTCTCCTATTTTCTAGAACTTTCTTGAATTACAAAGAAGACCAAGTGTCTTCTTGTGTACTCTTTAGTCCCCAAAAAAAAATGAACATCTCCCACACATCACACGGCCAAGAGAGTGTTCAAGAACCTTCTTGAACATTTTGGTAAAATTACCATTTTACCCTTAGCCTTTCCACGAATTTACCATGAACTCCCTTGAATTTTCCTTTCTACCCTTGGCCTTTTTCCATATTTTCTTACTAATAATATTCATAAATAATATTCTCCAACACATTGTTCACCAAAATAATTTTTGGAAATAGTCTTACCTTTAATCTCTCGCAATTATTCCGAATTATCCAAACGTGCGAAATACGGCTATAACACATCCACACTACAAAAAAAAGGTGCAATTAGCGGAGGATGAAAAAGCAATTTGCGGAGGTTAATAACCTCTGCTATTTGCTGTCACGGAGGTTCACCAAACCCCCGCAGTTGATGCCGCCACAATCAATTTGCGGCAGATTACTGCGGGGGTTTTCCCAACCTCCGTGACAACAAATAGCGGAGGTTACTAACCTCCGCAAATTGATTTTTAACCTCTGAAATTAACTTTAAGCCTATTGAACGTTTTGGGTGAAACAGGGGTTACAAACCCCCGCAATTTACTTCTACTGTTTGGGCTTTAACCCCTGCCGCTTAAAATATATTATAGAATTGATATATATAGTACTTGAAACAACCTTTCGAAATAGCATAGTAAACAACATGTACTCCTGCTGAAACAGAATATCAAAACCAAGATCTCGAAATAGTATGGATCAACACCAAAATACTATATCAACACCAAACCCAACAGTCACGTTACATTGCAAAAGACTAGTAGCAGAAGTTACAACTTTAGTTGTAGCAGTAGCACTATTTATATTACCAAAGTAGACAGGTGTTGTAGTTGAACAAAAGAAGTTAATATCCCAAGGACTGTCTTTTCATAGGAATGTAGTTCCTAGTTTATCAGCAGTAAGTATGTCCACTGCATTTGTTGGTGGTTCCGCAAAACATGCGGTGAAACCTATTAGTACCGGTTGTTGACATTCCTATTTGAGCCATCCTATCCGCTAAACTATTCTGCTCCCGGTAGATTGTTTGATCGAAGGACTATTCAGCAGGATGATCAAGTGCCTGCAATTATTGACCAAATACGCATGTAAATTGTTAACTTCATGTAACATTTGTATTACCCGTGCTGAATGAGTTTCAATTTCAAGAGATGTAAAATGCTATTGATAAGCAACAATTAACCTTTGCAAGATTACTAGAGCTCGAAATATTCTTGCATCAACGGGCCCGCTAGCTGCTAGCTGTGTCATTTGGCTGAAAAAAGAAAAGAAAAAAGAGATTTGTGAATACATTACCAAGATGTGATCATTAGCAGTCAAAAGAACACACTCCAAATTATAACTTGCAAATAATAAACTGTTTTCTTCTTTATATATATCACCCGTAAAGATAGTTGACAAAAGACATCAAGCAAATTATCATGTGGCTATCTAAGAATTAATCTGTGACATAGCTAGAAAATATAAAATAGGAAAAGAAACAAGGCAAACTATAAGCATGCTACTTTCAAGGGATTCATTTGCACAACTACCATGGTGTTGTCTTCTTTGTGTTTAAGCTAAAACCATACAAAGAATGGAGCTCCTTATGTTGAGCATATTGAAATGGCGAATGCAGGCTATCACCCCATTCTCGTTCATAGATTATTTCCTCAAGAAGATAAATAGTGATCAAAATGCTTCAAGATATTCAATCAATAAATCTGTACAACTCACACTAAGCACACCAAAAGGTAATTACGGGTGCCAGCCAAACTATACAAAATATCTACACTAATATGTAAATTTTATGTATATTTATACTAAATATCCTTGAGATAATTACGATCTTGATTTGTCTTTGGTTTGACTAAAAAGAGAGCAGGACATGGAAGATGGACTAATTTTTAGGTGGGTGAAAAAATTCAATGCAGGAATTCACTTCTTTAGAATTCAAGCCTTCTATGATTGCAGCAGCAGTGGCAATCTCAGTTGCAGTAAAAACTAAGATAATAGACAGTGAAAAAGCACTATTTGCTCTAGTTCAGCATGTACAAAAGGTAAATATGGTGGTTCAAAAATCACAATACGACTGTAGCTTTTCCGAGTCCACAAGACTCAAACTTTTAAGACAAAGTTGTCTGAAAAAAAGAGAAAGCTCTACTTGCAAAACCTCATTTGGTAGCACATTGCGAATTGCTATTAGTAGCAATTATTGCATAATGATGTGACAATCATGACTTTTTAATCTGAAAATCTTCTTCTGATCCAGATCAATACAATGAGAAATATTACTTGAGTAACCATCTGGCACTGAGACATTTTTTAAAGTTCTAAGGAATGCCTCTTTCTTGTTTTTTGGAATTGTAAACACACCAAGCTGATAATTTTCATTCTCATCAGGCCAAAGTTCACGCCTTAAACCCATATTTTCTAGATCTCTTCGTGCCTTAATATTATCCTTTGACTTGTCTTTATCATTGAGCAAACAATATATAATATTATCAAAGACATTCTTTTCAATGTGCATGACATCTAAATTATGGCGCAACGAATTGAATTCCCGATATGGAAGATTAAAGAATATGCTTTTTTTTCCTCCACTGCTGTGTTGCACTTTCCCCAACATTTCTTTGTCTAGGTCGTTTCCTTCTCTCATTCAACTCTGCCGGTTTTCCAAATGTAATATCAATATCTTTCACTTGTTGTAAGATATCAGTCTCGGATAACTTTCTTGGCCGGTTTCTTTCCTCCACATTACCATCAAAGCGAAGTCTCATCAATCTAAATTTATGAGTTTTTGCTAAAAATCGACGATGACCAATAAAACACCACTTTCTACTGTGACGAAGCCGACAAGGTTCTGCATCAAAATTACAATTGGGACATGCTAAACCAGTATGTGAGTTCCAACCAGATAAGACATCGAGTCCAGGAAATCACTAATTGTTCACATAAGAGTTGCTCTCATTCTAAACACCATACTTTTTGATGAATCAAAAGTTTCAACACCCTCACTCCACAACTCATTCAACTCTTTAATAAGGGGTTATAGGTAAACATCTATGTTATTTCCTGCCGTACGTGGACCTGGACTGATCATCAACAAGATGAAATTAGCTTATTTCATACACAACTAAGGAGAAAGGTTATATGGAACCAAAACGACTGGTCAAATGCTATAAGTAGTACTCATCTTGCCAAAAGAGTTGAAGCCATCACTAGCTAAGCCTAATCGAACATTTCGAGGATCAGATGCAAATTCAGTAAAAGTTAAATCGAACCTCTTCCATGCCTCACCATCTCCGGGATGCCTCATGATCCCATCCTTGTTATTGTTCTCGACATGCCATCTCATATACTCTGCTGTCTTAGAGCACATGAACAATCTCTGTAACCTTGATTTTAATGGAAAGTAACGCAAAATTTTTGCGGGTTTCTTGGTTTTCTTCTTGCCTTCAGCAGTCACAAGATGTTCATTTCTCTTTTTATTAGGCTTCCATCTAGAAGTGTGACAATACTTGCATGTTTGCTCGTTAGCATTATTCCCCCAATATAACATACAATCATTTGGACAAACATCTATCTTTTGATAATCAAGACAAAGCTTACTGATGGTTTTTTTGGCCTTCTAAAAAGAATCAGGGATCCGAGCAAATTTAAATGCATCCCTTAACAAATCTAGTATCATGGTCATTCCCTTGTTACATATCCTAGAAAAACACTTTATGTGATACAGTTTTAATAAAAATTCTAGCTTTGAGTACTTAGACCCTTCATATAATTCTTGATTTCCATCTCTAAGCAACTCAAAAAAATCTTCGTTATTTTTAGATGGCTCATCATTTAATATTTCTTCTCCCACCACTTGTTGTAGCGGACCTTCATCAATGCCCTCGTGCCTTAATCCCCCGTATGCTTCATTGATCAAAAGTTCTACAGGATTTTTAAGAGGCAGTATATCATGTGTAACCTCAAAGTTTCTAGCATTATGCAGTACATTTCTTTCACCGTGAATAGCCCAAGTGACATAATTTTGGGGGAATGGTTTGTCAATCAAATGATTAAACACCGTTTCTCTATTCTGCCACTTTGTATATCCACATGTAGGACAAGGACATTTTATTCTATTTCCAACAACAGCATTCGTAAATGCAAAATCCAAAAATCGATTTAAACCAAGCACGTATTCAGGGGTGTTCCTTGGCTTTTAATCCAGGATTTATCCGAAAGTATTAACTTAAGTGCGACGATAAACCTTTCAGAATATGAAGAGAAAATATTAGTTCTCCTTAATTAGATAGAAAACAAATATTCAAAATATTAACTATGAAACACACTCAAACTAAAAAACTGTAAGTCTCCAAATATGGAAGGGGAAAAAAGCAGAAACAGAAGCATTGAGGGGAAAAAACAAATCAAGAGTACAAAATTGTAGAACAGAAGCAATATTCTCTATATTTGCCATATAGTTTAATGTAGAAGAGCAAGGCATAGAATCTAGCTAAGTGATAAGGAAATTTAGTACAGAATTGTAGTTTTCAAATATTCAAACTATAAATCCTCAATCAATCCTCTACAAGCTATACATTACTAAAACAAATACTCTACAATAAACTAACACAAAACACTCAATCAACAAATGATCAGTTGTACCCAAATCAACACATATAATCGAACATGCTTGGAAATCGAACAATATCTATGCGAAAAATGAAGTAAATTGAAGCGAGTAAAACTAAAATCGAATTCTAAATTTCAAATCGAAAGAGAAATTTGAGATCTAGGGTTTGAAATGTATATTTTCAAATTTCGAAGACGGAAAACAAAATGTATATTTTCAAATTTATATTGAAAATTTCATACAACTCAATTCACTAACCTCTAAAAACTAGAAATCAACACGCCAAATTGCTTACAATAGTAGAAAAATGAAGAGAAAAAAAATCAACAATCAACAGTTAAAAATAAATCTTCTCTTTCCTAATCTTCAAAATCTCAAATATCAAACTTCAAAAAACCCTTAAATTTCATCACAGTATTATGAACTGAATAATGAAGGTAATTACGGACCGTAAGACCAAAAATTATCGATTTGAAGCAGCAATCTCTACATATTTGAAGAAAAGGACTGTTGTGAGTGCAATTTCTACGTATTTGTTTTCAAAGGATTGTTGTGAGAAAAGGAAAAATGAATTGGGTTATTGCTATTCTTTGGTTTTCATTTGAATATTAGTGTTATAAATGAATTTGAAAGCACACAAAGTTTCATTTGAATCTTAGAGGGTTATAAGAGTGAATTGAGTGAAGAGAGAATTGGGTTATAAGAGTGAAGAGAGAACTGAGTTAATACCCTTTTTATTTTAAGTTGTTTGAATCTCCAATAAATTATGTATCTAGCGGGGGGTTATAAACCTCCGTTAAATTATTATAATTTGGCGCTCTTTTTTTTTTTTTCTTTTTTTTTAAGGTTGTGGAGGTTTACAACCCCGCTAATTACATAATTTTGTGGGGGCCTTTTTAACCTCCGTAAATTGATGCAATTAGCGGAGGTATTAATACCCTCCGTTAAAAAACCTCCATAGGTTATTTTTTTTTATTATTATTTTTTTTGTAGTGCCACAATGTGTGATTAGTTGCAGAATTTCGTTCTGCCTGTCGTCTCTTTCAATGAAAATAAAGTCATTCGGTATTTAGTTTCATAAACAAGTTATCCATAAATTGTAAATATAGAGATTGTAATGCATTAGTTAGTTATGATGCACAAATCGCAATGTATGAACTTTTTTAGGTTAAATGTTTAGTTTATCAGAATCCGAGACGGATTGGGCTCCTCTCCATTTTTCTTCTCTCCATTTTCCCCAAATTCTAGTTTAGATTAGAGACACATGGCATGAGTTAGAATTAATGACTAAGATTTAATTGATTAAAATAAGGCCCTAACCATAGTTTATATAATTAATAACTTATCCATAAATATATAAAAAAATTTGCTCTCTCTTCCTATTTTAATATTCCATCTTTTTTTCAATCATGACAACTCTTTAATGGTGATATTTTCTAGAATATAGACAACTCTTTCAGAAATATACAATTACCAATTGAATAATGGGGTCTATATTATGTAAATTAGTAAGTATCATAATTGAAAAAAATGGAAAATATCATCAATTGAAAAATGGGTCTATTAGGGAAAAAATTAAGTAGCAAAAAATAATCGAATAAATAAAAAAAAAAAATTTACTGGGTAGGAAAAGTAAATAGGAAGGGAGAGAAAAATATTCTAATATATTTATGGATAATTTATTAATTATGTAATCATGGTTAGGGCCTTGTTTTAGTCAATTAAATCTTAGCCATTAATTCTAATTCATGCCATGTGTCTCTAATCCAAGATAGAACTTGGGGAAAATGGAGAGAAGGAAAATGGAGAGGAGCTCAATCCATCCGAGACTATGTAAGACATCTCTGAAATTTCAATTTCAAGTACTTTTTTTCTTTCAATTTAATCAAATATTGTTCAAACGCCTACTTTAAGAGATTCCATTTTCACTAGAGTATGGATAGATACAATACTTAACTAAATTTACGTAGATATAACTAATACGTAGTTGTAGTGAGTCTGCTGTTTTTCTTTACGTTGTAAAGTGTTGCGCGAAGATTAATAAAATATTTTTCTTCACAAAGAAAAAAAAATCCATCCATTTTTCCAAGTATACATCAGAGGGACATCTTTTTTCTTTTTTACTTTTTAAAGTCAAACGAATGACAAAGAGTTGTTGAAGTTTGAAGCAATGTTTTTGTGCTTTTTTGACCTTTTAGCCACATTAGACTCTTTGAGAAAGAAAACAATAACACAAGCTGACCTGTATCATTTTATAAAGAATGACCGACCATTTCAAGTACGCAGAAGAGGATTTCCAGTACTTTATTCTTTTTCCTCGTACCAATTATGGTTTTAATCCTTTAACAAACATCATTTTTTTTTCCTTTTCAAAAAGCATGGCCGTATACATAGATAGTTACGACTTTAACAAACAACTTATGGCAAGTGGATTGGTCAAAAAAAGATCAATCGTGAATTTTTCATTGCTATAAGTATCAATAAATTGATTATCATATTTAAATATTTGTACCAGGTTGAAGTAAGGAACCTGCATGACGTATAAATTATAGAACATACAATACATATTTGTATTTCAATCTTAGTCTCAATATCATGTTATTGCTTAGACTTTTCGGTAATAAATTATGAAACAGTAAATATACAAAGAAAAACTATAATTTTTGTTCTTGTGGACGCAAATATGAGGTGCTAACATAATGTACAGCACCGCCAACACAGCAATCGGAAAGAACAGGTCACAATAATTAGAACCCATGTGCAAAGCAAAAAAACAAAAAAAACAAAAAAATTATCCCTTAAGAAAAACAGGTACAATGGGGAACTTCACAGTGGAAAACATTTACAATAACCGCTTTTCAATTTTTAAAATTTCGAAAAATAATATTACTTTAGAGTTTCAAAATTCACACATGAAAGTTCAAGATATATCTAGGAGTTTCGTTTGTTGAATTTGGAACCCCAGAACATTGATTAAGTTTTTAAAAATAAAGTCGAAAGTACCTAGTAAATGCAATTTTTACTCATTAGTCACCTAATTGTATAGGTCATTTTCAAACTTCACAAGTATAATGGGCTTCACAAGTTGGCCATCATATAGCCACACATACCACCCCCCCCCCCCCCCAACCCCAAAAAAAAAAAAAAAAAACAGCCAAATGCTCCCAAAAATGGTGGACAGAGATTGAATTTCTGGCATAGCCAATGATGTAGAGTGAAGTTGCAAATACAAGATGTAATTTCATTCTCATAGTTAATACCGATATTAAAAAAGAGTAAACAGTTAAAGCATCTATACAATGGTCCATTTAAAAGAATCTTGAATTTTCTTTGTGATCTGATTATTATTTAGGTTAATATAAAAGCCGTCACACTAATGCTACCTTTTCTTTAGTTCTGTTTGGTACTAAATATATTATATTAGGTGATGGGAGTGTACGAAATAATTATGCGGAAGTTCGGTGAAACCTAGATAACCACTTACCTCTACAGGAAATATTGCTAATAATGTATACAAAGTACAAACAAACATAGAATAATGCCAACCGTATCAAGTTGGCCACATGGCTTACAATGTTATTAGTATGACAAATAATAAAACAGTAATTGTAACGTAGGATACCTGATTACATTAAATAGAATATTTTAGAAAAAGCTGACAAAACTTCGAGGTGATTCCAAAGAAATATCGGAAATAAATAATCAAAAGATTAGTTTAACCATTTGAAGAACACATATCTTTTTTACTACATTTTTTCCTATGTTCAATCACATGCCAACTTGGTTACTTGGACACTCCTCTGCATAGCAAACTACTATATGACTGTATGAGTATGGACACTTAATAAAGAGCAAAAGATTTTGAAAGATACTTTTTATCAAATGGAGTTCTAAGAAAATTAATTTTTGTTGTTAGTGTTATAAAATACATAATTTGTGCCTGACCAACTTTTTCAAAAAGTGATTTTTTAGTAGGGGTGTCAAAAAAATATGAAAAACCGACCGAACCTAACCATACCGAACCAATTTATAGGGTTTTTTCAATAAAACCGTGGATTTTTATTAAGCTTATAACCGTCCCGAACAATCAGGATGGTATTTTTAATTTATAAAAAAATTGAAAAAATCCCGAACCGAACCGAATAGCCTTAAATGTAGAAATATATTTTATATATTATAAATAATTGAATATATAAAATATATTTTATAAGTTATGTTTCAATTATAAAAGTGAATTTGGCCACTGGACTTTGGGCTTTGGCATGGAGATAAATCACAATATACTCACCATAGCATTGATTCTTGAATACTTGTTAGTTGGTTATATTCTCATCTTCTATTTAGTACAAATTAAATGATCTGCGATGAATCTATTTATTCTATTTGCCTAGAAGGTACCTATAGCTAATTAGCCATTCCCCTGTTGTTTCAAAGCAAGTATATAAAGGCCTCTCAGTTATTCATTTAATTATTGTAATAAAGATAAAAGGTTGTATTCTTAAGTGATATTTTAAAAGTAAAATAACCGAAATTAACCGAAATTAATTTTGCATAACGACATAATTGGGATGGTTTTAGAAAATCTAATTTTTATTGTGAAATAACCGAAAAATTGGGATGGTATAATTTTTTAAAAATGACCGAACCGTCCCATTGACACCCCTAATATTTAGTGTCAAATATCGTAAAGGGACATGTAAATGTTTTCTGCTTTAAACGATCTAATTGCAAGACTGCAATCTACTTTTAGCAACAAATTGCTTCGCATCTAATTTACTCTCCACAACTCCTTCATATTTTAGCTTTTAGGTCACATAATGCAAAGAAAACGCTAGCAACTTCAAATTATTCTGAAGCCTACTCTCAATATAATAAAGATGATCGCTTAGTGTAAAATTAAGTGTTTTCACACAAATTGACGATAGTATAAGATTTTTCCTGGCTCATGTTGGCATCAAGCTGTTCACCTCATGTTGGCAACGAATGTGTCAATCTACATGTATATAGTTTTTGAGGCTTACTTATGTAGTGATATTCTCAATTAGGTACAATTCAACACCATTTCTGAGTAAATGTGTCTTTATTATTGGTCCCCAACCCCAAATGCCACCTTCCCTAGATAAATCGATTCATGTTACAATTTGTAAGAACCTTGGAAGAAGAAATATTCCTTAGCATGCACTCTATCTTTAAAGAAGTACAAATGATTTCCTAGCCTGTTCTTGTTTATTTTTATTTTTTAACATTTTTATTTTTCTTAAATGTTAAAGATATAATTAAGAAAATAAAAATACTCCCGTTGTAAAACTTAAATTTTAGATGAGATGACCACACACTTTAAAAGAAACGTTCTAGATTTAGATCAAGTAGATTGACATAAATGACTAAACATAAACTAGACCTGCGACGTTTATGGAGCCTCCACTAGATGCAAGGTGGGCGCGACTCACTAAAAGTAGTTGAGGCAAGTGATCGATCCGCATTCTCTAGTGTGTCAACACCTCACACAAACACCTGCCCCTCCTATGGAGCGTAAGTAAAACATGTGGAAAGTTAGAATTAAAGAGTTGCCAAAAAATAAAAGAGGCATTAGAATTAAACAGACTAAAAAAAGAAAGTAAAACAAACAAATTTAAATAGAGGGAGTAATAATTAAATCTAGTAAATTAAAAAAATTGTGAAAAATTCGAACTATACTTTATAAAATTCAAATCTTCAATTCGGTTCTTACATATTATTTGCAAGTTTTGAGCCTGTTTGGGTTAGCTGATTAAAAGTAGTTGATAAACATCAAGTGGTGAAAAACACTTTTAGGTGTTGGAGCTGGTTTTATAAATAAATAGTTACGACTTATGTGTTTGAATAAACATGATGAAACTGACAATTAATGTGTTTGGTGAAAAGATGTTGATAAGCATTTTTTTTTCTATTTAAATGACCAAAATATCTTCAATCTATTTGTAAAAAATACAAATTTAAAAGTATTTTTACATAAAAAGGAAGAATGACGAAAATAGAATAGAGAAATAATTAATATTTATGTTTTAGAAAGAGTATTTTGAAAATTGCAAAAAGATGTTGAGATTAAAGTCGTAAAAGGCTCGATCAAACTAGAATTGCCTTAAATCATTAGCCGCTTAAGTTCGGGAAGACCAAATTTTAATTTATAAGCTAGTTTGATCAGCTTATAAACTTAAATCCCTCTTAAATTACAAAAAGATATTAGAATCGAAGTTGTCAAAGGCTCGATCTAATCATAATTGGCTTAAGTTATAAAATCTTAAGTCGATTACGTTGGGGAAGACCAATTTATGAAATTTTTAATTTATAAGCTATTTTGATCAACTTATAAACTTAAATACCTCTTTATTTGTCTAGTGGTCTGCTGGAGGAGCCATCACTCCTGACTTTGGCATGGGATTAAACATAGCGAAAAGAAATGAGAAGAAATTTTTATAGGCATATCTGATACGTGTCGTGAATAAGTTTAACTTTGACAAATATGTAAATTTAAGGTTATGATTAAACTAATCTTTTGGATCAATGAAATTAGTTTGGCCTGTTTAACCTCATCGGAGTTTAGTCAGCTTTAATTATTAAAATACTCTATATATATAATCTCCTAGGTTCCTGTCCGGAGTTTATCAGCTTTAATTTTCTCTATATATATGTTTGACACACCCCTTAAAAAGCAATAAATAAAACAATAATTTTATGAGATCACCTTTAATTATTATAAGTCATCTAAAAGTTGGAAAATGATAATACTTTTAATAAGCGTAAACAAAATATAAAATAATAAATATCTCTTGATTTACTAAACTGGACAAGTAAAAATAGATATTTTTTAGTATAGTGAACAAATAAACATGGACGCAAGGAGTACAAAAGAATATGAAATCTTATATATGTGCTTGTCACTATTTCTTATTTGTTGTTATTATAAAGTGGTGACCACCATAGCCAACTTGACATTGTTCTAGCCTCTACGTTTGGTCGCTAACCACAGCCCACATGTATCACATGTTTTTTCTCTAGTAGCAAGTGGATGTTTGAAATGTGACTTGAAACAATGATAAAGGTTGTTTTCGTATAACTTATCTATTTGAATCTAAGCATAATATCCAAGTATAGATATATGCTTGTGTCGAAATGAATATTAGTAAATGAATTATTTGGGTAAATGCAACTAGATATTCAAATTGAAGCCAAAAGAAATGAGTTCCTATTATTATCATCCAGGTATTAGAGACAAATAGCTATTGAAAGGATGAAAATATAAGAATAATAAACAAAACAAAAAAAGAAAAAAAAAGGAAAAGTAGACTAAACGAAGGGTAGAGAAAAGATGAGAGAAAATGTCCACATCTTTCTAGGTTATTCCTCCGGCTTCGTCATTATTCGAGCTAAATATTTATCCGCATTTAATCTTTATGTTGGATCAATGAATATAAAAGTCATGTACATATATGTACTAATTAATTTACATGATCATTTTAATATTTAACTATTTAATATTTAACTATTGAACTTAAATTATTTGATATCTTTTATATTAATTTACGCCTCTAGTGGTACTTACCTTTTATTGATGAACATATAAACATATTACACAAAAGAGGCAGAGGTAGCCAAAAACTAAAACGACCTTCACGCTTTAAAAAGCGTGAAGCTTTGGTAAATACAAAGTATTCGTAGCCTTATAGACAGAATAGTGGCGCTTGGAATAATTTTCCTATGTTTATGCCTTAAGGAAGCCAGCACAATATAAGGGCATGCAACACTTCTAGGAAGATCCTTAGGGGCCGTTTGGTTGGTTATATCGGGATATTTTATTTTGGGACCGGGATTAGTTTAAATAATATTCTCAAATATAATCCGGATTATTTATCCGATTTTATCCCAATTAAATGTGGGATAAACTCATCTCAAATATAATCTCGGGATTATTTATTCTTATCCCTCGTAAATACCCTAATATTAATGGCATGGTCAATAGTATCTGCAACCTGATTTGATTTCTTATAGTAGTGTTGGATCACAACATTAATATTCGAAACAAGTCTTCTGAACTCCTCCTCAGTGCCTTGCAGATTCCAGACCAGATTTTCTTTACCTTTTATCATACTAGCAATTAACAGAGAGTCACAATTCCAGAATAAAGTTGTAAAGCCATTCAAAATACACCAATTCACCCCAATGTATGCAACTTTAGCTTCGACAAGATTACTAGTTCCTTTTCGAACCTTATTTGCAAAGGCCATAATCATTTACATCATAGTTCCTCTCTATACCTCCTGCACTAGTCTGATTCTCCTCATTTCGACCACCATCAATATTCACTTTTACCCATCCTGATTGAATTTTTTTCCACTTCGGTAAAAAATTAAAGTTGATCACAAATCCTTGTCCATTTCCAAGGCCAAATCTATGCTTCCCAGATTTTTAAAAATAATTCTGTCTCATATGATAGATAACTTGATGCTTTGTTCTAGAAAAGGAGATCCTAGTAGTCCCATACTAGTCTGTTTCTCAAGATTTTATAAATTATCTTTTTTGTAAAAGTGCTAAGACTAATTGGCCTTAGCTCAGAAAAAGAGGTTGCGTTATCAGTCCTAGGAATAAGGACCAAACTTAGTAAAAATAGCGTAGTAAGAAATCAATCATACAATGTAAATTTTATTAGATTACCCCTATATAATAAAAATAAATTACTTTTTCCTTTTGATTAGAGCATGCATAAAAAGTAAGCCTTTTAATATTGGGACTCCAATAATACCAAGTTTCTATGTGCTTTTTGTTTTGAATATATAAATTTGTCAGTTTTTGTCTAAGGGCAAAGTTGAAAAAAACTTGTCAATATATATGCATTGATTTCTAAGTCTTAGTATGGGATAAAAAAATAAGCACCAAGGAGTATTAGTACAAATTTAGTCAAGACTGACCATTAAAGTAACTGTGAACAAAATCGATCTACCACGTCGTTTTTGATCATGGTCCAACAAGATTGATAAAATAATTCTACAAAACCTTCAGGTCCAGGTCAATTATTGAGGTCCATGTAATAAAAAGCAGCATTAATCTCTTTCTCACTTGATAATTTGTCAAAGCATCATTATCTTCTAATTAATCATTTGACTAATGCATTCAAAACCTTGAATCTAAGTTGCTCTGTCAAATTTGAAAGATATATTCAAAATATTAAACTATAACATCTGATGTTTGTGTATCATCAGTGATTCATTGTCCATCTTGATTTTCGATTCTATGGGTGGTAAGTCTTATTCTTGTATCATAAATAGATGCATGAAAATATTTGCTACCAACCATATCATATTGATTTTTGTCTGAAAATAGACTGATCATCGACAGTACCCTCCTCTTGCCGACAAAAACTATAGCCTTAAAAGAGAAACATAGGAAAAATAAAAGAAACTAGTGATCATTACTACCTAGTGGTCTTTTCCTAACCATCTGACGAACAAATGAAGTAGCAATAATAATGATTATTCACTTTCACTGCTAAAGCGCATTTCAATCTCATCAAGAAATTTCTCATTTTTTGTCCTCTCTTATTTTAGTATTATTTAGTTAGCTCACTATTTTATTACGAAAAGAAAATACAAAATGAACTATGTAAGCACGTTTATGCCGTGGTTGATGTAAAGTGAAATTAGGTAACCAAATGATATTCTAAAAGATGCTACTACTACTACTACTACTAACTTATACTATGGGGGACCTTGAGAATTGATCAATTCTGATGAGAAGTTTTTTACAATATAAGAGTTTTTCATTAATGGTATTAATCTGAATTAATTGATAGAGTGGTTACCACTTATTTCTCCTAAATATTCCAATTTGAATGATAATCACAACTAAGTATCTTTTCCTAGAACAACTACTATATCACTTCGGTATAGGGGACCTTGAGAATTTTTATCAATTCTCAATATATAAGAATATATAAATATTAGAGTATATACATATATATTCTTTAAATGCGACATGAGTTAAATATAATTGTATATAGTGATTATTTTTTCCTAAATATTCATATAAAATGAAATCACAACTAAGACCGAACCTGTATATCATGGTTAGGTCCAAGAATGAAAAGTTGTAGAAGGTTTCTTTTTCACTTCTTCCCCTTTGATTCGAAAAAGGTGATAGCATATAATATTTAAACTTCATGATAATGTTATCGTTATCCTTCTTTTTTCTCGTATCATATATCAGTGAATATTTATATTTCATTGAATTTATGTTCATAGTTGTTTTGATCATAATTCTTTTTCTGTTTATTTCTCATTCTGTGTCCGGTATTTACATTGGAACCGACGAAATTTAGATTTTAACTGGAAAATCTCATATACAAGGTAAAACGCTCCCTGCCTAATAAAGGTAACTCCATATCCATGACTCAAACACCAGACGTTACTTGTAATTCATTAGTATATTATATGTTAGGCTTGTTATGAATAGTTAGTACTATTTGTTACTATAATCAAATTAATCTAATGAAACAAAAAATTACGTATTTGTCTAAGCTTAAACTTCTTCTCTTTTTGTGCAAGAGATATTTGACTTTGCTTGTAGGGAATATATAACTACACCCGACCGTTGGATTACACCGTTGAACAATATCAACCGTCTGATGACTTTGACATATTGAAAACATGGGGCAAACGAATACGTGTCAGGAGATGATTGGGCAAAAGATAACCAATAAAGATAGCATTGGTAATACGGTTGGAACCACCGACAACCGGCTGTAGCCGGTGGTCATGACTCAAAAGGTGACAAGTTGAAGGTTTACCAGATTTGGAAATTTTGGTTTAGGAAAAAAGAAGTGTTTAGAGATAGAGAATTTGCCTTAATAGGAAGGGAAGAGTCACTCAACAAAAATCATGATAGTTTGTACTTTCTTCTTTCTTGCTTTGCTTCTTTTATTAGTACTACTACTACTACTTTATTATCGGTATCAGAATGATACTGAATTCTGTGCCCCCACAATTTACTAGTACTACATTATTTGGATTTAAAAAATGAAGGGAATTAATAAAGGTGATGGACATGTCATGTCTTAGGAATCCGCGACTTAAGTAGTACAAAAAATAAAAAGTTGAACCAAATTAGTGCAAAAAAATACATTAGTAGTATTCACGCACGAAATTCGTGCGTGAATGGAGGACCATAAATCGGTCCCTCCATCTTCCCCACCACAGATCGCGACGTCCCCCTCCCCCACCCGCCATTAAACCCCATTTTCAGTGGTCCCAACCCTAAAAATACTAATTTAGGCGTTATTTTTCAATCCAAAACTCAATATTCTTGGTATATTGAAGTGTGTGAACAAGTTTAAGGTTGGATTTCGGAATAGGCGGCATATAACACATTTCAAAAACTCAAAAAAAGCTTCAATCTAGGTATTTCACTACGAATTTTCTATTACATTGTTAAATATATTATTACCCTAAGCATGGTCATTGTATAATTGTGGTGGATTACTCGTAATTTTTTTTTTTTTTTCGTTTTTGGGCAGTCCGTGCACTGTTGGGACTGCCCATTTTTTCCTTTTTTTTTATTTGTTTATCTATTGTTAATTAGTTAATTATTTATTGCTTGTTTATTTAGTATTTGTTAATTATTGGATTAGCGAATTAAGTATTTATTAATTGTTAGAATAGCTATTTCAATTGTTAGACTGGCTAATTATTTATTTTGTTTTTGTTAAGCCAATTGTTTATTTGTTAATAATTTCTTAATTGTTTCATTAGTTAATTAATTGTTTATTTGTTAAATATACGATAATAATTTATTAATTTTTTGATTAGTTACTTAATTGTTTATTTATTAAATATATGATAATAACTTGTTAATTATTTGATTAGTTAGTTATTTGTTTATTTATTAATTATTTATACTAATTGTATGCTAACTAATTGCTAATTATTTGACTTATCTTTATATTTTAGGAATGAAAACCCTTAATTTAGGATTCATAACCCGTAGCTTAGGATTGAAAACCCTTAATATAATTTTCTATAAAAGATTACATAACTAATATTACTTGTTAATGATTTACTTAAAATACGTAAAACGAGATGGGTCACCACAATCTTTAATAAATTTTTCGATAAAAGATTACATAACTAATATTAATACTACTTGTTAATGATTTATTTAAAATGCGTAAAATAGATGGATCACCACCTTCGATCCGGGGCCCTTCGACCGAGAGTTACCGTATCTTCGGCCCGAGCATAGGTCGCAACATATATGGACATCCGACCACGGCGGCCGAGTCTCGGGTCCGTACCCGGTTAGGGGACTCGGCATGGGAGATCTTGGCGCTCGCCCCCCCACATCCTCGTGTCCTAGATATACTACGTCGGGCGGTATCTACCGTGCGTCGAAGTTGGTCGGGCACGCACGATAGGTCGCTAGTGACGGCATTGATTGAGAGGTGGCGACAGGAGACGCACACATTTCATCTCCGCACCGGTGAGGCTACCATTACCCTTCGGGATGTGGAGGAGGTCATTTATGGGCTACGGGTTGATGGACGCCCATTGTATATTGAGGAGCCTGCGTCTCCGCCGCCTGCAGGGATGAGTTGATTAGGCTCACCGGTTTCGCGGCTGGATGGTCATATTTCCGGCCAGTCGGCTTTGTTTGTCGGCCCTTTACGCTCACTTGCGCCTCGCGGACATGCAAAGATCCGATTGGAGAGGACACGCCTCGGGCGACGTTGATCGACGTGCGCGTCTATACCTACTCATCATATTCGGGGCCATCCTATTCTCGAACACTTCGGGTTCGCATATGAGCCGAGGTATCTTCGGTATATCGACGATCTCACCGAGATAGAATGTTATAGTTGAGGCACATTTGTGTCTTTGGGCCACATATATCGAGGATTCGCCGATGTTCTATGGGCACGAGGGTGAGGTCTGCATTTTTGCTCGCTCCTTCGAGTTATATATTTAAGTGTGTGTAATTATACACAAAATATATATTTTTAAAACGACGGCCCGATATTTTTTTTTTAATTGACTATATCAGATATGGGTGTGGACTAGGTTGAGACCTTTTCAGCCCATACCAGCTGACCCTCCCGCTGACTATCTTACTGTCCCGATGCCATACGCGCGGAGATGGTCGCGAGGCGTACGCCGACGTGTGGAGACGCACCACAGCCTTCTCCCGTTTAGGGATCAGCTAGACCGCACGACGGCGCAGACGGTATGTTCATATTTTGGATTCACACGCTAGACCACATAACTACTATTTTAGTCTTATGTTGTTAACTAGTTCAATTCTTTTTACAGGTTTTTATATGGACGCCGTATGATCATATTTTGGATGAGCTGCCGGCGTTTTGTAGAGATGGTCAGCACATGTGGATGTCACGGTGTCCATTGATACATATGGATATCGTTGAGTATCACGCGCCCGACCGCGTGTTACGGCGGTTGGGTATGTACGTACGAATATACCCGCGGCTACGGTTTGGGAGCACGACCACTATGCGATGGACGAGCGTGCGGGCGTCGATGATACATGGCGACTCCGTATGCGGCGAGAACAGGGTCCGAGTTGAGATATGAGGATGGCGAGCCTAGCGGTGGTCGGACATGACACTCCCATCCATGTGTACATGGAGTGGTACATACGGATCACTCGCATCATTATCGGGCAACCCCTCGGGCGTCGTCCGTATGAGCTTGGGATATGTAGCTCGCGGGAGCGCACGAGGCGCCGGGTAAGTTTTATTAGTCTTAAACTTAAACCATCGTCTTATGTACTACTTTACAAATTTATTAAATTGTTGATATTTGCAAACATATGCAGGTACGGACTTATAGAGGGTAAAATCTTTAACTTCGTATTTTGGACATTCAAACCATGCATTGATGGTTTTGCTCATCGGCCGACTTGATGATATCCATAGACGGTACGCGTGTATATGGTGCCTACGACATCAAGCTCCTAATTGCAATAGGAATGGATGCCAATGGGTCAATATTTCTTCTTGCTTTCGCAATTGCCGCTAACGAGCAACGACACACATGGGAGGTCTTTTTGACCCATTTGAAAAACTCATGTTATTAAGGATCGTGCAAGATATGCGTGCTTTGTCTGATCGTCATAAAGGCATATTGCACAATATGGATAATTTACCGAGGATGGCGGCCTCCTTTGTTTTACCATCGCTATTGTTTAAGGCACTTTGAAGGCAAATTTGCAATCAACGTTTCACAATGGCACTCTAAACAAATTCTTGTGGTTGCGATGGAGTATCAACAACGAAAATGGGCTGCAAAAATGGATCTCATCAGGTCGGTGAGTGAACCCGCATCGTTTGGTTGATGAAGCTCGATGTTGAAAAATGGACGCTTATGTGATGGAGGAAAAGATAGGGCATGCTCACAACAAACGGCTCGAGTCTTTCAATGGCTTGCCGAAATGCGCTCGAGGACTACCTGTCACCGCAATGGTGAGAATGACTTTCAAACAGGTGGTGGAGCGATTTGTTGTTAGGACAAGGCAGGCCAGAGCGATATTAGCCGACGGCGGGACATGGATGCCAAAGCCCTTCAAAACTATGGAGCATTATAGGCAAAAATGTGAGCGTCACCAAATGACCGAGTATGACCCAATTCAACATGTGTATGAAGTTAGGACGGGTTATTACAACGGTAAGGGTGGAAACGTGCATACCGTTTATGAGGCAACAAGAACATGCACTTGTGGTAAGTGGCAAACGTACCCACGTGCCGTGTTCATGTCGGGGCGTCACAAGTGCAGAATGAGAAAAACGGTAATAAATTATGTGTGGGGGAATACAAGGTCCTGAGTTACTTAGAGCATATTCCGCCAATTCCACCCACTTGGTAATGAAGCTTATTGGCCAAACGAGCCGTTTTCGATGGTTGCTAACAAGGATTACATTAGAAAATTGGGCATTAACTCACGGAGTCGTAGACCCAATCAAATGGATGTTAGTGAAAGAACTTACTCTCGCAAGTGCTCTATATGTAAGCAATATGGCCATGACAAGCGTTCGTGTGGGCAACAAGGCCGTGGTAGTACAAGCACGTCTCGAAGTAATAGAGCCTCTAGAACTTGAAGATTGTATTGTTATTGTAATTTATTATTGTATTGCTTTGAATTAGTATTGTAATTAAATGGAATGAATTATTTTTTAATTAGTATAAACCTCTCGTATTGGATGAATTATTATTAAATCAAATATTTAAATTTGTACATTTAAATATAATAAAACACTTAAATTAAAACCCTATAAATATTACAAGTTTCAAAACTTGCGTCGGGGCACTTTAGAACCCCTAAAAAACGACGATCAAACGTTTAGGTGGACTTCGTATAATGAGCCGACATTATTGTACGCAAAAAAAGATATTAAGTTTTATATAAAATATTGATATTTTGGGATTTTGAAACATGACTAATCTTTGCCCAAAGTATGGAAAAAAACGTGATTGGAAAGGTAACGCCAAAAAAAAAAAAAAAAAAAAGTTGACACATTCACGCACGGAATTCGTGCGTGAAAGGCTGAAACTGTATTTTTGCAGTTTGGTCCTTTCACACACGAATTTCGTGCGTGGATACTAGTAATGTATTTTTTTTTTTTGCACTAGTTTGGTTCAACTTTTTATTTTTTGTGCTACTTAAGTTATTAAATCCATGTCTTAGGTGGTGTCATAGAGATTGAAATGGGGTCATATGCGGTGATGAGAAGTCATTGTGTTTATACTTTCTAACGTCTTCCCACCTTTTTCATTCAAACGGGAATGACTTCACACTCAATTTCAGTGTGGTTTAGACTAGTAGAAAATGTAAGGATGCTAGACTGCTGTCAGGTGTGAAATTCCATTATATTCGAGGAGTCAAGGATTTGTTGGGAATTCCGCATCGAAGAAGAGTCAGATAAAAATATGATGTGGAAAAACCAAAATCGATATGAATGGAAGATGCCTCTGTAACTCCCTTTTTTTCAGTATAGGCGGAGCTAGAGTTCTAGGTATGAATTCGATAGAATTCTATTGGCCAAAATAATGTATTTGTACCAAAAGAAATCTATTGAATGTAAATAAAATAATTTAATCAGAACCCTGTAAGTTACCTTTTGTAGATTAATCCAAAACCTATAAACTCAAAATTTTAGGGCCGCCTCTGTCAACACATGATCAATGCCTAATATAGTTTATCTCTTTAATTTACTTTTTGGTAGATTCTTTTTTTACAATAAAGATAGATTTTATTTATTCATATAAATTGTGTCAAGATCAACTTACACACGCTTCGACTAATCCATCAAGTATTTGCTATGAGTTCCTCTTTGCCTTCCCGTTTCCTTCTCTTTCTCTTACTATTTTGATAGAGGAGACGACCCACACCGAACACCAAGCCAATCTTCAAACTTTCGTTTGAAACCTCTCACCTCATCTATCCGTCTCGCCAAACGAGGACTCCGGAGGCTACGGGCGCTTTCTATTCTATAAGGCTTTAAAGATCTATTCTTGGTTACGAAAGAAGGATATTCGGCTTTGCCCTTTGACGGCCGTTTGCGAGATTTAATGGATAGGGCTACGACTTGTGTTCAAGGGCCTATTAGCGTAGCGGAGGAAGCATCAACTATAGATTCTCAACTCCAATTAAGTCGATCCTAAAAGACTTTCTTCGAGGCCTTATTTGTATAAGTATAAGGAAAGACCTAATTACATAACAACGGCATGTGCTTTTGTGATGGATATCTAGTATCTTTTCTTGTAAATATTTTAATTTGGACTAAATTTCGAAAGTATGAACTAAAATAAAATTTGTTGAATTCTCTATTCAACGTAGTGCGGAAAGAGAAAGTATTTTATCAACGTTTAATCAGACTCTTAGAGAAAACCAAAAAGTAAAAGAAGGCAAGAATGAGAGGGAAAAAAAAAAGGTTAGTCATGGGGTGGCGTTAATTAATTATAAGGAGTTAGAGGTAAGCCTAAGCAATTTCGAAGGTTAATTTTGTCTCACCGCTATTTTTCTTGGTAAGTTAATTTAATTAATTAATTCTTGAAGATGAGAGTTTAGAGATAAACGCCTTTCTTTAATTTATGAGTTAATGACCGGAATCAAGTTAGAAGCAAGTTGAAAACCAATGTTCATCATCTTTTCGTAGAAGAAAAAGATATTGGACGTACTACCATTTAGAAAAAACATGTGAAAAATTTCGGGAATATAAGTGGGATAGCTTCAACAATTCCACAACTGTTGGGTCCCTAGCTTTTTTTTCAGATCAATTAAATGAGAGCAGCTAGCTTGTATTGGTAGAGCTAGTGTGATGGATGATTGCAGAGTAAAACTACACCAAATGATATATCACTAAAGTCTATAACTTACTATATGCTAAAATTTAATGTGGCGTGAAAGCAATAAAGAAACAAGAATGTTTTTGGGAGAATTTTCTCTACCTTTGTATTCACATAATGATCTCTTTATATACAAGTTAGTCACCTCGTTAAACTCTATTACCATGTCAAATTAGGTCTTGGGCCTAACTCATACCCCTAAAGCTTAGCTCAAAGGGAGGAGGATTGTCCAAGTCTTATAAGGAGTTCAGAGTTTTCGTCGTAAAATCCTTTGATGTGGTATATTCTCTTCCACCACCCCCCCCCTCCCTCTTTTCCACCCATGCCCAGATCCAAATATTCTTTTTATCTTGGGTTCGATTGTCCATTCTGAAGCGTTCACGTTCATGGACCGGAGGCAACTTCCACCCCCTATAGGTCCGAGACCGGTCAATTGGTTCGGGGAGCATTCTGCCCCTTTTTTTCTGGGGGCCCATATCGGATCAGGCCTGGACCTGGCTCTGATACCATACTAAAATGTGGTGTGAAAGTAGTAAAGAAACAAGAATATTTTTTGGAGAATTTTCTCTGCCTGTATTCACATAATGACCTTCTTATATACAAGTTAGCCACCTCCTTAAACCCTATTCTAATAAGGTAACCCTATTCTATTAGGACTACAAATGCTATATTACCATAATTACAATTGTACTATAATTAGAGTATTACACTTAGACTAGGATTTTTTTACACCGACGTGACCGGTCTAATTCCGGTCGTAATATATACTATATAATGTAGATTCATTTTACCTAAATATATAATTCTGGTTCACTTTGTCTAATAAAGGGCTATGTGAAATATCAGAGTTGTTGTCTTTTTTTTTTTTTAAAAAAAAAAATTGTTTTATTGCATAGGGGGTAGGGGAAGGGGAAATGGGGAAGGGATTACAAGGTGGGGAATCGAACCCTCACCAACAAGGTGAAAGTTCAGGTAGCCAACCAACTGAGCTACTAAGATCCCCTAAGAGTTGTTGTCCATTCTACCTTTCTTAGTCCTCTCTCGAAATGGTTACACCTACTCAAAATTAAGAGTCAGTTACTGTATTACATGCAACAACAACACCATATCCAATGTAATCTCACAAAGTGAACTCTGGAGAGGATAGAGTGTACACAAACCTTAGCCCTATTTAGAAGGTATAGAGGCTATTTCTGATAGAAGTTATTGTATTACATGATCAGCAATATTTTGTGCAAATCCCTCACAACATGTTCATTTCGTAGTTCTAGAAGTAATTTTCATTCATCTCGACCTAGACTAAACATTCTGATGATGATAAACCATGCATCATCAACTTATATAGTATTTATACCTCGAAGCCCTCTTTTTGTACTTTTTTAGCCCTCTTTTTGCACCATCTTTTGTCGGTCTAAAAGAGATCTAAGAACTAGGATCTCTACCCTACATGTTCAGAGTGAGGAGCCTTAACAATGATGTAGCCGTAGTAGTGCTCTTATAAGAAATCTATATTAAGATCCGCCCTTGATTTATAGAGGTATTTTCGTACACATTCTGACGATTAACTGAGCGTGAATAAGTCCCACCCTAAATGAATTTGTTGTACAAAGAGAGCATTATTATGACCTTCCCCCCTCCCAAAAAAAAAATAATAAGATAAGAGGTAAAAAGCAAGGAAGACGCTTCCTGAATAACACTTTTCAGTTTCAATAAATAGAATCAAAATAACTTTTGATGGAAATTTCAAGTCGTTTTGTCAAGTATTACCCTAAAAAAGGAAAAACCCACCTCGAAAGCTAATTTTTTTTAAAAAAAAAACTAACTAGTTGTTATCGAGCCACTAAGGCACCAGCTAAGCCCAGCCCGCTTGTTAGCTTTTCACAAAAATAGAATTTGAGCAAACGTATTTGTAGTCTTTTCTATTCAAATCATAAGTCAATAAAACAAAAAAGTATACCAGCAACGAGAAAGAAGCTAGTTGTAAATGATTTAAACTCATGGTAGATCACCAAGATTTTAGTGCAAAAATGTCTTGGCGGACCACTTGCATGATGAAAGGGCTTGCAACAAGTCCTGGCAAATAATTAGGAGTTCAGTACAAACTGTATCATACATTGTGGGATTTCACTAGGTATGTTGTTGTTGTGGTTGTTGTTGTACAAATTGTATCATAATTATACTTTGGGACAAGTCATTCACAATTTCTGCCTATCACTAGAAGTTCTTAGAAAATTTCAACTTGTTTTTGCTTTAAATTTATTTATATTTGCCAAATTAACTCCAAATCGAGATACTAAATTTTATATCCAACATTCTAATACCGATCAATTTCAACAACTCCCAATGGTTAGATTCACTTAAACCTTAAAATGAATAGATCTACTTTGTCTTCTTCAACAAGTTTTTTTCAAGCTCAATAAATTTAGTTATGTGTGCTCGTAATTTACTACTAGAAGAAGGAGAAGGAGGAAGAAGGCATGGAGAAGAAAGAGGGGGAAAAGAGAAGTAAGATGAGGTAGAAAATGAGGAGGTCAAATCCTAGGTGGTGGGTAATGTCGACGCTACTTTATACAATAAATTTAATGGGACCAAAAGTTAAACACCAACACTTGTAGTGTGCACCTGGTACAAGAATTTTTAGAACATATATTTTCTTAATGGGTAGTGAGATATGTCCAGCACAATCCTTAATTTTCTTGCAAAGACCGGCCCTAATTTAAGCCAAATAAGGATAGCTCTACCCGACCTAGAACCACATGTAGGATTGTTAATACAAGTCATTAAGTCAGTTAAATAAGTTAGTTAATGACTAAGGGGCAGTTCTGTAACTATACACAGTTTCCAGAAAATAGTTAGGATATTTAAAAGTTAGTTAAGCTTCCACTAAGTAGTTAGTTAGTTATGATATACATCCCTCATATGTATATATACATGTAATTAGTATTGAATATACACATTGAATAAATACAATGATCATCATCTTCTTCTCTCCTATCTCTCTCTCATACGATTAGATCATTCTGCATTTCTACTTCTTCTTCTTAACTTGATAATCCTAAACTGTATATCACAGAATACAACATGGTATCAGAGCTTTGAGATTACATACGATTCAAAGCCTCATTTGTTACTCAAGAAATTGAAACTAGAAAAATTCTTTGCTTCCGCTAAACTACCTCTCTTCACTTCTTAAATCAAATCTTGAGAAAGAAACAATGGGTACTACTAACACCCAGGCCAATGCTTCAGGCCAATACTTCACTACAAAATGGTTCGTCATCTGATCAAAATACTTCCGGCTATTCTGGAGATGGTACTATGAATAGATCTGGTAATTCTGGGAATTATATGAGTCAAGGACCTGGAATTGATTACAACCATTCTCTCTTTCTTGCTTCAATTGATGTCAGTGGAATACAGATTATTACTTTCCAGTTGACAGGTATAGAAAACTATTCCTTATGGCTTAGATCTATGAAATTGCATTAAGGGGTAGAAATAAACCTTGGATGGTAGATGGAACATGTCTTAAAGATAATTATTCAGAAACTATGTGGGAGCATTGGGAAAGGGTAAATGCAATAGTATTGTCATGGATCATGAATTCTGTAGCCAAGAACTTGCTTGGTGGTATAATGTATGCATCTGTCGCACATATGCTATGAGCTGAGTTACAAGAAAGATTCAGTAAAGTTGATGGATCTAGGACATTTAACCTTCACAAATAAATAGCAACAATGACTCAAGGAAATGCAACTAAATTTGTTTACTTTTCAAGGCTTAAGGAATTATGGAAAGAATTTGAGGCTTTTGTACCTGCACCTGCTTGCAACTATGAAAAATCAAGAGAATTCATATTGCATTTACAGAAGTTGAAACTATTTCAATTCTTGAAGGGCCTAAATGACACCTACAGTCAAGCTAGAAGCCAAATCTTGATGACTAATCCTTTACCAACTGTCAATCAAGCTTACTCAATGGTTGTGAGTGATGAAAGTCAAAAGAATGTGGCTGCTAATGCTGGATTATAAGGCACTCATCCTATGACAGGATCAGGAAATTTTGAAGGTGTTATATACTCCAAGAGTCATGGGAATAATGGATACCATGGAGGTAATAATGGGTACCATGGAGGTGCTTCTAATTCTGGTCATCAGGGTGGACAGTCTAAGTTCAAGAGGAACTTGAATCTGTTTTGTGAAATCTATAAAATCAAGGGTCATACCAAAGAAACCTGCTACAAAGTGGTAGGCTATCCTCAAGAGTTCAGGAGCAAGAAGAGGAGGTTTGATGGTCCAGGAGGACACAATGCTGCTTATCATGTTACATCTGAAGAGGCTATTGGTCAAACTGCAGGAGAGTTCAAATATGGGCTAAACACTAGTATGTACAACTCTGCAAGAGGGACACTAGTGGTTCAAGTGGAAATCAACAGGCACAAGTGAAAATAATGTTCCATTTACAAAGGAACAAAATGAGAAAATTCTCAGTCTGTTGAACCAGAATAACTCAGCTACTACAGAAATGCACTTTGCCAATGTAGTTGGCTTGGATGGTACATGTGATGAAAGTGATGACAAAAATTACACTGAGCACACTTTCACTAAGCTTAAACCAGCAATAATCAGTTGGCATTATGTGCCAATAACAGTGCTGAATGGATAGTGGACACTTAGGCCACTAACCATATGACTGCTGATATTAACTTACTTAACAAAGATACTTTGGTCAAATCTGCTTGTCCAAAAAGAATATATCTCCCTAATGAGATGTATCAATGGTCACACACAGAGGGTGAAGCATCATTTCTTCTAGAAGCACAATCTCTAATGTGTTTCTCCTACCACAATTCAAGTTCAATTTGATATCAGTCTCACAATTAACTAGAGAATTAAAGTGTTTTGCATCATTTTTCTCTAACTTTTGTCCTTTTCAGGATCTCTTCACTGGGAGGGTGAAGAAGATTAGTAAAGTAATCAATGGACTATACTTGCCGATGAATAGAGTCACAAAGGATAGAAGAAGTATTTGTGTGGCAGTGCAGTCTACAAATTCTCAACAATATGATTTCTTTGAATATTTCAATATGGCATAAAAGATTAGGACACAACTCAGTTTCAGTCCTCAAAAGGATTTTACCTACTAGTATATAGACTATTAAAGAACCAGTTACTAAGTGCATAATCTGTCCATGTGCCAAACATAGTATAAAGAGTTCAAAATACTTTGCTTTAATTCATGTTGATTTTTGGGGACCATACAGGGTTCCTACATATGATGGAAATAAGTACTTTCTCACAATAGTAGATGATTGTTCAAGATTTACTTAGATCTTTTTACTTAAGGAAAAATCTAATGTTTACTATGCATTACAACATTTCTTTATATATGTACAGAATCAATTTGACAAAACTATTAAAATAATAAGGACAAACAATGGAATTGAGTTTATTAATTCCACATGTAACAATATGTTCGAGAAACTAGGAATGATTCATCAAATTACCTGTGTATATACTCCACAACAAAATAGAGTGGTAGAAAGAAAACATAGACACATTCTAGAAGTGACAAGAGCTATTAGATTACAAGCATTTATACCACTTGAATTCTGGGGTCACTGTGTCATTAAGCTGTATACTTGATAAATAGGTTACCTACTCAAGTTCTTAATGGTGTTTCACCCTATCTAAAGTTGCATAAAAGAAAACCATCACTAAATCATTTGAAAGTTCAGGGATGTCTGTGTTTTGCTAAAGATGTGAATCAACATCATAAGATGATGTCAAGGTAAAAAATTGCTATACATATGGGCTATTCTGAAGTTCAAAAAGGTTATGTACTCTATCACATATCTAACAAATCTTTCTTTGTAAATAGGGTGTGATATTCAGGGAAGAGGTGTTCCCTTTTCAAAAGGGAAAAGGGCTTGATTTACCCCTCTACTTTGGGAAATAGTTCATAGTTACCCCCCGTTATATTATCAGCCCATTTAAGCCCCTACCGTTACAATAGTTGCACTATTTACCCCTATATTTGACCTATGTCCACTGTGGCCAATGGCTTTTTAAATAAATGCCATGGTGGAAATTCACTACCCAACCTCAACTTTATTAAACCCGTAACCCGACCCATTTCTCCACTAAATATAAGCAATCCAACCCGTTTACTAACCTAATAGGGTCATTTGTTTTCAATCGTTTGAGAGGGTTGGATGACGGTGACTTAGGTCAAAAAAAATATATCGCAGTTTCGTGTTGAAAAATCTTCAAAGGTACAACATTTTTCTTTGATTAAACCTTGATTTCGTTTACTTTTAACATTTTTCCGTCTTTATTTGACTTAGTGGTTTCTATTTTGTATTGTTTGTTGAAGTAGTGTTAGGGTTTCTGTTTTAGTTTTTATGAAGAAGTATCTGTTAGCTTAGGGTTATGTGTGTGTTATTACTTTACTATCATGTGACTGTTGTGAAGACATAGTTGGGTGTATTGTTATTGTATCTAGTTTAGGAATTCATGAGTTTTGAAGGGGTTTAGGGTTTTTTGTTCAGTTTGTTTTGGGGCAAAGGGGTTTAGGTTTCACGATATCTCTGTTTTAGGGAAAAAGGGTTTAGGGTTTGATTTGTATTTGACTCAGTTTGGGGAAAAGAAATTCTGTTGGTGCTTTTGTTGGTGTTTGTTGTATATGTTTTGGGGAAAAGGGATAGAATTTTTTTGTCAGCATTGAGGGTACATGGACCCCAAATTGACAATTTGTGCTTTTAAAATGGTGGACAAGAAACACTTTGTTGGATTCCTTATTGTTCATTTTTAATGTGGTCCCCCCATTCTTAGTTTTTTGATTTTTTTACTCATTTTTTTTTTGTACATTTCTGCTCCATGTGACTGCCCTTATTGCTCTTTACTTGTTTTGCTGGTTGGGAGGGGTTAGTTGGTGGTTGTATGTTGTTATTAAATAATGTGGTCCCACATAATGTCACTTTTCACTTCTTAATATTATATTACTTGTTTTATATTGTAGGGATGGTTAATGTGGCCCTGTTATTCCGTCATGGAGGTGAATGGATTACTCACCCAGAAATTAAGTACTCAAGAAAGCTGGTGCACACTTGGAAAGAGTATGATTCTGATCTTCTATCTCACATAGACATAGTAGATGAATTTATCTCCAAGTTAGGATATGTTGGTGTTCAACAGTTGGTAATGTGTGGTCTTTCTGGTAGATATTATGAAGTAGAAGGTGATGTTGGTATTAAAACTTTGTTGGCATTGGTGTCTGACCAGTTTAATGTTATTAATGTCTTTGTTGTGGATGAAAATGAAATAGGATTTACTATTCTTAATATTCTTGACCACCTAGAGTCAAACACAACCACTACTAAAATTGTTCAGGCTGTTTCTAATTGTAGTTCAGATGAAAATGAAGATGGATATAATTCTAAGGAGTTAGAGTCACTTCTTTTACAAAAAAAAAAATAGGGAAATTTCTGAAAAGTTGAATGATTATAAGGAACTGCATAAAGGCATGACCTTCAAAGATATTCATGAAGCTAGAAAAGTCATAAACTTGTATTCCTTAGCCAGTTGTAGGGGTTTAAGGCCAAAAAAAAAAAGTGACACTAAAAGGCTTAGATATGTTTGTGAACTTGGGTGTCCTTTTGTTTGTCTGATTTCAAAGGGTAAATATAGTCATGGGGTTAGCATCAAAACACTAGATCCAAAGCATAAGTGTAACCCGGCTTATGATAGCATAAGGGTTGACTACCATACAATAGCACAATATTTTAAGAACAAACTCCAGGAGAATCCAAAAATTATGGTTAAGGAGATGAGGAAAGGGCTTGATGATACATTCAACATCAATGTTAGTCATTTAAAATGTAAGAGGGCCAAGAGGATGATTTTGGAGAGTCTTGATGGTAGTTTTTTTTTTTATGAGTATAACAAACTAGAGGCATATGCAAATGAATTAAGGCTAAGCAATCCAGGAAGTGATGTGGTCATTAACATATCAAATGATGCAGTTGAGGAAGGGAAAATAAGGTTCTCAAGGATGTATGTTTGTTTTGATGCTTTGAAGAAGGGTTTTAAGAGTGGATTGAGACCCTTTATTGGCCTGGATGGAACATTCTTAAAAGGAAAAGTCAAAGGTCAGCTCTTAGTTGCTGCTGCTCTAGATACAACAAGACATTTTTATCCCATAGCTTGGGCTATTGTGGATAAAGAAACAAAGGTCACCTGGAGCTGGTTCTTGACATTGCTAGAAAAGTCTTTAGACCTCAAGAAAGGTGAAGGTATCACATTCATGTCAGACATGCAGAAGGTTAGTTAATCTTGGTCTTTTTTGCTTAATCTTAGTTCTTTGATACACTTATTTCCTTTTGATTGCTTGCAAATATAGCACTGTTGGTTTATTTACAACATACCCTTTTGCTAATTCATAGATTCTCATGTTCTTATATAGTGACTTATGTACTTGGTTATGTATGTTAGCTCAAACCTTGATTCTGGTTTTAGTAGTGGTGTAGGATTTTTTTTTTTTTTTTACTTTAAAGATTGCTGATTACAGTACTGAGAAAGACACTTTTTTTCTAATTTCATTTACTAATACGCTTACCTATTTTTGATAGATTGTATAAATAAGTCCTTTTATTGGAAGGTAGTGTAGTAGTTTGTTATTCATGTTTGGATGTCCTATTCCGTTTCATTTTAGCTTAAGTCCCTCTGTTTTAATAACTTTTATCTTTCAATTGGCTAAGTGGAATTAATACATGCATTTCTATGTAGTTGTAGTGGTACAATTACATTATGTTACATCTATTTAATAACTTCATCTTCTCAAATCTGTTACTTTTTCTGCTTTGATTCCTTATTGATATGTAGTTGTAGTTGTACTATTACATTATGTTACAACTATGTACAACATGTCTGAATCTAAAGATGAAAACTCTGAGCTTGTCTAGCCTTAGTCCTTTGTTGATATGTCTGTTAAAATTACATTATGTTACAACTATGTAACTTTTAACTTCCTGAAAGGTGTGGCTTTTAACTATGCACATATACTTCCTGAAAGGTGTGGCTTTTAACTTCTGTCTGTTAAGATTGTTGTTGGTTGTTTAAATTTTGTTAACTCATATACGGGGATTGATTGAGGCATTGTTGAATATTCTGCCAGAAGCACACCATAGATATTGTGTGAGGCACATAGAGGCTAATTGGTGCAAGAGATGAGGTCTTTGGGGAGTTGAAGAACCACCTTTGGTGGTGTTCATGGTGTACTTACAAAGAAGAGGTTCAAGACCATTTGAGTATGATGGGGAAGGAAAATAAAGAAGCTGGTGAGGACTTGTTGAATAGGTACCCAGCTGAGTCATGGTGCAGGGCATACTTTGACTCAGTGTGCAAGAATTGGCAAGTGGAGAACAATCTTGTAGAGTCATTCAATAACTGGGTGATGAATGCTAGGTTCAAGCCCATTATAAAGATGTTGGAGGAGAAAGAGTTAAGGTGATGACTATTTTGGGTGATCATGAATCTGAAGTGATAAACTAGACAAGAGAATTCAGTCATCAAACCATGCTCTTGTATAACCAATTTCTAAAGATTGCACAAAAGTGTACTGTTTACTTCAATAGGGATGATGCATATGAGGTGTCTCATAGTGTTGATAGGCATAGGGTGAACATAGAACTGAAAAGATGCATTTGCAGGACATGGGACCTCACTGGGATCCCATGCCCTCATGCTATAAGGTCCCTACTGTACAGGAAGATAAACCCTTTGACTCATATTCACTGGTAGTACTCCAAAGAAGCTGCTCTCCTAACTTATTCACATAAGTTACAACCAGTAAGAGGAGAAATTTTTTGGAAAATAGAACCAGCCCATGCAATGGAGCCTCCAAATTTAGTTAAGTTGGCTGGAAGGCAAAAAATTAAGAGAGTTAGAGAAAAAAATGAATGTGTGAATAGACAAGGAGTGTGGTCTGAATCTAGAAAGGGTAGGGTGATGACTTGTTCTACATGTGGAGAGCCTGGCCACAATGCAAGGAGGTGTCAAAAGGTAAGAGACTTAACTTTATTATGCTCTACTTCATCACTTCATTAATTATTAACTATTAACTTGCATTTTCACTAATTTGACAAGTAACTAAAAGAAAGCAATCAAAGGGTGGAAGGAAGACAAAGGAGAGGACTAGATCCTTGATTGATGAAGAAGGTCTGGCTAGAAGTCCACCTGTTGTAGGGCTCATACTTGAGGAAGAGCTTCAATTGATAACATCCCATCCTACTCAAACAAGTCAAGCAAGAAATAGTGCAACACCACTTCCAAGTCAGGCCAGCAGCAGTACAAGTCAATAAAGATTTATGCCAACACCATCAGTGGCAAGGCAGCACCCATCAACAATGCTTTTACTGCTGAACCAAACTTTGATTTTCCATCAAGTGATGAAGCAGATCCACCTCTAATGCTAATGAGTATTTTAAAGGCCAAGACTAGATTCCTAAGGCAGATGCATATTGGAGAAGCAACTGGAACAAGGTGTATTGGTTTTATTGGTGATGCTAGTGGTATTAGTAAGCCAACAAACCTTCCATTCTAACTAAGGGGGCTGACATGGCAAGGAAACACTACTGTAACTGGAAACACGCTTCAGAAAATGGCCCAGTTGAAAACAAGGAAGGGGAATGGCAAGGAGCAGATTTGAAGTTGTTAACTTGTGACGGTTTTTTGGGTTTAATATGATGTAATTACTGCATCTGACAGTACTGTAACTATTTAGGTGTTTGTTTGGCTGTTGAAACTTGCAAGTGGATGTCATGTTATCACTTTGGTTGTGACAGTTTTTGGGGTTATAATGTGGCATCCCCTTGTCAATGTAACTACACTTTGACAGTTTTTTTGGCAGTTTTATGTTAAGTTAATGTTAAGGTATGATGTTTGGTAGTTTATATCTTGAGTTAATGTTGGCAGATAATTTATCTAGGTGGAATTGGATTTGATTGACACTTTCTGCTTGACTTATGCTCTCTTGGCTCCTGCATTTTTGTTTGGATTCTAGTTTTTGTGTATCCAAACTGTGGTACAACTGTTTTATGAACTTTAAAATTTTTGGACTCTTATAAGGCTCAATATCATGCTGCAGCTGAGAGAATGTAAATCTCAGGATCATAAAGTAATTTTCAGAAGGTGGTTCTTGGGAGTTAGTAATTAATCATAAAGTTCTAATCTTTGGTGTTTCTGGACATTTTCAGAAGGTGATTCTTGAAAAAAACTGCATTTTTTTCAGTATTGAAAAGGAAAGTAGTAGTTTTTTGGTTACTATTTTGGGATTATAATGAGGACTGGTAGAAGAAATGAGCTACATTTTAGCAAAATCTACTCATTTAAATGTGGGAAAACATCAGTTTTAAGTGATGATCATTCACAAATTGGAGGACCTGGATTTTCTAAAGTTGTATATTGCAATGAACCAGATAGTTTTGAGTCTGGTATTAGAGAATATAATGGGAATTATGTTAGTACAACAAAATATACAGCTGCAACATTCTTGCCAAAGTCATTATTTGAGCAGTTTAGAAGAGTAGCTATTTTCTACTTTCTTGTTACTGGTATATTGTCTTTTACACCATTGGCTCCTTATTCTATTGTTAGTGCTATTCTTCCTCTTATAGTTGTTATTGGAGCAACAATGGTTAAAGAGGGTATTGAAGACTGGCGTAGAAAACAACAGGTATTTCACTTTCTTTCAGTTTTCTTTTAGCTAATAATAGTTGCTAGAAAAATGTTTTTGATGGTGTTTTGTGGCTGCTTAGAAAGGATTTCAGTGATATAATATTGTTACTGGACTATGTGTATGAATAGTCTGAGTGATTCTTGAAATCCAGTTGTCTAATATTAGAGTTCTGTTGCGTTACTATAAGTGGAAGACCATATAGCTAGGAAAACTAATTGGATTATGCATATGGTGATTCATTTGAGATTTTTCCAATATAGCAAAGTAACCAAACTGAATTGGATTGGGTACATGGTAACTTTTTGTTTCAACAAAAATTGGACAAATTACAACAACAATTTATCCAAAGGAGAGCATTACATTACATACATCCAAACAAAGACATTTAAAACCACTTCGTGATAGGATTTTTCAAGTTACACCAAAAACATTTTTCAAGTTACACCAATAACATAAATACTAGTCTCGTAAGGTCAATCACTTCATCATTGGAGCTGTAATGACACCCACAAAAAGTGCCAACGAAACCATAATTATCATCCACATCTTTGTTACTTTTTCTTCCAAAGTTGACACTTTAATCACTTGATCGACTTATAGACTCCCATTTAGTTACTTCTTTCCTCAAATTGTCCATTTCAACCTTAACAACATCCAATGCAACCACTAACTCTCTGACTTCAGTGAATGGAGTATCCGAAAATACTTCATCTTCCCATTTCCAATAACCACAAGAATTAATCTGTCCAAGAAATTAAAATTAAATTAACACCTAAATAATGCACTTTACTAATCAAAATATGAATAACAACAATAACTAACCTTTGGCTTAGGACACTTAAAGAACTTCCTTCCAGGGTTTGAAGGAGTTTTTGAAGTTAAATGGCTAGCTATCAAACCACAATGGCACTTCAGCTGTGACGAGGAGCTATTTTCCGACATTTTTCAAGACACAAACAGTGCAAGAGAGGAGAGAAGAATAGAAGAGAGGAAAAAACCCTAGCTTTTGATATTGAAGAAGAAGGCATCATTTTGGTCTTTTAATTTTAGGATTCATTTAATTAAATTGCAGACATGGCCTCTTATGTGGCATTTTAATGGGACGCGGTAGACAAGCCTGGCCCAATCCATTGGCCACGGTGGACAAACGTAAAAAATAGGGGTAAATAGTGCAGCTATTGTAACAGTAGGGGCTTAAATGGGCTGATAGTATAACGGGGGTAAATATGAACTATTTCCCAAAGTAGAGGGGTAAATCAGGCCCTTTTCCCTTTTCAAAATCATCATACCAGTGCATCACCAATATTCATAGATACAAGACCAAATACAGATGATATACAGAATTGGAATCCAATGGCTATGCAACAAAACCGACCAAACAAGTCAAAATGCTGAAAATGAGCAAGTGTCACAACAACATGAAATGCAAGAACACATACCAGACTCAACCGACACAATACCAGACCAAGTTCTCAGACCAAATGCAAACACACAGACTCAACAACAACAAACACAGATTCAGCAACAGCAGGTTCCTCAGTAGTCTTCAGTTCCAACTAGACAGTCTTCTAGAGGAACCAAACCTCCAGTTTGGATGAAAGATTTTATCTCATTACATATCCATCATGATGTACCCTATTCATTAGATCAGTTCATCACTTATGAACACATTTCAGACCAATGCAAAGACTATATTGCTACAGTATCAACTACTACTGAACGAAGAAACTACCTAGAAGCTGTGAAAGATCCCAAATGGATTCAAGATATGAAAGAAGAAATTCAAGCACTTGAAAGCAACAACACCTGGAAAGTGGTCACTCTACCAGAAGGAAAGAGTACTATAGGGCGTAAGTGGATATACAAGATAAAGTACAAGTCAAATGGAGATATAGAAAGGTACAAGGCAAGACTTGTTGCAAAAGGATACAGCCAAAAACAAGACATAGATTATCAGGAAACACTCTCACCAGTGGTGAAAATGGTTACTATGAGAAGTGTTTTATCCTTAGCTACTGCTTACAAATGGCATATACATAAAATGGATGTATATAATGCCTTCTTACAAGGTGATTTGCATGATGAAATATACATGGACATGCCACAAGGATTCACCAATCGGGGGAGAAGCCAAAAAAGACAGTTTGTAGATTGGTCAAATCCTTGTATGGACTCAAACAAGCACCTAGACAATGGAATGCAAAATTGTCTGAGGCACTGATCAGTTTCAAATTCAAGCAATCATTGTATGATCATTCATTATTCATCAGAAAAGCAGGACATGAAACTACTATTGTCTTGGTTTATGTGGATGACATGCTGATAACAGGAACCAGTTGGACTTGATACAAGAAACAAAGACAGCATTGCAGGAAACCTTCAAAATGAAGGACCTTGGAGAACTTAAGTACTTTCTAGGCATAGAATTTGCAAGATCAGGACAAGGTATAGTCATGCGTCAAAGAAAATATGAATTAGAACTCATATTCGAGGGCCGGAATGTCACCGCAAAACAAAGAATCACACCACCGACACCTACACAAAACTGACCACCATGCAATATGATGAAATGCTTGAAGCTAAGGCTGAAGTCAAGTTGAGTGAGGATCCTCCAGCTGATCAAGAAACATATCAGAGATTAATTGGAAAGTTACTATACTTAACAGTAACCAGACCTGACATAACCTTTTCAGTACAAACACTCAGTCAGTTCTTGTAACAACCAAAGAAAACTAATATGGATGCAGCCTTAAGGATAGTCAAATATATCAAAAAAAAAAAAAAAAAAAAAAAACCAGGACAAGGACTACTTCTATTTAGTGCTTACAACAAAGAAATCACAACCTACTGTGATGCAGATTGGGCAGCATGCCGTTTGACTAGGAAATCGGTTACAGGATACATGAGCAAAGTTGGAAACTCATTAGTGTTATGGAAATCAAAAAAGCAGACTACAGTTTCAAGAAGCTCAACTGAATCTAAATATAGGAGCTTAGCAACTACAATTGCATAATTGACTTGGTTGCGAGGGATGTTGAAGGAACTTGGAGTAGAAAGTGCTCAGCCAGTGACTGTGTTTAGTGACAGCAAAGCAGCACTATAATTAGCTGCCAATCCTGTCTACCTTGAGAGGACTAAATATATTGAAATAGACTGCCATTTTATTAGGGAAAAAATTCAACAAGGATTTGTGACAACTCCATATATCAACACAAAAGAGAAACCTGGTGACATATTCACAAAGAGAAACCTGCTGACATATTCACAAAAGGACTTCAAAGAGTGCAGCATGAGTACTTGAAGAGCAAACTAGGAATGTTCAACATATTTACCATACCTAGTTTGAGGGGGAATGTTAATACAAGTCATTAAGTCAATTAAATAAGTTAGTTAATGACTAAGGGGCAGTTCTGTAACTATACACAGTTTCCAGAAAACACATTTTAGGATATTTAAAAGTTAGTTAAGCTTCCACTAAGTAGTTAGTTAGTTATGATATACATCTCTCATATGTATATATACATGTAATCAGTATTGAGTACACACATTGAATGAATACAATGATCATCTTCTTCTTCTCTCCTATCTCTCTTATCTCTCTCTCATACGATTAGATCATTCTGCATTTCTACTTCTTCTTCTTAACTTGATAATCCTAAACTGTATATCACAGAATATAACAAGGACTCACCCTTAGTAGTCCAACCCGCTAACAACCTTAGTGTGGACAATATAATGCAGTGATCTAATATTAGGCAAATAAAAAATAGGATTGCTCTAATTCTGATATCGTATTAAGAAATAAATCTTAGGCCTCTCAATTTTAAAGCTACCTCATGAGACGAGGATTTACCCGAAAACATATAAAGAGATCAATTACTCATCCAAAATCGATGTGGGATTTCTAACAGGGAGTGATTGGCTCTAAGATAACATGTCAACCTTAAATATTAATTAGAATCCATGATTTACAGCCTATTAATATCAGTGAAGGTATTCTTTCCACGCGAAAAGATATGTTCGATTCTTTTTAACAACTTTTCTCTTTCCCTTCATTGATATCCGTATATAATGAAAAATATCCAATAATTAGAGGATTCCAACATAATATGAAAAGACTTCTCCATACTATCTGAATTAATTAATTGTTCATTCACAACATATGACTAAACTTGGATGCCTCACCATGTTTACATATAATTTAATCTCTAGGTTAGATTTCTTTCTTGTACAAAAGATATATACATGTGACTAATGTGCGAAAAGCAATAATTGATCAAGAAGTAGTATATTTGTTTAATATAACAACTATCATCTTGGTCGAATTCGTGGTCCCTCTTTTCTATCCTTTAAGATAGAACTTTAGGACACCTGGAAAGAAATGGATTAATTGCATCCAACAAAAGGAGAGGAGTAAATGAAAACAACACTATCCTCGTTATGATAGCCAGCTAATAGGTACTTCATCCACTTCAGATTCTGTATAGCGATCTTTCAACCATGTAAAGTTTAATATGTAATTAATTTTCGTAAAAATACAATATTGCAAATATTTATTACCTTTCGGAAAATATTATTACTATTTTAAAAATTAAGGAGGAAAATATCATACTATTTTAAAAATTAAGGAGGAACATATCATTACTGCTTTAAAAAATTTAAGGAGTTTTTAGTTTGATCATAACTTGTATACGGTAAAAACCGGGTAAAGTTTGTCCGGTGAAACTCGTGATCGGCAAAGGGAAGAGAACGAACGATAATGTACGATCCGAAGAAGCTTGGCATGAATTCGTTGTATCGGAGATAACTCTTATCGTGGTTGGTCGGTGTCCGATCTTTACGTGGCCGATTGATTGTGGCCCGTTTGCCGGTTCGAATATAGCGAAATCGGTCGTGGCTGTTAGCTCGGTTTCTTCGTGACCATTCGATCGTGGCCGTTGGTCGGATAATCGGTTATTCGCTCGTCGTGTGGGAATGCGCCACCTTTCGACGGTCGTACGGGTGTCGAGCCGTACGACCTAACCTTATCCATATTAGGTTTTCTTTATCCTAAAGGGCCAATGATGTATAGGAGGCCCGTAGAAAAGAAAACTATAAATAGGGGTCATTCTCTCATTTTGAGGGTTGGCTTTTCGATCCAAACTTTTGTACTTCAAATATATTATAAAATTTCTCTTGCCTAGTGTTCTTCAGATTTTGGTCCGGTTACAACTGAAACAGTTCATTAAATCTCTTTATTCAGTATTGCATCTAACATATATAGATATATAAAAAACTTGTCTCAAATACAAAGATCTAAACGTCTTAGCTCAGCCTTTAATATATCAGCTCACTATTCGCTCAAGCCCTTAATAAACCAAATAGATTCGACTTTCTTTTATTCCTCAAAGTATAGATTAAAGTACCACATATCCTTTGCCTCATTTACAAATTTAACTTATTACCCATTTTCGAGGTTAAACAGTTTGGCGCCCACCGTGGGGCCCTGGATAATAGTGGTCTTTTGATCTCGGTTGCAACTCGTCTAAGGGCTTCAGTTCCATTGTTCGTCTCTGCAAAAACGGACAAAATGGCAAACAGTGGAGAATCCGGCCACGTTAACAATGAGATTGTGGCCGAAAACGATAACATCGGACCACAGGAGCTACCAGTGAATCCCATTGGCCCGGATCCTGTCAATTCGAGGGAGGGCCTCGGCCGTCAAAATACCGTGAACCGGGAGAACGCCGCTCACCCGGCCCCGATCCCTTAAATACTTTCGGTTACATCACGTGACCGGGCTCATGGCGGAAAGTGCGGATGTCCGGACGATATTAACTTGCGCCTTATTTTTGAAATGTTGCGGAACAAAGCATTATTCTATTGCTGAGCGGGGAGTCGCGATAGCCCAACTACAAAACAAGAAGGATGAAACGACTCCGGAAAGAAGCAAGGGTGCTACCGAACCCCGGAGAGAAGAAGCCCGAATGGTTGAAAGCAACGGGTCCGGAGCGAGGTTTATCGAGTGCGAGAATGCTCGAGACGTTGGCCAAGCGGGTAGATTCAACCGAGAAAAGGGTCGAGACCTACAATTCTCGGGTAGACCGGATTCCGGGGGCTCCGCCCATTTTGAAGGGACCAGACTCGAAGAGGTATATTCAGAGGCCTTTTCCCCCGAGTGCGGCTCCAAAGCTAATCCCAAAGAGGTTCAAGATGCCGGACATCCAGAAATATGATGGCACAACGGACCCTCAGAAGCACGTGACCTCATACACCTGCGCTATAAAGGGTAACGATCTCGAAGAAGACGAAATCGAGTCCGTGTTCTTTGAAAAAATTCGGGGAAACGTTGTCAAAGGGAGCGTTAACATGGTATGACCATCCCGAGCATTCGATCACTTCATTTGAAATGCTCGCGGATGCGTTCATAAAGGCTCATGCGGGCCGAAAGGTCCGAGGCCGAAAGGCGGATATTTTCCGGATAGCCCAAAGGGACGATGAGTTGCGGGAGTTCGTCAATCGTTTCCAAAGGGAACGGATGGAACTCCCTCCGTTCGGAGGAATGGGCGCACAAGCGTTCACCAAAGGGCTTAATCTCCCCGAAGTTCGACGGCTTCGTTCAAACTCAAGGAAAATTTGCTAGAATACGAGGTTGTGACACGGGCGGACGTACACACCGATACGAGTCCAAAATTCGGGTCGGAGGACGATCGGCTCGAACTTCCTCGGGTCGGTAAATCTAGGTAAAGGACTTGAGAGGTCTAGAAGAAATTTTGACCGGAGATGCGATCATCAAGGAAAGATATCGGCCGTATCCTCGGTCGGAGAAAACAAACTTTAGACGGAAAAATCGAGGTCCGGTCCTAATCAATACTCGGCGGGAGGAGATAGAAGAACCGAACGTCCGTCGAATAGCGGGGGTTGTCGTTTAGAAGTGAGCGGAAGTTCGGCAACCAACGGGGATCCGCGGGAATATCGGAATACAACTTTAGTGTCGACACCTCGGACCTTGTGTCGGCCATAGGTCGCATTCGGAGGCAAGGTGGCGAGCCGTTGAGGTCGGATCCGGTCAACGGGACCGAACATGATTTGTGAATACCATGGTACTCATGGTTATAGAGCGAAAGGCGTCGCCCGGTTGAGAAGAGGTGGCTCGATTGCGAAAAACGGGCACCTTCGTGAATTCTGAGTGAGCGAGCCAAAACCCACTACAAGGAAAGGGAGTCGAATAAGCGGGGTGAACCGGTAGAGCCTCAACATATAATCAACATGATAATCGGGGGTACAGATGTCCCTAGAGGACCGGTAATGAAGCGAGCCAGATTTACCCTTTGTTCGTGAAAAGTGCGGCGGGATCATGCGTCGAAGGCTCCATCACTTTCGGCAACAAAGATGCGGAAGGCATCGTTCAACCACGCAATGATGCCTTGGTAATTTCTATTCTTGTTTTTAAATCTCGGATTAAACGTATTCTAATCGACTCGGGTAGCTCGGCCAACGTCGTCGGTGGAGAGTGGTTGAACGATTAAGGCTACTCGACCGGATCGTACCGGTGGCCGGTGCTTAGTGGATTTAATATGGCGAGTGAAACTACGAAGGGTGAGATCTCCTTACCCGGTCAACGTCGACGGCACCATCCGGTTGTGTTTATGTAATCGAGGGGATATGAAATACGCATTCTTTGGGTAGGCCGTGGATACATAGCATGAGAGCTTGTGCCGTCTACCTTACATCGAGTGCAACGAAGTTCCCGACTCGGAGGATAAAAACTATCCGGGGAGAACAACTGCCGCGAGAGATGTTCGCGATCGAAGAATCGTCACCCCACTCGAAAAGTCGGATCAAAAGGAAGGATCATCGGGGAGAAGGATTCCAAATAGCAATTACCGTTAACGGGTCCGACAACGGAGCAAAAGGATTGGACCGGGGCACGAAAAGACGACTTGAACATACCTAGATCATTCGTCTTGCCGGATGAGTCGGACGCGACAAAATCTACAATAGAGGATGGAGCAAGTCGTCTTGTTCGAATATCTACGGACGAAGGTATACCTGGGCACGGGGTTAACCTCGGAGCTCAGGAACAAGTTAATTAAATTTCTTCAAGCTAATTCCGATTATTTTGCATGGTCGCATATAGATATGACAGGTGTGTCGCTGGAAGTGACAACTCATAAGCTTAGTCTCGATGGGAGATTTCCCCGGTGAGGGCGAGAAGCGGAGGGCCCGTGGCGAGAGGCAAAGCATGCCTTCGTGAAGGATGAGGTAACAAAGCTTTTAAAAATAGGCTCCGTTCGGGAAGTAAAATACCGGATTGGGTGGCCAACGTGGTGGTGGTGCGAAGAAAGGTAATAAATTTCGAATGTGCGTTGATTATAAGGATCTAAACAAAGCATGCCGAAGGATTCGTTTCGTTGCCCCGCGTCGATAGAATGATCGATGCGACGGCCGGGCATGAGATGTTAAGTTTTCTCGATGCTTACTCCAGGTACAACTAAATTCGGATGCACCCGGAAGATCAAGAGAAAACATCTTTCATTACCCGACACGGGACTTATTGCTACAATGTAATGCCATTCGGATTAAAAAATACCGGGGCAACCTATCAACGCCTAGTTAACGGAATGTTCGAAGAACAAATAGGAAAAACGATGGAAGTTTATATTGACGATATGGTTGTTAAGTCCTGGAAACGAGAGGACCATTTAAAACATTTGCGAGGAAACCTTTGACGTACTCCGAAGATATAATATGAAGCTCGATCGGAGAAGTGTGCTTTCGGTGTCGGTCGGGTAAATTCCTCGGTTACATGGTGTCAAATCGGGGGATCGAGATTAATCCGGATAAGATCAAAGCAATCGAGGACATCGAGGTGGTAAATAACGTCAAAGGAGTGCGGGCTTACCGGGAGGATAGCGGCGGCGGTTTATATCAAGATCTTCGGACAAGAGCCACGGCGTTTCTTCTCCTTACTCGGGAAGAAGAACGACTTCACATGGACACCGGGTGCCGGAAAGCCTTACAAGAACTAAAGAAGTACCTATCCGGCCCTCGCTTTGTTGCATACGCCGCGGACGAGCGGACTTTTTTCTCTACCTTGCCGTATCCGAGGTAGCGGTAAGTGGAGTTCTGGTCGAGAAGAATCGGTACACGATTTCCCATTTATTATGTGTGTAGGACCTTGGGGGATGCGGAGACCGATTATCCCCCCCTTGAAAAATTGGCATTGGCACTGGTAAGCGCTTCCAGAAAACTTAAACCTTACTTTCAATGCCGCCCGATATGCGTAGTGACCACTTATCCTTTAAAGAACATCTTGCATAAATCGGAATTATCGGGCAGGCTAACTAAATGGGTTGTAGAGATAAGCGGGTACGATATTGAATATAGGCCCCGGACGGCCGTCAAGTCACAAATCTTAGCGATTTTGTGGCGGACTTCACCCCGGCCATGATCCCTGAGGTGGAGAAGGAACTCCTGCTAACCCGGGAAAAGCCACGGGTATTTGGTCATTACACACGGACGGAGCCTCGAACCTTAGAGGTTCCGGGCTTGGAATCGTCCTTAAAACCCCCGCCGGAGATGCAATCCGGCAATCTATTAGAAAACGGTTAAATTAACTAACAATGAAGCCGAGTATGAGGCTATGATTGTAGGGCTGGAATTAGCTCGGAGTATGAGGGCTGAAGTAATCGAAGCAAAATGCAATTCTCTCCTGGTTGTCAACCAGGTGAATGGCGTCTTCGAAGTCAAGGATGAACGAATGCAAAGATATCTTGAAAGGGTCCAGGTCATACTTCATCGGTTCAAAGAATGGACCATGCGGCATATACCGAGGTAGCGAGTGCGAGGGCGGGTGCGTTGGCCGGTTGGGATCTTCAGTCGAAGGGGAAGAAATTAACCCCGGGACCGTGGTGCACTTGATGAACTCGGCGATAGATAACGGGCATGCTGAGATAAACACAATGGGATTAACTTGGGATTGGCGCAATAAATACATCGACTATTTGCAAGACGGAAAGCTCCCCAATGACCCGAAGGAATCACGATCGCTAAGGACGAAAGCAGCACGGTTTTGCCTGGTGGACGGTCAGTTATACAGGCGGTCTTTCTTCGGTCCTTTGGCCAAATGTTTAGGTCCCGGTGAAACCGAGTACGTGATGAGAGAAGTACATGAGGGGACATGCGGGAATTACTCGGCGCGGAAGCCTTAGTCAAAAAATTATCAGAGCCGGTTATTATTAGAACCGGATGGAGGATGCCGCGAAGAATTTTGTCCGAAGTGCGACGGGTGCAAAGACATGCCGATGATTCATCGGCCGGGAGCCGCTTTGCGCTCGGTTGTATCACCACGGCCGCTTCATGAAATGGAGAATGGACATTGTTGGTCCATTGCCATGGGCACCAGGTAAGGCCCGCTTTATTTTGTTTATGACTGACTATCTCAAAATGGGTTGAAGCACAGGCCTTCGAGAAAATACGAGAGAAAGAAGTTATTGACTTCATTTGGGACCACATTATTTGCCGATTCGGCATTCCGGCCGAGATCACCTGTGACAACGGCCCCAGTTCGTTGGTGGCAAAGTTAATGATTTCCTCGAGGGGTTGAAGATAAAAAAAATTGTGTCAACTCCGTATTATCATTGTGCGAACGGACAAGCGGAATCTACAAACAAAACGATAATTCAAAATCTGAGAAAGAGACTTGAAACGTCAAAGCACCCTTTGGAGGGAAATATTATCGGAGGTGATATGGGCTTACAGAACCATATCAAAATCGAGTACCGGGGAAACACCCTTCTCGTTGGTCTATGGGACCGAAGCCCTCATTCTTGTAGAGGTCGGAGAACCCAGTCTCCGGTTCAATTACGCCACCGAGGGATCGAACGAGGAGGCCATGGCCGTAAAACTCGATCTCACGGACGAGCTACGCGAGAACGCGTTAATTCGTATTGCAGCCCAGAAACAGAGGATGGAAAGGTACTATAACCGGAGAGCTAACTTCCGACATTTCCAAATTGGGGACTTAGTGCTCCAAAAAGTTACCTTGAACACCAAAAACCCCAATGAGGGAAAACTTGGTCCGAACTGGGAAGGTCCGTACAAGGTGACCGAGATAACGGGCAAAGGATCCTATCAGCTGGAATCCATGGACGGGCGACGGTTACGCAACAACTGGAATGTGGCTCATTTGAAAAGATACTACTGCTGAGGTATGGACCTTTTTATTTTATTCACTTACCTTTTCTTTTTGCAGGGAGCCGAGTGCCCGACGTAGTTAGCTTGTTAGGTCTGAAAACACGTGTTGCACTCTTTTCCTTAGCTCGGTTTTGTCCCAAATGGGTTTTCCGACAAAGGTTTTTAATGAGGCGACAAGTACAACGTGTTACTAAAGTAAGAGTATAAATATCGGATATTCGGGGGTAAGACCCTACGACCGAAAGTGGATAGTGCTTACCCGACTTTACAGCTCGAATAAGCACCAGGGGGCTATGACAATACATTTCGATGTAAGGACCAAATGATCAAAAGTGAATCGTGTCCCTCTAATATTCATTATGGCAGGAACCGATGCCGGACCTTCTGTATCAGGTTTTGATGTAAGGACCAAACGATCAGAGCGAATCGTGTCCACTTAGAATTTGCCACGGCAAAAAACAGAAGGAAACGGATAAAGTCCGCATATGATGTACATGTACTTGCAGTTTATTGAAAAATCAAATTATTACATTTCAGAGTTATCTTCTTAGTAAATCACTTTTCTCCAAAAATCGGGCACCAGTTTATCCGTATACTCGATCCCGGACATTACAGCCGAAATACGGCAAAGGCCACAAGGTTACGAAAACCGAGCCTAAATCTTAATACCCCGAATGGGGACTCGCTACACGAATTTGTTTAAGCAGAGATTCAGGTGCCCGAACCTAATCAAAAATAAAGGAATAGCCGCAAAATACCGGCCCTAAAAATGCCTAACGTGATTCGGAGACGTCTGAATTCACAAAGCATAAATAAGTCCCGCGGGCAAACTTCTTTGCTCAGCTCCCGGATCAATCATTCCGGATGAAATGAAAACTCTAGTCTAACAAGTCCGAAACATCGGCAGTTGGACAGAAATCATAGCAAACATTCAAACAAAAGAATGGTCAGCAGAAAGGATACGCTTTTTATATATACAAATTTTTACACTCGAAATTTGAAAAAATTCAAAGTGCCATAAAGACAAAACAAAAGGAAGTACAAGCCATAGCTTATCCGGTACGACTGGAACCAGAATGCTCGGACTCCGTCCGTTCAGAATCATCGGAGTCGGAGTCAAGAGCTCTCTTTGCTTCTTCCTCGGTTCTTCTAGCCTCCCGAATAAGAGCTGGGAGATCGGTAAAGCCACGCTCGGCTTCCTCAAGGGTGATTCTCCGAGATCTCCACCGTTCATGTTCCACTGCAACCGTGGAATAGGCTTCGACAGCTTCCACACTCTTTAAGGTTTCTGCCAAATCGGCTTCAGCCCGGGACAGCCTAACCAAAAGCTCATTCCTCTCTACGTCGAGGACACTCCGATATTGATTGGCCGAGTCAAGCTCAGCTTTGAGTATATCATTTGCCTCGGTCATCTCCCCGAGTTTGGTTCTTAGCTCATCGCACATTCGAGCCCTGTCCTCGGCTTTTTGCTCGAAAACCCTCATTCTATCCGCATACTTAGTACTCTCGGATTCGAGTCGTCGGTGCCTCTCGGCCAAATTGGCGGCATCAGACTTAACCGAGTCGAGTTCTCCTCGGAGTTGGGAAATGGTGGTTTCGAGCTCACTCAGCTTGGAAGAAACCCGAGCGTTGGTTTGACTAAGACCGATTTTCTCTTCCTCCAGAAGCCGGTTCCTCTGCACAATCCCGGCTAACTCATCCTTCAGTCGAAGGTTCTCAGCCTTTGTTGCATCAAGCTCGGGCTGAAGGTTAGCAAGGGACACTGCTCGGCTCAGCTCGTCTTCCTTTATTTGCAGAAGGTGTTGGAATTTCGTCGTTTCTCGACCTTGGGCATCAAGTTGGCCTTTAAGGTCGTCAATCTCTTGTTGGGCCCGGATGAAGCCCTCGTTTACAAGCACCACACTCTGCCAAAGAAGCAAAGACATTAAAAACCATAAACTTGCATCAAGTTATAAAAGACATGGGCTAGAAGGCCTACCCGATTGCTTGCATGCATTCCTTCGTTGATCAGGCTCTGCCAATGGATTCCGGCCATTTTCTTTTTGTCCGAGTCCGAGACGAGGGGCCTTAAATAGCTTGCCACCCCCACCGGACGAGATAAGAAACTGCAATCTTCCGGGACAGTAATTACTGCCGATCTGGTTCTCCTAGGTTCCACGCTAGGAGCCGGAAAGATGCTCACCAGACTTTCCCTCGCACCGGAATCGGTAGATCGACTAGCTGCCCTCGTGACCCGAGGGATGGGAAGATGGCCAAATCCGGCAGCCTCCCCGGTAGCAGGAGGAGTGTCCAAAAACATCTCATCTAGATTATCCGGCCTAGGAGCAGTGGGTGTGGTTGGAACAGCACCGGCACCCTCGGCAGAAGTAGAGGCTTCAAACCCGGTGACGGGGTCCTCGGCAGGCAATGAACCGGTAACTTCTGGTGCCTCAGTGACCGGTGCAGGCTCAACTCTTGTCCCAGTTCCAGCGGTCGGCTCAAGTCCGGATCTTCGTGGTCTTTGCAGGGGAATCTCCTCGGAAGACTCTTCACCTGTAATATCAACAAACTCAATAGACCTAAGAGGTGTTGGGTAAAGTATTTCTGCCCCACCTGGTAACTGAGCCGAAGTGGAGGGTCCTTCCTCGGTTGAAGGGGGTGGAACAGCAGTTTCCTCCTCCGGGACCGACTCAAAAATAGGGGCCACACCGACCCTACGAACAATCACATCGGACTCCTCTTCATCCCTCAGTGATCGGACGACGCGCCTTGCCCTTTTCCTTGGCTTATCTCCTTTATCCAAAGTTTTTCTTCGTTTTTGGGCGGCAACAATAATTCTGGATGACCCGGATGAATCAAATGCCGGTATCGGCACAGCTTGCTCTGTTGCTGTCCCGGGTCTCGGTTGCACCGAACCTTTCGGTAAACCTAAAATCGAAGGGTTATGGGTGAAGTCGAGTAAAATTAAAGAAGGGCAAACAGTACATAATGCTCGAACTCAAAGTGGTGTTACCGTGGTTTTGAGCAATCCATCGGCCACGAGCCAGGATTCCCCATGTCAACTCTTCGTGTGAATGACGGTCAAGAAGCGCCTCGACCCACTCGTTCATATGTGGAATGGCCGGGGGTATCCATGCCACGGCTATAGAAAAGAAAAAGGAGAACGTAAGCCCGAAGGATTAAATTAAGGAAAATAAGAATAAATTGACGAAGTTGGGGTCGGGGAACTTACGGTTGTCATTCCATTTTTCCGGGAAAGGCATGTATTCCTCCGGGATAATATCCGAGGTCCTCACCCGAACGAAGCGCTCTAACCAACCCCGGTCTCTATCTTCGTCCATTTTTTAGAAGATCGGATTCCGGCCTCTCTTGGCTAATTTTATTACGCCACCCCGGAATCGTCTTGGGGAATAAAGGCGGATCAAATGTGCCATCGTGAATGGTTTTTTGGCGTTGTTGGCCAACAAACGGAGGCAAGCTACCGTCCTCCAGATTATCGGTCCAATTTGTGCGAGGGTCACATTGTATGTCCGGGCCAGGAGCAAATACTTGCACCGGTCGGTTATCCCATCCACAGTCAGTCCGGACCTGGTCAAGCTTATCCTCGGTGATGGAAGAGGGATATCGCCTTACGTCACACCCTCTATCCGAAACTAATGAAGGCTTCTCTCGCTTCGAACTCTTTGTTGAAGTTGGGTTTAATCGGCACGATATCCAAAGCCGTAGGTTCGCCACATTCTTTCCCTTCGGTTGAGACACCGGCCGCTCCTTGGGAGGAGACCAGGGAATATCCTGGGAGGTGGTTTCAGTATTGGCAGACATTTGCAATCGATGGGAGGTTGAAAATGTGACAAAGGAATGAAGGTAAGAAGATGGTGACAGTGAAGCAAATAAAATGAAGCACGAATGGAAAAATGAAATGACGAGCGACACTTGAGTGGAACGGTTTTCCTTGCAAGCAAAGTTTAGGTGGCAAATATGGGTGATGAAATAACAGGATCAACGATGAAAGAGAAGTTAGAAAAAGATGAAATGAAAAACAGCAGTGGAGTGAAGAAGTTTGAAGTGAAGATGATGAAAGTGGAGAAAGTAAAATGAAGAAGGAAGCACGTAGAAGGTTATATATACACGCATGGGACTGGGCGGTTACAAATCCCGACCAATCAGTGAGCGCCACGTGTCCCGTAATAAATGAGGACGTGATTTGAAGGGACGTGCGTAACGGCGGTTGCAGAGCTCGGACCAGTTGGGGTATGACACGTGGCGGACAGCGGAAGAAAGGTGACATCGTTCCCGCCAAAACGAAAAGATAAGAACGAGCCAATGTGATTCTCGGTTGCACGATTCATCCACTTCCCGTTACTCCGATATGACCTCGGTCCGGAAAGTGTGGGGACTATTTGTATACGGTAAAAACCGGGTAAAGTTTGTCTGGTGAAACTCGGGATCGGCAAAGGGAAGAGAACGAACGGTAATGTCTAATCCGAAGAAGCTTGGCATGAATCCGTTGTATCCGGAGATAACTCCTTATCGTGGTTGGTCCGGTGTCCGATCTTTACGTGGCCGGATTGATTATGGCCGTTTGCCCGGTTCGAATATAGTGAAATCAGTCGTGGTCGTTAGCCCGGTTTTTTCGTGACCATTCTGATCGTGGTCGTTGGTCCGGATAATCGGTTATTCGCTCGTCATGTGTGGGAATCTGCCACCTGTTTCTGACAGTCGTACGGGTGTCAGACCGTACGACCTAACCTTATCCATATTAGGTTTTCTTTACCCTAAAAGGGGCCCATGATGTATAGGAGGCGTAGGAAAAAACTATAAATAGTGGGTCATTCTCTCATTTTTGAGGGCTTTTCCGATCCAAGAGCTTTGTACTTCAAATATATTATAAAATTTCTCTTGCCTAGTGTTCTTGATTTGTCCAGGTTACATAACCGAAATGTATTCATTAAATCTCTTTATTCGATTGCATCTAACATATATAGATATATAAAAACTTGTCTCAAATACAAAGATCTAAACGTCTTAGCACCTTTAATATATACCACTATTCGCTCAAGCCCTTAATAAACCAAATAGATTCGACTTTCTTTTATTCCTCAAAGTATAGATTAAAGTACCACATATCCTTTGCCTCATTTACAAATTTAACTTATTACCCATTTTCGAGGTTAAACATAACTATTTCAAATATCTTGAGTATTAGATTATGATTTACAGAGCTATAATGTGATTTTAAAGATGTTAATCACATTTTAAAAAAATAAACTCTAATAATTGTTTGTGTTCCATACGTTTGCCACATTTTGTTCTCAACTCTTCTTACTTCATGGGCGAGACAAACTACTTTTAGCGAGCTAAGAATCTCTTTTTCTTCTGCCAGCTCTCCAAAAATAGCATTCTACTTGTATTTATCAAGCATATAACTCATGTTTGTTGTGAGACAATATCCAACTTCTCTTTTGAATATGGAACCCGCAGTGGTGAAACTTGGTGATCAGAGGTGGATCTATCATATAATATATGAGTTTACGTAAACTACATAACTTTTTCTCAAACCTTATATTTATATATAAATATATTATTAATAAATAATTATGATTTCTACTACTATTTTGTATTATAAAAATTTGAAATCGCTATAATAATTCATAAATCTGCTGTGATGGTGAACTAGCTATGTAGTATTTTCTAACAATCTATACTTGCAAAAAACGTTGCACTAAATAGTTGAGGAAATGAGATCTCTTATCGTCTTACAATTTGAAGAGAAGAAAATGATCTTTTTAAATATCGTATGTGTTTTTTTCAAATTTTTTTATGTGTAAAAAAAAAAAAAAAAAAAAACTCTTACAAACGGATCATAAAATTAATTTTTTTTAATAAAGAGTCAAAAATCATTTTTTGACCTTATCGTAACTGTCAAAATAAATACAGTAGAGTAGATTTTGCTGGTCCATGAAATCCAAATCCAGTCGAAACTTGTGACAAGGTTTTTGTTTTTTTAAGGTCAAGCAACGTGGTAACTTGTTATCCTAGGATATATACTTTTCTAATAAGAAAAATGAGGCTCGTGCTTTATGAACATGGGGCTACATGTCCAACCAAAAAGTCATATTTCAACCATTCATTATTTATCACCATATTTTCTAACGTACGGGAAACTAAATATATTGTCTTGTCATAATCCGCAGTGAAAGAAACTGACGGTTCTCTTACAAAATATCTTATCTTTAAAATTAAAGATATAATGATAACTACTGCTCAATTCTTATTACGAAATCTCCAATTTGCATTTTACCAAGGTCGGATTTTTTTTTTTTTTTTTTGTTAATTTGCAGAGAGTCATTTTCTCTTCACAGAGTGAAAATTTTCAATGCAAACTTAAATTAATCAAATCTTAAAGCAACACCAAATAAACATAATATAATAATTATTATCTTTTTGATTTATCAGTTCTCCCAATAAATAAATAAAAATGAATTATTTATCTAGGTTCCACCTTTTTCCTAGGAACTAATTTTCATGCCAGCTTTTTCAGTGTAAGATTTAATTTATGGTAATTTATATATTGTGATATTTCTACTTTACAAAATTATATAAAGTATAATTATATAGGTAACCCTTGATAAAAGTCAGATTTAATTTGTAACTTGAAAAATGAGTCATATTACTTGTTATAACAAGTTCAAATATATTAATAGCATAAAAATTCCTTATATGATTAATAAAGAAATATAAGATAAATTCTTATTTCATATCTATATGGTATAAAAAGTTTTACCAACAATAATAAAGCTAGTATAGCCCCCACAAGATGAGGTTTGAGGAGAGTAGAATGTACGCAGACCTTATCCCTATCTCGTGAAAGTAGAGAGGTTATTTCCGATAGATCCTCGACTCAAGGAGAACTTTTTTACCCCATAATATAATTTTATTATTGCTTCATATTTAAGTTATTAATTTCATTTATTACAGATAATTAATCGTCAAGTAATCTAATGGGGTAAAAAAATCTAAGCCATCAAGTATACATATAAAATATAAATCCAGCCAATGTATGTCATGCGCGTGTGGGGCTTACGTTGTAAGAGGAGAGACATCAGGCGAACTTATCATGGTTTGCTTTTATTTTCTTGTTTTAGGAACGTGAATCATGTTTTGAGACGACACTTTCGCGCTTTCATTCTACCACATATATTAATATATTAACCCATGAGCCCGGAACTTTTTTAACCCAAAAAATAATTTTTGGAACCAAACTAACCCATTAAAAAAAAAAAAATCAACTAGATTTTCACGCGGTTGCATCATGCGTGAAAAGGTGCAGATTTTTTTTTCTTTTCCTTTTTTATAAGATATCAAAATCACATTTTTTTTATACATTTAAGTCCTCAATCTTAATCTATTAATGACTCGTCACAGAGACTTTAGGTACTTTGAGAACAAAGAAGTAGGTGCCTCATTAATTCCACGTAGTATATATAGGTTACCCATAAGCTATATATGCCTATCATATATATAAGCACAAAAACTAAATAAAAGCAAGAAAATAATAATCAATGAGCTATAACCTCTGTTTCCCAGCTTGTTGATTATGAATTTGAGAAGAACTAGGAGAGGCGAGTTCTTTTTGATAAATCAACTTCTATATTACAATATCAAGTTATTTAAAAGATAATTACAAATAAATTTTTATAATAAGTGAAATTAATAACTTTGGAAATAAGGCATATAATAACCTATTCCTACAACATATTAAAGTTTTTTATAGTTTAGAAATTCTTTATATATATTGTATCAAGTTTAATCATTTTTTCCCTCTTTAATCTTTTTCTGTTGGGGGTTGGGGGGCCGGGGGGTGGGGGTGGACATAGAGCATCATTGAACTTTAAAATACCAACAAACATGCCCGGACCTTTGTGAATGTACACTTGAGTACCAAAATTGCTTAGTATGCCGACCTACCCCTCTAGAAAATCAAACACGTGTGAATAAATATATGTACATACAGATGTCTGGTGGAGAGAAATTAGCACATGCTTTATAAAATTTTACTTTGTTTGGTAAGATTCTTTATCTTTTTTCAAGATAACAAAAAATACAAAATTAGAAGCAGAAGAAACTTGTGAATTTTTTCACACCAAAAGTAATTACCAATAAATTCCTTTTACATCAGAAATTTGGAAAGGCGTGATAATTGTTTGTCACTATTTTGTTAAAATAACCTTAACATTCTAAGATTAAGGGTAAGGTCTACGTACATTCTGCCCTCTCAGACTTCACTTGCTAGATTACACTGGATATGTTGTTGTTAATTCTAATTTCGTAAGGTACAAAAAAAAGTGGTACTCCAATGAAACAGCTCGATTGTCACAACCATTCGTAATTTTTGCGTGTTTGAATTTTAATGAACTCCTAATCGTAGTTGCTTAGTTAATTGTTTTCTTGTGAAATTTGTTGAAGAAAACATTAAACAAATATAAAGGCAGTCTTTTGTGTATAAAAATATACGGTTGTCCTTTTCCATCTGACATCAAGAACATGAGATTTGAAGTCGGAACGAACTTCAAAATTTGGATTATTTGGATCTGTGAGTTCCGACTACTAGATAATTATACAAAAGAAAAATTGACTTGGAACTAACTTCAAGCATACAATTTGTTTACCCCGAATTTAGGTAACCAATTGAATTTGTAAGTGAGATATAGGATATGTGGATGAACTTTAATCTATTTTGAATTTATAGGAAATAATTATAGATTTGCGCGTTATAGCATATGTGTGTGAACATATGCGTTAGTGATTCGAATCAAGATACAAATGTTTATGATTAAGCCAACTATATTGGAAGAATAAGCATAAATGCCACTGATCCGGACCAAAGGAGAGAGAGCTTCAATATATAATTTCTATTACAATGTTCTTGATCTTGGAAAAGCTAACCCCAAAAGAGGGAAACGCTCCTATTTATAGTTTTGCCTTATAGGCCTCGCCTACAACATAAAGCCCCTTAGAATAAAAAACCCTAAAGGATAAGGTTGGGGCGTCTTCTGGCCCGACACCTGTACGATTGGTAGTACAATGTGACAAAACGGTCTTGACGCGTGGCAATTTTGTAACTGATCACCCGGACTAACTGCCACGATCAACTCGGTCATGGAGAAACCGGACTAACGGCCACGATCAACTCGGCCATGGAGAAACCGGACTAACGACCACGATCAACTCGGCCATGGAGAAACCGGACAAAACGATTTCCTCCGCTTTCTTCTGATCAACCACTTCTGGTGCAATACCTCCGGTCCAAAAGAAAGTCTTCATGCTCATGCTTGTTTCTTTCTTCCCTCGATTCCCGGTCTAGCATAAATTCGATTTTTACCGTATAAAGATAGTCCCCACACTTTCCGGACTGTAGTTTTACCGGAGTAACGGGAAGTGGATGAGTCACGAAACCGGTGGTTCCATAAGCTCGTTCTTATCTTTTCATTTTGGCGAACGGTTAAGGCGTCACGTCCCTCTCGCTATCGGCCACGTGTCTCATCCCGAACGCCAACTTTGGCAATCGGCTCGTAATGCACGACGTTTCAAATCACGTCTCATTAATTGTGGGACACGTGGCATCCCCCGGTTGGCTGGGATCTGTAACCGTCTCGGTCCCCATGCCTATATAAGGCCTTTAACCCCCTCTTTTTACCATTTTCACTTCCCCTTCTTCACTTCTTTCACTCACTGATCGTCCTTCTCTCCAATTTTCTTCTTTGATTGTGATTATCCCCCTTCCTATTTGTTTCGATCATAAAAGGACCAACTTTGTCAACTTCTCTACTGCCGTTCTTTTAACTGAAAGTGCTACTTTGCTTCTTCTCTCACTTCGCCATTTTGAAATTTTCTCTCAACAGCTTCTTCACTCTTATTTTTTGTAACTTGTTCCTTCTCCCTCATCGAGTTCACCGAATCTCCTTTTTTATTATCTAATTCAAATGTCTGCCAACACCGAAACCACCTCCCAGGATGTTCCCTCGGTTTCTTCTCAAATAACCGAGCCAACTTCACAAACTAAGGGAAAAATCGTCGTTGAACCCACTACTTTAGACATTGTACCTTCCAAACCCAACTATAACAAGGAGTTTGAAGTTGAGAAGCCTTCTGCGGTCGCTGATAGAGGGTTTGATGTAAGGCGGTATCCATCGTCCATTACCGAGGACAAACTTGATCAAGTCCGGGCTGATAATAACCGTCCGGTGCAAGTGTTTGCCCTCGGACCCGACGAATTGATCACCGATAATCGGGAGGGCTTCCTGTGCGTTTACACCTATCCTTTTACACTCAAGCTCGACCCCCCGATCGACCCGGTTATTTTGGATATGTGCCGGACATATAATGTAACCTTGGCCCAGATTGGTCCGATAGTCTGGAGGACCGTGGCTTGCCTCCGGCTGTTGGCCAATAATGTAAAGAAGGAGTTTACGATGGCTCACTTCATCCGATTATATTCCCCGAGGTTGTTCTGGGGGGTGTAAAGCTCGCCAAGCGAAGTCGGAACCCGATCTTTTCGAAGATGGATGAAGACAGAGACTGAGGTTGGCTAGAGCGCTACATCCGGGTGAGGACCGCGGACATTATTTCGGCCAACTATATGCCCTTTCCGGAGAGGTGGAATGATAATCGTAAGTTTCTCCATTCTTTTAATAGTTACCCTTGAATGCTTTGTCAAACGCTTGCCCTTTCGTATTAACACGATTCGTCCCCTTCTTTATACCAGCCGTGGCATGGATACCTCCGGCTGTCCGGAACATGAATGAATGGGTTGGTGCTCTCCTTAGCCAACACACCCATAAACCACGGACATGGGGACTCCTGTAGCGTGGCCGATGGGTCGCTCAAAACCACGGTAATACTATGCTTGGGTCGAAATTTATCGCATTTTCTACCTTTTCCTTTCCCCTTTTTCATAACCTCTTCGGTATTCAGGTTTACCCAAGGGTTCGGTGGAACCCAGACCGGAGACGACCGAATCGGCTTCTTGTGGCGGCACTCGAATTTGATTCGGAGGGTACATCCGTATTATCGTCGCCAACAAAAGGAGGAGAAATCCCTCGGACAAAGGGCGAAACCGAAAAGAGGGCAAGAAGCGTCGTTCGGACTCAAGAAACGAAACAGCCCGATTTCCTTGTTCGAAGGGTCGGTGTGACTCCCTCCGTCGACTCTATGCGGAGGAGGATACAACCATTCCGCCGTTTCCTTCGGTAGGGGAAAACCGTCGGCCCTCGCATTGCACACGGTGGGGAAGAAGTTCTTTACCCGACTCCTCAAGGTCAATTGAATATGTTGACATTTCAGGTGATGCTTCATCCGAGGAGACCCCCCGCAAAGGACCAGAAGATCCGCACGCACCACCGGCCGAGGCCGAATAGAGGGCTGAGTCGGTCCCCGAGATCGAGGTTCCATTGGATACCGGTTCAACACCTGTCGGGGACCCAACTACAACACCCGAGGCACCCGCTCCTACCGAGGCTGCCGGAGCTATTCCGGCTTCTCCTACTCCTGCTCCGAGGTCGGACAACCTCGATGATATGTTCTTGGATACCCCTCCCCGGAAGGCCGCCGATTTCGGACATCTCCCTATCCCTCGAGTTACGAGGGCAGCCGGTCGGGCCACCGAGACTGGTTCGAGAGATAGCCTAGTGTGTATCTTCCCGGCCCCGAGTATGGAACCTAGAAGGACCAGATCGGTCATGGTCACCGTCCCTGAGGATTGCAGCTTTTTGTCTCGTCCGGTTGGAGTAGCAAGCTATCTGAGGCCCCTCGTCTCGGAGTTGGATAAGCGAAAGATGACCGAGTCCCCCCGGCGCAGTCTCAACGAGGCATGCACGCGGGCAATCGAGTTAGCTTATGATCCTATCTTTGCATAATTTAATGTGAATTTTAGCTTCTCGTTTATCCAAGTTTAACTTCTCGTTTATTTTACAGAGTGTGGTGCTCGTCAGTGAAGCCTTCATCCGTGCTCAGCAAGAAGTTGACGACCTTAAGGGCCAGCTGGATTCCCAGGGTCGAGAAATGGAGGAGTTCCCACACCTTTTGCAAGTGAAAGAGGATGAATTGAACCGAGCTGTTGCCCTTTCCAACCTTCAACCCGAGCTCGAAGCAGTGAAGGCCGAAAATCTTCGGTTAAAGGATGAATTGGCCGGGATGTTCGAGAAGAATCGGCTTCTGGAAGCGGACAAGGTCGGCCTTAGCCAAGATAATACTCGTTTTTCTTCGAGGCTTGGTGAACTCGAAACCATTATCTCTCAACTCCGGGGGGAGCTTGGCTTGGTCAAGACTGATGTCGTGACTATGGTCGAGAGGCATCGGCTGCTTGAATCCGAGAGTGCTAAGTATAAGGAGAGGATGAGGGTATTCGAGCAAAAAGCCGAGGATAGGGCCCGAATATGCGACGAGCTGAAAATCGAACTCGAGGAGACAGCAAGGGCTAATGACCTTCTCAAAGCCGAGCTCGAGTCGGCCACTCAAATCCAAATAATCCTCGATGAAGAGAGAGATGAATTCGCGGGGCTGTTAGCAGCAAAGGGCTAAGGCCGATTTGGCGCGAAGCCCTTAGGAGTGTGGAGGTCGCGAGGCTCATACCACGATTGCGGTGGAGTATGAACGGCGGAAGTCCCGAGGCCACCCTTGAGCAAGCCGAGCATGATTTTGCGGATCTCCCGCCCCCGATACTCGAAAAAGGACCGAGGAAGAAGTCAAGAGAGCCCTCGACATCGACTCGAAGATTCCGAGCGGGACAAGATCCTAGCATTACTCGGATCAGCCGCACCGGATAGATCAGGGCCTGCACTTAGCCTTTATTTAGTCTTTGCCTTTTTGGCTTGATTTTTATTTTTCAACTTCGTAGGAATTTCAGGTGTAAAAAACCTTACATATATGGAATGTGCATTTTTCTTGTTGACTTTCTTTTATTCTTTTGCTTGAATGCTTGTTATGACTTTTGCCCGAATTGTCGATCCATTTTAAGGACAAGCAGAGACTCGGAGTCATTTTTTCGGACTGTGCCTGAATATTGGCTTTTCTCTTCGTTCGGTACGTTTTGTCCGGGAATTTGATCGAGTGGTTTGCCCGCGGGACTTATTTATGCTTTGTGAATTCAGATGTCTTCGAATCACGTTAGGCATTTTTAGGGCCGATATTTTTTTGGCCTTACCAATTTTTAATACAAAGAGCCCCCATTCGGGGTGTTTACAAGATTTTGGCCTTGATAATCGTGACCTTGTTGCCTTTATCGAATTTCGACTATAATCCCCGTATAGGGTATTTAGTTAAAAATGATGTCGAATTTCGGTGGTAATCACCGTGGTAGGCCGTTTTAACAAGACACATCCGCAATGAATTTTTAATGATCTTAATATCATAAGTATCCGCACGTACAGATGAAGACTTCGTCCATTTCTTCGTTTTTGCCGTAGCAAATACTAAATGGACACGATTCGTTCGATCGTTTGGTCCTTACATCGAAACCTAATACGAATGGCATGTCCGGCATATACAGCGTTCACTTGCTTTGTCGAGCTCCTCCGTTTTCGACTAACCTGTGGGTAAACCTCGACGTGGGTATAGTAGTTTTTAGTGCTTTATCCGAGCCGCAAGATCTCAAAGCACTATCAAGGCCCCACTCAGATCTAGCACCTAACTTTATCCGGTAGTCGACTTCCTGCAAAAAAGAAAATGTTAATAAGTAAACACAAGTGTCCATATCTTAGCAGTAGTATCTCTTCAAATGAGCCACATTCCAGTTATTGCGCAACCGTTGCCGTCCATGGATTCCGCCGATACGATCCTTTCGTCTCGTTACCTCGGTTATCTTGTACGGCCCTTCCCGATTCGGAACCAGTTTTCCATCGTTCGGGTTTCTTGGTGTTCAAGGTAACTTTCCGGAAGCACCAAGTCCCCAACTTGAAAATGTCAAAATCGTCTCCTCCCGGTTGTAGTACCTTTCCATTCTCTCGCTTCGGGCCGCAATACGGACCAACGCATTTTCGCAAAGTTCATCCGTAAGATCGAGTTTTCTCGCCATGGCCTCCTCGTTTGACTCCCTCGGTGGTGTACCTGAATCGGAGACTCGATTCACCAACTTCTACGGGAATGAGGGCTTCGGCCCGTAGATTATCGAGCGGTGTTTCTCCCGTGCTTGATTTTGATGTGGTTCTGTAAGCCCACAATACCTCCGGTAGTACTTCCTTCCAGTGATGTTTTGATGTTTCATGTCTTTTCCTCAGATTTTAAATTATTATTTTATTCGTGGATTCCGCCTGTCCGTTCGTACACGGGTGATACGGAGTTGATACGATTTTCTTGATCTTCAACCCTTCGAGGAAATCATTGACTTTGCCGCCAACGAACTGAGGACCGTTATAACAAGTTATCTCTACGGATGCCGAAACGACAAATAATGTGGTCCCATACGAAGTCAATAACTTTCTTTTCTCTAATCTTTTCGAAGGCCTCGCGCTTCAACCCATTTGGAGAAATAGTCGATTCATAAACAAAATAAAACGGGCCTTACTCGGTGCCCATGGCAACGGACCAACAATGTCCATTCCTCACTTCATGAAGGGCCGGGGTGATATCACCGAGTACAAAGAACTCCCCGGCCGATGAATCACCGGGCATGTCTTCGACACCCGTCACATTTCCGGACAAAATCCTTCCAATCTTCCTCCATCCGGTTCCAGTAGTAACTGGCTCTGATAATTTTTCGGACTAAGGCTTCAAAGACGGAGTGATTGCCGCAGTCCCCTCGTACTTTTTTTCATCACATACTCGGTTTCTTCGGGACCCAAACACTTGGCCGGGGTCCGAAGAAAGATCGTCGATACAATTGGTCGTCTACCTGCGTGAACCGCGCCGCTTTTGTCCTTAGCGACCGTGATTCTTTTGGGTCACTCAGAGCTTTCCATCTTGCAAGTAGTCGATATATTTGTTGCGCCAATCCCAAGTTAAACCCATTGTGTTTATTTCAGCATGTCCATTTTCTATCGCCAAATTCATCAAGTGCACCTTAGTCCCGGGGTTGATTTCTTCCCTTTCGACCGAAGATCCCAAATTAGCCAATGCATCGACTTCGCTGTTCTGCTCCCTGGGTACATGCTGCATGGTCCATTCTTTAAACCGGTGTAGTATCACTTGGATTTTTTCCAGATACCTTTGCATCCGTTCGTCCTTAACCTCGAAGACGTCATTCACCTGGTTAACGACCAAGAGAGAGTCGCATTTTGCTTCAATTATTTTGGCCCCCATACTCCGAGCTAATTCCAAACCTGCAATCATGGCCTCATACTCGGCTTCATTGTTAGTCAGTTTAATAGTTCTAATGGATTGTCAAATAACATCCCCGGCGGGAGTTCTGAGGACGATTCCTAGCCTGGAATCTTTGAGGTTCGAGGCCCCGTCGGTGTGTAACGAACAAATACCCGAAGCTTTTCTCGAGGTTAGCAGAAGTTCTTTCTCAACCTCGGAGACCATAGCCGGGGTGAAGTCTGCCACAAAATCGGCCAAGATCTGGGACTTGATGGCCGTTCGAGGTTTGTATTCGATATCATATCCGCTAATCTATACGGCCCATTTCGTTAGTCTACCTGATAATTCCGGTTTATGCATGATGTTCTTAGAGGGTAAGTAGTCACTACACATATATCGGATGGCATGAAAGTAAGGCTTCGAGCTTTCTAGAAGCACTTACCAATGCCAATGCCAACTTTCCTAGGTGGGGATAACGGGTCTCCGCATCCCCTAAAGTTCTACTCACATAATATATAGGGAATTGCGTACCTGATTCTTCTCGGATCAAAACACCACTTACCGCTACCTCGGATACGGCAAGGTAGAGAAAAACTGCTCGTCCGCTTTCGGTGTGTGCAGTAGAGGCGGGCTGGACAAGTATCTTTTCAATTCCTATAAGGCCTTTTGGAATTACGGTGTCTAGGTGAAGTCATTCTTCTTCCTTAATAAGGAGAAGAAACGGTGACTCTTGTCCGAGGATCTCGATATGAACCGACTCAGCGCCGCTATCCTTCCGGTGAGCCTCTGCACTCCTTTGACGTTATTTACCACCTCAATGTCCTCGATGGCTTTGATCTTTTCTGGGTTGATTTCAATTCCCCGATTAGACACCATAAAACCCAAGAACTTGCCCGACCGGACATTGAAGGCCCATTTCTCCGGGTTGAGCTTCATATTGTATTTGCGGAGTACATCGAAAGTTTCCTGCAAATGTTTTAAATGGTCCTCGTTTTCTGTGGACTTGACAACCATGTCATCAATATAAACTTCCATTGTTTTCCTTATCTGTTCTTCGAACATCCCATTAACTAGGCGTTGGTAAGTTGCACCGACGTTTTTTAATCCGAAGGGCATGACATTGTAACAGTAAGTCCCGTACCGGGTAATAAAGGACGTTTTCTCTTGATCTTCCGGGTGCATCCGGATTTGGTTATACCCGGAGTAAGCGTCGAGAAAACTCAACATCTCATGCCCGGCCGTCGCATCGATCATTCTATCGATGTGAGGCATCGGAAATGAATACTTCGGGCATGCTTTGTTTAAATCCTTATAATCAACGCATATTCTAAATTTATTACCTTTTTTTCGGCACCACCACTACATTAGCCAGCCCGCTCCGGTATTTTACCTCCCGAATAAAGAGCCTATTTTCAAAAGGTTTGTTACCTCATCCTTTACGAAGCGCGTGCTTCGATTCTCGCGATATCGTCTTCGCTTCTCGCTTCACCGGGGGAAATCTTCCGTCGAGGCTGAGCTTGTGAGTTGTTACTTCCGGTGACACACCTGTCATATCTATATGGGACCATGCGAAGCAATCGGCATTAGCTTGAAGAAACTTAATTAACTTGTTCCTGAGCCCCGAGGTTAGCCCCGTGCCCAGGTATACCTTTATATCCGGTAGATATTCGAACAAGACGACTTGCTCCAGCTCCTCCACTGTAGACTTGGTTGCATCCGAGTCATCCGGTAAGACGAAAGATCTAGGTACACCGAAATCATCCTCGTCATACCCCGGGTCCGACCCCGGCTGCTCCGCTATCGAACCCGTACACTTTAGTTGCTATTTAGAGTCCTTGCCACCGATTGACTCGTCTTCTGTCGGGTCCGAGTTTTTGGGAATGAACGGCACTTCCTCGATCACGAACATCTCCTCTCAAGCCGGTTGTTCTCCTGATGGTTTTTACCCTTCCGTGTTGGCCGGGAATTTCAGCAATGATGTAATGTCGACAGTATCACCCTTATGCTATGTATCCACGGCCTACCGAGCAAAGCATTATACTTCATGTCTCCTTCGATTACATAGAACACCGTCTGCTGAATGGTGCCGTCAATGTTGACCGGCAAAGAAATCTCCCCTTTCATGGTTTCACTTGCCATATTGAATCCACTGAGCACTCGGGCTACCGGTACGATTTGATCGAGTAGCCTTAGCTATTCAACCACTCTCCACCGGATGATATTGGCCAAGCTGCTTGGGTCAATCAAAATATGTTTAACTTGCGATTTAAAAATAAGAATAGAGATTACCAACACATCATTGTGCGGTTGAATGATGCCTTATGCATCCTCGTTGTTGAAAGAGATGGAACCCTCAGGTACGTAATCCCAGCTGCGCTTCTCACGCACAATGGAAACCTTTGACCGTTTCATCACCGGCCCTCGAGGGGTATCGGTACCCCCGATTATCATGTTGATTATATGCTAAGGTTCCACTAGTTCGGCCCATTTATGAGATTCCCTTTCCTTGTAGTGGCCTTTAGCTCCTTCACTTAGCAATTCTCGAAGGTGGTCATTCTTCAGTAACCGAGCCACCTCCTCTCTTAGGGCGACGGGGGCCTCGCTTTTGTGCCTATGGGTTTCATGATATTCACACATTACGCTCCCGTTGGCCCGGGTCTGTCCTTAGTGGTCTCGGCCATCTTGCCTCTGCGATACAGCCAATAGCCGAGATGAGGTTCGAAGTGTTGACGTTGAAGTTGTACTCCGATATCCTTGGCAAGTCTTTGTTGTTGGCCGAGCTTCCGACACCACTCCTAAATGAGAGACCTTGACTGTTGGACGGGCGCTCGATCCGTTTATCACCCCAACCGGAGGATTGGTCGTGTGCCAACCCTAGATTTTTTCGACCTGAAGCTTGGCTTTTCCGAATGAGAGTATGGCCAATATCTTTCCCTCGATGGTCTTGACTCCGGATCGTAATTTTTCCTCGATCTCTCAGAGCTTTTGTTTATATTTACGGGACCCGGTGGAAGTTCGAGTTGGTCATCCTCTACTCGAATCTTTGATTCGTACCGTTATGGACATCCGCCTGTCCGCGCCTCGTATTCCAACAAGTTTTCCTTTAATTTGAACGAGGCCGTCGAGCTCCGAGGATTAAGCCCTTTCGGTAAAAGCTTATATGTACCCCATTCCTCCGAAACCGAGGGAGCTCCATCCGTTCCCTTTGGAATCGGCCGACAAATTCACGCAATAACTCATCATCCCTTTCGGGGCTATATGGAAAATATCTCGCCTTTACGGCTCCGTACCTTTTTGGCATCGGCATGAGCTTCTATGAACGCATCCGCGAGTATTTCGAAAGTGATGAATGCTCCTGCAGATGGTCGTACCAAGTCAATGCTCCCTTCGACAGAAGTTTCCCCAAACTTTTTCAACAACACTGACTCAATTTCATCTTCCTCCATATCGTTGCCTTTTATGGCACGGCGTGTGTATGAAGTCACGTGTTCCTAAAGCGTCCGTCAGTACCGTCATATTTCTCGGATATCCGCATTTTTAACCTCTTCGGGATTAATTTTGGAGCCGCACTCGGAGGAAAAGGCCTCCGAACGTACCTCTTCGAATCCTGGGCCCTTTCAGACAAAGCGAGCCCCCGGATCCTGGGTCCACCCGAGAGTTATATATTTCCATCCTCTTCTCAGTCGAGTCTACCCGTTTCGCCAATGTTTTGAGCATTCTCAGAATTTCGGTGGATGAACCAGCTCCGGACCTATTACTCTCGACCATCCGTGTTTCGTCCCTTCTGGGTTCGGGAACACCTTTCGTCCTCTCCGGGGCCGTTTCATCATTTTTGTTTTTGTAACGGGCTATTGCGACTCCTTGTTCTAAGAATAGCCGCCCTCTCGTTCCCCGCAACATTTCAAAAATTAAACGTAAGTTAATATCATCCAGGGTATCCGCACTTTTCTACTTTCGTGCCCGGACAAAGTAATCGAATTACGAGTATTTGGGGATCGGCGCGGGGCGACATTCTCCGGTTCACGGTGTTCGTTCTGGCCGAGGCCCTCCCCCGAATCAATGGAGCTCGGGGTCAACGGGTCTCCGCCGGTAAGCCCCGTAGCCAACCGTTCTCATTTTCGCCACAATGTTGTTAACGTGACCAGATTGTCCATCGCTTGTCATTTGGTCCGTTTTCACAGACGAACAAAAGATTTTTTTCAATCTTAACGGGTAAGAGAGAAACCAAGATCAAAGACCACTATTATCCTAGCCCCACGGTGGCGCCAAACTCGTTTACTCCCGAAGTAGTAACCAATTGAATTTGTGTTTGATACATGCATGTGACGAACTTTAATCTATTTTGGTTTTATAGGAAATAATTATAGATTTGCGTGTTATAGCATGTGTGTGTGAACATATGCGTTAGTAATTCGAATCAAGATACAAATGTTTATGATTAAGCCAACTATATTGGAAGAATAGGCATAAATGCCACTGATCCGGACCAAAGGAGAGAGAGCTTCAATATATAATTTGTATTACAATGTTCTTGATCTTGGAAAAGCTAACTCTTAAAAGAGGGAAATGCCTCCTATTTATAGTTTTTGCGCCTCGCCTACAACATAAAGCCCTTTAGAATAAAGAAAACCCTAAAAGGATAAGGTGTGGTCGTATTGTCCGACACCCATACGATTGGCGTACAACGTGGCAGAACGGTCTTGACGCGTGACAATTTTGTAACTAATCACCCGGACTAACGGCCACGATCAACTTGGTCATGGAGAAACCGGACTAACGGCCACGATCAACTCGGCCTACGGGAGAAACCAGACAAAACGATTTCCTCCGCTTTCTTATGATCAACCACTTCTGGTGCAATACCTCCGGTCCGAAAGAAAGTCTTTATGCTCGTGCTTGTTTCTTTCTTCCCTCGATTCCCGGTCTCACCGGTCTAGCATAAATTCGATTTTTTACCGTATACACAATTATATGACCATCAATCATTCACAAGGACAAACATGTCAGACGCTAAATTAATCGTGTCCTATTGTTATTTCTTCTATCACTTCTAAAACGAATTGTCCTTATAGACGTATACAAATGTGGTCGGCGACGACTAAAATTTAGTCACTAAATTGATAAATAAGTGATATTATTTTTTTTTCAATTGTTCAAAATTTGTTGTGGTTGTTGGGTGTGGAATATTTACGAATTTTAGAATCTTGGATTTACTGGACTGTGTGCATGAACGGGATACATATAGATAGTATTAGTCATTAGTCAAAATAATTTAATTCATAAAATCTGTGTAATTGAGTCAACAAATGAGCAAAGGGTTATAATTAGGAAAGACCCAACAAATATCAGTCCAAGTCTATTCACAATAATAGCACATTGCTTGCTCGCAAAAACAAACGAAGGCTCTTCCAAACAAAGAGTTAACTATTGTCTTTGCAAAATAAATACTATAAAAATTAGAAGCTTTGGAAGCAATTAGAGCTAATAGCGAAGCTAAATTTTTCACTAAAAGGATTCAAAATGGAGTAATAAATGTATCAATTGACTCCCCCAACAAAAGTGGCTTCACACTGACTAGAGCTACTTTTGACTCAATTCACTTTTACTATGATAATGCATTGTGTAAAAAGAAAATTAAAATATAGGTATACAATAAATCATACGAATTCAAAACTGACTGTCTGAACCCGACTCTAAAAAATATTTCACGCTAAATCGAAAGCAAAACTGCTTTCATATTTGCAGATAAACAAAAAGGATTTTAAGGGCTAATCAATGAAGTAAGAATTTAGGCATGTGAAATACAAGCAATATGGAGCTTTCACACACTCAAGAAACAACGTAAAGTAAAAACAAAAGAGTACATACAATAAAATAAAATAGAAAATGCCAATAAACACGTGATGATCGACGTTAAATTTGAAGGTTGCAAAAGTACAAAGAGGAGAGTTCAAGAAGGCTCGACATATCCGATCCTATAAAGTAATTAATCAATTAATTAAGGTTTATTCCAAGTCTCTTCACAGGAACAAAGGCCCCTTTTGTAGAAATTAATTCATTAATTAATTAAATAGAGGACCAAATGCTTCTACATTTAGCACAGGTTCCTTGCTTGATTTTCGAATTTCCAAAAGGAGATACGGAAACGGGACAGATGGTAGCATTTAATGGGTAACTTTTATTTTTTAAAATTTAATCTAAGACCTTGTGTTCACATCAATATTTCATGATCCTAAGATTTTAGGTTATCAATTTGTGTGCGTCATGCTGAAACTTGTAAGGGAAATAGATTACCAAAAAGGGGTTTAACATTATGATTGATCAACTTTGTCGGTAAGTTCTTACTATTTAGTTGCAAAAATTACGATCAACATTTCTCTTAAAATCAAGGGATTTTACACCGATCATTTGCACTTTTGTCCTATTTTTTTGCTGATCTTTAATTTTGCCCTTCAAAATCGAACTTACGTATATGCGCATAAGTTTACGCATCATAATATCCACAAAGTTTACGCCCATTTCCTTAAAAAACTTACTTCCACTAAACATAAGTTCGATTTTCAATGATGTCAAATTAAAGGACGCCCATTTGATGGGCAAAAGCTAAAGACCAGTCCATTTGAAGGCCAATCCGTGCAATGACTACATTTGACACTACATAGTTGCCTAACAAAGCCCATATACACTGATTGTATCTTAATTATACACTTATTATACACTTGTTATACACTATGTATATAATGATGATGGCTACTAACTATTATGGCTAGGGAGGTAAAAAATATGGCCAATTAACTAAAAATGTTAAGATCCATAAAATTAGAGTTAAAATAATGCATTGACAGGACCACTATAATTTGAAATAAAATAAAATATATCATATTATAATTTAATAGTAATTGGTTATAATAGGTTATTTCATATATTTTTCAATAACCTAATCAGACTTACTATATGAATAGTTAATTGTTTATTGTTATTTAATTGATGGTCTAAAAAAATATTACTTTTTAAACTCCTTATACGAGTAGGCGTTTGACCATAGATTTCAAAATTCACTTTATTTGATATTAGTAGTAAATTTCTGTAGCAACCCAATTATACTACCTGATCGTACATTTTCAAATTTTATTTGTTTTATTTTGGGACATTTACGCGTTGTACTCAGCTAATAAAATATTACTCGAAAATATTTATTTGAAAATATATTACACTGCATATCTATTTAGGAAAATATATTTACAAAATATCCAAGAGATAGATACGTTGTTCATTTTCGGTATATCATTCACGTATAATTCAACTAGTCAATTGTATACCTTCGATTGCATTCCCTGGAGGTATATCATATACATAATCTCTTGAACTATCCATCAACAAAGCAAAGAAAATTAGAATGGTTAGTGATGATAGCATTCTTAACTATCACTTCTTGTACTACTTATGCATGTTAAAAAGACACAATTCAAATCAAAATATTACGAGTCTGAGTTCTTGTTTGTTTTATACCTAATGTCCAATTAGATTATCGTTACCTCTTGTTCAGTTCACTATGTAAAGAAAATTATGCACAAACCCGAAAGAAAGAGATAAGACAAAGAAAGTTACCCAAGGATGTTATTAATGGAGAATTCTAATCCAAATTATAATGAAGAAAAAAATATAACGTAATTTTTTCAAAGAGATTTTATTCAATTATCAATCCCTATGAGAAAAGAAGTAACGAAAAATGTATTGAAGACAGCTCAACAGTAAAAGATAATCACTCATCTTGTGATTAAAAACACTTATGCAGATGTTATTGACTTCATAGTGCCACTAGGGGTAAGGGATTCGGTTTTCAAACAATACGATAAATGAGACTGATAATGCGATCAATTACTTTATGCTGCTGCAACACAAATTTCCACTCTTCTATTTGATTAAACTGATTCATCATCACAGTTGTTAAAAGAAGAAATAATGATCAGAGACACATATGAACTAGCGCTTTTTTACGAGTTTCACAACCAACTATTAGTTATTCCCTTTTCCTAATTTAATAGATCAGGTAGGAAAAAGGAACAACTGATAATTAGTCTAGTCAATTTCGACGTGTGTTTTAATACATAGATAGTGATAGTTGTATAAAAAAAAGAGAACAGCTGATAATTAGGACGTGAAATTCTCGAAAAAAGTGATAGTTCATATATATTTTTTACCATTAACTCAAAGAATTAAAAAAAGTAAAAAAAGAGATGACGATATCAAGAAAACAGAGGACTGGCCATTCCGGTAACTGGGAGCCCTTCCATTTTAGAGGACAGACAACAAGAAAAATAAAAGAAACTTAAATTTGTTTTTCCCAAATATAGCAGTAGCCAAATGTCCCTCACAGTCACACGTCCCATCTTCAGTCTTCTCTCTTCTGTACTTTCTTTAAATAAAACAAACGAAATACTCTAAAGCACTAACATACTAACATCTGGCCCTTTATCTTTCTAAAATAATTTCCACAAATACACACAAAAAATAAAAAAAAATCAATACTATAATTTACACAGTCCACCATGATTCCTCTTCTTCCCTAAACTTCACTTTTCCTCCATTTTTCACCTATATATATATATATACCCACCACATCATATATAGAACTTATAACAATCACTCTTTATTCTACATCTCTATTTTTTCCTTATAAATTCACAAACAAAAGATGTAAAAATCAGCTTCATTTCTCTTTTCTTGATCAGCTTCTTTATTTTTTGTCCAATTTGTCTGATTTCATATCAACTTTTTTCCTCAAAAATATTTGAACATATATAAAACAAATCTCTATTTTTTTTTCTCCATTGTTGAGTTGAGCTCAAGTTATGTAAAAAAAATCCATTCTTTATAACCGGAATATTTGTGAGTATATAAGTTAAAGTATCCATCTTTTTTTTTTTTTTAGTGAATTATTCAAGAATGATGTTGGATCTTAATCTAAGTGCAATTTATGATGAAAAAGTTCAAGAAAATTCCATAGCTGATGAATCAGGAAGTTCCAATTCATCAGCTAGGAATGCTGAAGCCTCCAGTAGTGCTGGAGATGATGACACGTGTTCCACACGCGCCGACATGTTTGCGTTTAACTTCGACATCCTTAAAGTTGGTAGTTGTAGTGGTGGTCGTAGCAGTAACAATAATGATCATGATGAAGAAGGATATATGACGACAACAACTCGGTCTAAGTCATTTGTGACTCAGCAATTCTTCCCAGGAGGGGAAGATATTGCTGAGTCGAATCATCAGGCCCGGGCCCATATGTCTCGAAGACCTGATTGGGTGGATCAGACAGATCCACCCAATACTGTTAGTTTTCGAGACGTGCAAATGGGCCGGGTACAGCAGCAACAACAACAACAGCCTGTTAAGAAAAGTAGGAGGGGGCCTAGGTCCAGAAGCTCACAATATAGGGGTGTTACTTTTTATAGAAGAACTGGTAGATGGGAATCACACATATGGTTAGTTATCAAACATTTAATTATTATTATTTAAGTTTTGTTAAAATTTCCAAGATTTAAATTATTATGGTTATTATTTTTTGTGCAGGGATTGTGGCAAGCAAGTATATTTGGGTATGTACTATGTAATGTTGTTATTTTAATTGTTACCTATTTGGTTAAATTCATGTGTTTGTGATCTTTTGGAGTTTTTGTTATGCCTATATGTTATTTCTATTTTGGGAAATTTTTTGATTGGTTTTGTTGTTGGCTTATTTTTAGGTGGATTTGACACTGCTCATGCAGCCGCTAGGTAAAAGAATTAACAAATATATGTACAAGTTTTCTGATATTGTCAGATCATTTCAGATTGGTTGATGAATTTTGTTTCGACTTTTTCTTCATGGTATCAGAGCGTATGATCGAGCTGCAATTAAGTTCCGGGGTGTTGATGCGGATATAAATTTTAACCTTAGTGATTACGAAGAAGATATGAAGCAGGTTAGAAATGTAAAAAGATTTGTATAAGTGCTAACACAATGTTAAGCTCAATGTTAAACAATGGATTTTGCATTGTCTTGATTTTTGATTTGATTTGTTTTGTGAACTAATGTAGATGAAAAACCTGAGTAAAGAAGAATTTGTGCACGTGTTGCGACGCCAGAGCACTGGTTTCTCAAGAGGGAGCTCGAAATACAGAGGAGTAACGTTGCATAAATGTGGGCGATGGGAGGCTCGGATGGGGCAGTTCCTTGGCAAAAAGTAAGACACTTTATTCATTGAAAATTTGAAATTGCTGTAGAATTGAGAAACTTTATTCAGCGATACTGTTGTAGGAGTAGTCTCAATTTAACGTTGATCGGATCCTCCAAAAATGTCACTGCACCTAATATTTGGAGGATCAGATACAGGTGCGGCGGCATTTTTGGAGGATCTGAGCAATATGTATATAGAGTATATCTTAAGAATATGTAATTGGTCACAAGTGGGAAACAAAAATCTGTTAAACATGCCTATTTGAAGAAAAAAATCAGTGGGACTATAATATTCATGGTGGGGATTCCACTGCTTACATTGCAGGTATATATATCTTGGGCTATTCGACAGCGAAGTAGAAGCTGCAAGGTCCTAAATGATCATGAATTTTACCCTCTCCCTGAATAATGAATTTATTACCCTTATAATTCTCAACAAAAATCTTGTATCGACCAACGGGTATCTCCCTTTTTATTTTCTGCAAAATAGGGCGTACGATAAGGCGGCTATCAAATGTAATGGAAGGGAGGCTGTTACCAACTTCGAGCCGAGTGCATATGAAGGGGAAACAAACTCTAACCCTCAGAGTGAAGGTTTGTTCATAACCACTTGCTCTATTGGTCACTAGTTTTCTACATCTTGCTGTTGCATTTATAGTATGCATTATAATGCAGGTAGCCAACAGGATCTTGATCTGAACTTGGGGATCGCGACTTCTTCTCCAAAGGAAAATGAAAGGTCAGGGAGTTTCCAGTATCATCCGTATGATATGCAAGATGCAACAAAGTCACAGGTATAAACAGAGTTTTTTAGATAGAAATGCTGCATTAGATTGAATTTGATGGTCTTCTATTTCCCAAAACTGAAATTTTACCTTTTATTTTTTGTATTTGTGTTGCTCTCCCTTCAAAAATGCTGCCGCACCCATGTCGGATCCTCTAATCCGACACGCCCCATGGACATTTTTGAAGAGTCCCAGCAATAGAATTTTGTATAGATGCAAGAGACTATGAAAGATCTTTAATCCTGTTTTCATTTAGATTGTACTGATAATCAGCTTCCCATTGTGTTTTTTTACAGATGGACAATTCACCAATAGTTGGTAGTTCACAAGCTCACTTGTGGAATGGAGTATATTCCAATTTCTTTCCCAACTATGAGGTACAAAAAAGGTTCATCCTATTCTCTAGCTCTCTGTTGTTTCCCATATTAATTACAGTTGAAAGTCGTGATCAAAATGTGCATAGGCATGCCTACAGTACTAGATTGTTTCACTGTGTATAAATAGTTGGGGCTGCAAGTCTATAGCAGTATACAGTGTAGGTTCTGATTCGTGTGAACTCTACTGAAATTATATTTGAAAATTCTTGTTAACATACTATCATGTTTTATACATAGATTTTGTGATAAAGGGCATTTTCTTTAAGTTTTTTTGTGTTCTCTTTTCTTTCTTTGGATTGTTTCCAGATGGTAAAATGCCACCGAAAGAGAGACATACTATTCTACTGGCTTTACGGATTTAAGTTACTCCCTCCGGTCCATTTTACTTGTCATGTTTTCATTTTACACGATCCGTAAGAAAATATTAACTAAAAGGGTAATTTGACTAAATTATCCTTATTTATTCTTGATTCAATTTAACACGGCTCTCTTTTTCACCATATTAATCTCTTTGCACACTTTTTAAGTAACGGTAAAACGACAACTATTTTGGACCAGTTATTTTTAGTAAGCATGACAACTAAAGTGGACCGGAGGGGGTATATATGCTCACAGTCTACCATTAGTACAATTTAACTTGTTATAGTAGGCTATTTACCATCTGCTAATCTATGCTCAGGCTAAGTAACTAAACGGGCTTTGCAGGAAAGAGGGTCCGGGAAGAGAATAGATGTAGGTTCCTCGCAGGGACACCCAAACTGGGCAATGCAAATGCACAGTCAGGTCGGAACAACCCCAATGTCAATGTTCTCTACTGCAGCATCATCAGGATTCTCATCTCCGGCTACCACTGCTTCGGCCTATCCAATGTCTCATCCTACCAACCCGAATAATCTTAATCTTTCCTTTGCTTCATATTCCACATCATCAACGAATGCGACTCAATACTATTACCAGATCAGGCCGCCGTTACCACCTCCATAAATATAGTTAGGATATAATTAACTCACTGATTCTGTTTGTAAGATTTGTTTGTCATCAACTCATTGACATGTTGCTTTTATAAGTTGAATTCTTTTACAACTTGTAAGATTTTGGGAGGTGAAGATACAAAATTTCCATTATATTTGAGCTTTCCTTGCTTATTGTTGTGATCTTGAATGCAAAAGAATTAAGTTCAACAATATAACTCCAACATTTATGCTGGGGCCTGACTAACCCCACACACTTAAATAAAGCTTGAAAATGTATTGTTTTTAGTCATTATCATTTCGAAATTGAACAAGCCCCATTATTTTCCTAGTTTCACATCATGGTATTTCTCTTTTTTATGCCATTATAGAGAGTTGTCACTCAAATCATCCATTAAATGCTTCTGGTTTGTGTTTTCTTGGTTGAGTCTTTTCATTGCCTCTCATAAACAAAACAGAATAGAAAAGTTAAAAGATCTTGGATTTGCAAATATTGGTTTGGACAATCGACATTTGCAAATAATTAACTTCAATATTTGATAGAAGGCATCCACTCTCAATAGAGTTGGATGATTGACTTAAAAAAATGAAATATTGAAAAATTTGTGTGAACAAGCTTTAAAATCATCTTGGAGATTGTGTAATGCTTACTCTCAAACTCTTCGTTTATACAGTAGTGATATTTTTTGTTTCTCTTTCATCTTTGGATTCCTATCTAATGATCCCGGACATAATCCTGGACGTGAAGAATAAACTAAAAAAGGTTTTTTCTCGCTTGATTTTAAAAGTTTCTTACGATTTGGTCTATTCCACACATTTAAATAAGAATAAGAACAAAGAATTTCGAAATTTGAAAAAAAAAAAAAATCAAGTCATCAACAGAAAGAGAGGGATTCCAGTGAAATAATAGTTTGCACTCGTAACTTTTAAATTTTTCGAAAGGGATGTCTATATAGAAAACACTACTCAACTTTTGCAACTCTTTACAATTCCAACTTCAAATAAACTCAAATATTTTCAAAAGAATACGTTGCACTGTTTTTTTTTTTTTTTTTTTTGAGAAATATCTCAAGTAACAGTGTTCACTGTCCTCATTATATGACCTACTTTAATTGTTTATGAAATGACAACATAACAGTAACCTATGTATACTGGGATCATTGATCTACTAGTATCACAAGGAATACAACCATTAAGGTTTCATATACGGAAAGCCTAAATATTTTCGTTAATTTTTGTTAAATTAACTTTATGAAGAGCATTAGTCCTAAAATCATATACGGAAAGCCTAAATATTTTCGTTATTTTTTGTTAAATTAACTTTATGAAGAGCAATAGTCCCAAATTGAGGTGAGTTAAATCCTTTGTTATTTTTTGTTTATTACTCTCGCTTTGCATAATTTCTTCTTTCAAAACCTCCATAGATATGTTTCAAGTTAATCAGATCGTGACATCCTCTAAATTGGAATTATATGTTATGTTTAGTATGTCTGTAAACACAAATAATGATCTGGTACCCAAAATACATTGGCTCGACTAATTTAGATTTGCGCTGAGTAGATATTTAAGGAGATGTGCTCCTTACCAAGGATTTTTCCCTTCTCAGAGTTCGAATATTCGAACTCAAGAACCCTAATTAAAGTGCTACAGTGTTGTTTTGTTCTTTTTTGGTTTTCCAAGCGATATCCGGATCCTGCTTAGGGGATCGACTAAGTAGCGTCGCGTCGGAAAATCTCACTTCGGGGGATAGCATCCCCTGTCAAATGCGGCTCCATACCCAGACCTCGAACTCGAGACTCTTAGTTCAAAATGAATGAGTACTTACCACTCTATCATAACCTTTGGTGGTACAATATGATTGTTACTTTGATAAATATAATTGATGTATTAGTAAGTCGAAGGTAAATTGTAAGAAGTTAAACCTAAGATAAACTATGTCTCTAGATAGATGGATTAAATGGATTAGTTATATTATCAATTGCGAAAAACTATAATTAATTTATTTAAGATATTGATTAATTTGCATTCTGAAAAGTTCGAAGAAGAAAAAAATAACACTGTATATGTTTGATTCCTCTTATTAAGGTCTGAGCCACTCTAGTAAAAGTTCGAAGAAGAAAAAATTAACACTGTATATGTTTGATTCCTCTTATTAAGGTCTGAGCCACTCTAGTTTCCAACCTAATATCTTGCTTTTCTCAAAAACAATTAACTTAAAGTTCCCTAAAAAGAGAATAACATTGAAGCAAAATTCCTTATGACATATTTTCTCATTCTAAGCCTAATAATTTTATTCTGTGTTGTACTTTTGCTTAGCAAGGTATCCAAAGCATATATGCATGCAGAAATAATTACGCTAGGTTAAAAGTTACAGTACATGGCAGATAGGACACTTGCAGGGTACAAAGTCAACAACCCAAACTAATTTTTAGAAAAAAAGATAAGGAGAGGGAGATGCCACGTTATTCTTGACGTATATTGATCATAAAATTAAATATAGTAAACAAATGATTGAAGGGGACATGATAAATCTGTTGAATCAGTAGTTGGTACCTTCCCCTTATCTCAATTCTCTTCTTTCTTTACCGGTCCTTTGAAATTCTTAAAAATTACTAAAAAAGATTATATTTTAAATTAAGTTTATAATATTTTTTCGTAAAAGGGTCAAAAATACTTTTATAGTATGAAAACTTCATAATGTTTCTCCGTTAATAGTTTTGCTCAATCATGTCTTTGATATTACTTAATTGTTCCAAAAATACTCTTATTTCACAAAGAGTAATAAAGGACAAATATTCCACTTGGCTCGGATATCTCAGTTGGTAGAGCTCCGCTCTTGCAATTGGGCCGTTGCGATTACAGGTGAGATGTCTAATTGTGCAGGCGGTCATTAGATGTGCTTTATGAATGTGAACTAAGTATCGTAAGTAAATTTCTCACGATTGTTCAATCATTTGATAATCAGAATCATTCTTTGTTAAATGATCACTATAAGTCAGACTCTGTAGGATTTGATCAATCCTATTTTCTGTCGTTAAGGTGGAGACACATATACAAATTTGGCCAATTAAGTTCCTAACTACAATTATGCATCAATTTGTGAAGTTGCATTGATGAAGCAACTTGGTTAAATTATAGTGAATTTTTTCATCAATTTAAGGCATTACATAGAGCGCGTTATGAGTTATTTTTAGGCAACTTAACATGCCATTTTGTACAATTTAAATTTGAAGTTCTAGATAAAGATACAACAATCATAATGTCACAAAACAAAGAGAATTTATTATATTACTTCAAACCACAAAATACCTTAAAATTCCATCAGATTACAAATGCAATTACATTACATCAAAAGAACATAATTAAGCTCATTAATTGCTTCAAAGCACCAAATGTCCTTACAACCACCAAATGTCATTACATTCATCAATCCTGTACATGTGATTTTTCCTTTTTAACTAGGGAAAAGGGTCAAACATACCCCTCTACTATAGTTTATTGGTTAAGTTTACCCTCCATTAGCTAAAGTAATTAAAAATACCCTTCTGTTAGCCAAAATTCATATTTATACCCCTCCATGGACGGAAAAGCTCAAATCAGACCAAATTACTCATGACCCGTCCACTTGGGTGACCTGACCCGCAAAAAAATTTTCCCCACCCAAATAATATACCCCTGTACGCCTTAGAACTCTTTAGTCCATAAGGTTGTTAGCACTGGTTTTTGACTTGTTCTACTTGTAAATTATGAACCCAGGCAAGGCAAGAATCTCATAATCCCCTCTCAAGTCAATTAGGCCTTCCGAACCATTCCTCAGCATATGATACACACACTGTACAGGATTTGGACTCTCCAACCAACATCATGCTCTTGCCAAACTATAGTAGATACAATGCTGAAATTGAAATTGACATATCCAAGAATAGAACTCCATCCAGCCATACTTTTTCCTCAAGAGCTCTTAGCTAACAAGCAATGGAAGTGAAAACTTCAGCCAACCCTATGGACTGAAGAGTTCTAAGGCGTACAGGGGTATATTATTTGGGTGGGGAAAAAATTTTTGCGGGTCAGGTCACCCAAGTGGATGGGTCATGGGTAAATTTTGAAAAATGGGTAATTTGGTCTGATTTGGGCTTTTCCATCCGTGGAGGGGTATAAATATGAACTTTGGCTAACAGAGGGGTATTTTTAAGGGAAAACTACGTATATATACATGTTAAGGAGAAATATTTACGAAACGTAACGATAGTTTTCCTTATTTACAAAACATAACGATATATTACAAAACATGACGGATTTTCATATATTTTTCGTTTTTTTATTTTTTTTCCAGAAAATATATATATTTTTTATAAAAAAAATATTTTTTTTTTAAAAAAATATTTTTATTTTTTTAAAAAATAATTTTTATATATATTTTTTAAATATTATTATTTTTTTTTTTTTTTTGCTCAATGGCTTAAAAAATTACCTCATATTTCTATGTATGAAAGTTGTATGAAATGTGTATGTGTGAGCAAAATTTTTAATATAATTTTCATATACAAAATTTTGAGCGAAAACTTTAAGCCTTGAATATTGTATGAAAATTGTTACAATGTTGTTGTAGTTGTATTAATTTTACAGAAATCTAACATGAACTTTATACATGAAAATGTGAGCGAAATTTTAAGACATGAGCAAGATACAAATTTCATATTGTTTTCATACACACAATTTTGAGCGGATTTTTTAAGCCTTGAACGAGATATACACATTTCATACACTAAATTTTGAGCAAACTTTTTAAGTCTTGTAGATATACACATTTCATACAACTTTCATACATAAGTTTTTGAGCAAAAAAAAAATATTAATTTTTTTAAAAAATAAAAATAAATTTAAAAAAATATTTTTTTTAAAAAAATAAAAATAATTTAATTTTTTTTTTTTTTTAAATATAAAGCATGTTTTGTATAGGATTTGTAATGTTATGTTTTATAAATATAAAACTATCGTCACGTTTCGTAAATATTTCTCCCTAAGATGTATATATATGTCAAAGACCCTATTTTTAATTACTTTGGCTAACGGAGGATAAACTTAGCCGATAAACTTAGCCAATAAACTATAGTAGTATGGTATATTGACCCTTTTCCCTTTTAACTAAGGATGACTACGCACTGAAATAATTTGTCTCGCAGACTTTTGTTGACTTTTCTTTCCCAATTTTGGGGTTTGATAGAATCTAATATCATTGGTGCTTTAATGGAAAAAGATATTATGTAGTTTGAAGCAATGAAATGAATTTTTTTTATTTTATAACATTATGGTCGTTGTATCTTTACCTATAATTTTTAATTTAGATTGTACAAAATGACACAATAGGTTGTTTTAAAATATCTTATAATGTGCACTATGTGATCTTAAATTGGTGAGAAAATCCACTACAATTTAACCAAGTTGCTTCATAAATGGAACTTCACAAGTTGTTGAATAATTGCAGTTAGGAATTAAATTGGACCAAATATGCCCTTAGTGTATGCATATAGGTCCAAATATGTCTCTGTTAGTCTTCCAATTATGCTCGGTTAATTTTTTGTGAAATTCAGACATTTTTTGCTCAAATAAGTAACGGCATGGGTATGATTGAGCCAAATTATTAACGAAAATATTATGAATTTTGGGGTAATTTGACCCTTTTTCGTATAATAAATTACCCTTGGTTAATAAATTATTGCATTACATCTTCCCTCTTATTTCCTCAACCATCTCACGTCAAGGAGTCACTAGAGCAACTTCTACAACCATGCTACATTTGCAGCTTCACCATTTTTTTCAGAAAAATCCTTCTTCATTCTCATCTCCTCCACCATCTCACGCCAGAAGCATCAGAAGAATAAGGCAAATGGAATCGTTGCCTTAGATCCCAAATTTTTGAAAGCCACAAAAATACTAAGTATTATATTATTATATATATTTTATATAATTTATGTAATTATTATTATTATTATTATTAAAAGATTTCTATTTTTTTAAACATGTTTTTATTGTGGTGAGGTTGTACAAATAAGTGAGCAAATAACCATAAATTTTCTTTCTCGCTAAATTAAATAGTATATTAACCTTCCTCTTCAATTTTATTTTTTCCTCCTCTATGTACACTTATTTCTTTTCATGTTTTTTAACATTTCACTTTTATTTTAACTTGATTTTTTAAGTTAGCTATTTCATTTTATCATGTCTGATTCATACATCTGAAAATAAGTTATTTTAGTGTTACACCTCGTAGTTTTGGACGGTGAGGTCCGTTAGGTGTTAACTGTTTTAACTGCGGACACTGGAGTTACCTTCTAGGATATATGAGATTATATGCGCCTATATTATGGTTATGAGGGTTTAAGTTCATATAATAAGCTAGGGAAGGATTGGAGGACAAGTGGATTAAGGAAATTGGGTTTGATGGAACTTTGGAGAAAAGATGGGGGACAATTTCCAACTTAGAGAAAGAATATCTTTTAGCATATAAGGAGTTTTAAGGTAAAGTAAAAGCCTAAAATGAAGTTCATGAAGTCTAGTTTCCAACGCAATAAACCATGCGTCGATCGGATATCGGAATCAAACGTTATGAGCGTTTTAAGATGGGTTGTTAGAGCAGGGAATTAACCCTACGCGAACGCGCCAGAAGGTGGCGCGAACGCGCAAAGGGGAGTCCAGCAACTCAGCGCGATCGCGCTGAGCAAATTTTGAGTCGGTCCAGGCAGACCCTGGAACGTTATATAAAGGGGCTTACCCCCTCATTTTCTGTCCAAACACACCCAAACCCTCTCCAAATTTCTGGAAACTTCCCCGAACTTTCAACTATCAAATTTTAGCATGAATTAAGTGGAATTCCCCGAATTCAAGTTCGGACAGCGTATAGTTACGATTGTAATATTGTACTGCGAGGGATTTTTGGTTTGAATCCAAGGTGGATATTAAAGATATCGCGGTTCTGGCAGGAGTAAGGTATGAATCTTCCCTTATTAATATTGATTTAGGTTTATTTACGAAGGTAGAGCTATTAAATGATCGTATAACGAAACTGTTGGTTGAGAAATTGGATAAACATCGTGTGGGATGTTTTATGGAATATTTTGGTATTGAGGATGATGTTATTGGTGTTGTGGTTGTTGTTGTTGGGTTGGTTGTTGAAATTATGATTTCGGGCTAGGGATATAAACAAGGGAGGTGCAGCCCGAATTTTGGCAGATTCTAAAGGAGTTTGATTTGAAGACTTAACATAGGCATATGACGATAAGTCTAACGGTAGTATGATTTCTCTTGAATGTAGATTTACGAGCTTGAGAGAATAAGCGTTAAGTTAAGAAGTAGGAGATCAATCAGGTATGTTAAGGCCAGTCCTTTTCTTTCCAAAGGCATGATTCCTTTCTTGTGAACCCATAAACGTTTTCTAAATTGTCCTTGTTCTCAAAAGCTAGAGATTCATGATTCTGAAAGTTTCTTATGACGCTAAAGATGAGTATGCTTCTATGATGATAATGATGATGTTGATGCTCTTATTTCTAGAAATTCCAAAGCTTATGATTGTAATGCTATTATGAGATTATTGAGTTATTTCATGATTTCCTTGATGTCACTCATTGTTGTTGATCTCACCTCATGTTACTTGCTCCTTCAAGGTGAGATATAGCGATGATGATTGTTCCATAATATAAATCGGAGGTTACCAACCTACGTCACTCCGATGAAGTAGTAGCTTTTATTTGGGTTCTTCATGCATATACAAGGCACATTTGACAGGGGGTGACGATATGGCGTTTGTTGCGGTGTTTATATATAAGGCACATTTGACAGAGGGTGACGATGTGGCCTTGTTGTGGCATTTATATATATAATGCACATTTGATAGGGGGTGATGTGGCCTTTGTTGTGGTACTCCTATAGATATATATACGTTTCCTATTACATAGCCATGCTGATTCATTCAGATTCACACCTTCACTGGCATGTCTCAAATGTCTTCCATGATTTTATGTACATGTTGATTTTATGCCTTACATACTCAGTACATTATTCGTACTGACTCCCCTATTGCTCGAGGGGGGGGAGGGGGGCTGCGTTCATACCCGCAAGTTCAAATAAGCAGAAGACGGTCCAGCTCGGTAGGACTTCCACCCCACAGTAGTCAGTGCACTCCATTCGATCCGGGGCTGTAGTTCGTTTTGGGTATGCTATTTTGACTTGTATATATGGGTATGACGGGAGCCTTGTCCCGTCCTTTCTACAGCTTGTACTCCACTAGAGGTCTGTAGACAGTGGTACATAGTAGGGGAGGTTATGTAGCGTTGACGGCTCTTATTTTTATGTTGTACAGCATATGTAGCGGCCTAGTCGGCTTGCACTGTTACCTTTAGCTCGTATGTGTATATATGCGTTGGTTGTGAGTCCCTGATGCAGAGTTTATTATGTCATTTTTTTGAAGTGTTCAGTTCAATCATCAGTCATATATGGGCCACCATGTTGTCCAGTAAGGTTCAGAAACGAGTTTAGGAGTGCTTGATCAGTAGAGGTTGGGCACTCGTCACGACTCATCAGCTTGGGTCGTGACATTTAGTATCTTCCCCTTTTTAATCGAGAAATCTCCAAGAGAAAGTAGTGCAAGGTTCGAAACTCAATGTATAATAGAAGAGGCGGAGTCATGATTTGATGTTTATGGGTATAATCTTGTCACCCAACCAATAGCTTGTCTAAGTTACTAGTTCCACAGCTATATATTTATACATGTTTAATAAATTATTTAATGTAAATATAAAATATAAGCAAAAGTTGTTGGCTTTGTCCGAACCCATAGCTAGTAATCTAGCTCCTTCTCTAAAAAAGAGGTCATCCTTCTATCCTTTTCCCATTAAATATCATATTTTTACCTACAACATAGTTTGAAACAACGACTTGCACCTAACGCACACAATATACATGGTGCTCTTACCGCTAGACGAAAGTCCCGAGAGTTTTTTTTGTATTCATTACTGCATGAATTTTATGAAAGCCTTTTAATAGACTTTGTCTGTAGATCACTAATTTCATTGAGCCACCCTAATCTCACGCTACCTTCACACTGGAATAGTTTCCCTCCTTCGCAACCTTCCACCACTATTATACACATATTAGCAGTTCCTTCAATCCAAATCCATCACTGAAATACCTCAAAAGAAAATTCCATGTTTAACCTTCTCTCAAGCAATCGAAACCCTTTAAAATCGGTCATAATTTAGAAGGTATTTTTGCCCTTTTCTAAATTTTACTTGTTAACATCGACGTTTGTTATGTATTCATTGATTTAGCACAAATAATATATGGATAACTTTTTCAGCATGTTAATACGGTATGATTTGAACTTTTTTTTTTTTTTTTGGGCCAGCTATGGTTTGAACTTAAAGGAGTAGTTTATAAATGTTTTACAAAATATCAAGTACAATTACAAGTGGTGGAAAGTGGAAAGGTACACCTAGCATGTACCATAAATTTGGTCTATTTATCACTTTACATGTGAAATGCAATGCATATGTACTTTGCACTATTCTCACCCTATCAATTGCTCTTTCCTTTTACCTTTCCTTTTTGTTATATTTTCAAATTCTAAATGTGCTCTACTTAGGTTTCAGAAGTACTCCCTCTATTTCAAAAGGATTATCTTACTTTTTTTATTAGTTTGTCTAAAAAAAATTGATACATTTCTATATTTAGAAATAATTTAACTTTATGAGATAATTTATAGCCACACATTATCTAGAAACATTTTGGACACACATTTTAAAATCTTCTTTTATTTTTTAAACTTCATGCCAAATCAAATTAAAATAATTTTTTTTGGGACGGAGAGAGTAGTTCCTCTATCCTATCCTATGTTATATTCCTGAAACATAGCCCTTTTTTCGCAACACTCCTGTGATGATTGAATTAGTAGGAGGAGGAAAGATACCTATGACCTAGATATGGCTTTTTTCTACCACATGGTGGGTCCATAAATCTGCTGGATTTTAATTGCTCATTTCCATGGGCCCATTTAGTCACTTTTGTTGGATTTGGGTCAGATTTTGTACTAGGGGTTTATGTTGGTTGGTGGGCCTAATAACATTTAGATTTTTTTTTCTTCTGCAGTAAAGAAATATTAGAAGTTGTGGCACTGATTCAGACACCCCCATGGTGAGGTGTGTGGAGAGGGGTGAGGAGAATAGTACCTTCTGTGTTCCATTTTTGTCTGAATTGTGCTCCAAAAAGTTGGTTATTTAGCTAGTGGATTTTTGGATGATCATTTTATGTTCTTATTTACTATCTAATATAATAATTAATACTTCCTCCATTTCAATTTAAGTGTCTTAATTTGTTTGGGGCCAAAGTTTAAGGAATAAAAAGAAACTTTTGAATCTTGTCTTTCCTAAATTAATGTGGTTTTAAACTTGACATATAGAATATTTGGATTATCAACTAACTAAATATAGAAAGAGGCACACTTTTTAGAACAGATTAAAAAGGAAAGTAAGAAACTTAAATTGAGACGGAAGAGTACTTATGTTGATATAAAAAAAAAGGGAAAAGGGTCAAAAATACCCCTCTACTTTGGAAAAAGGACTAAAAATATCATCCGAACTTATTTTGGGTCAAAAATACCCTTTTCATCCTTAAAGTTTTCAAATATCTTGTCTTGACGGAAATTATCCCGAAAATAACGAAATCATTTTAAACACCGCTCCATCATTTAAATCACCCATTAAATAATTATAAGATCCCTTATTCCCCCAATATGTAGGTTTGAAGTTTGAGGGAATTGGGGGAATAGAAGGATCTTATGGGTAATTATTTAGTTGAGTCGGGTTTAAATGATGGAGCGGTTTAAAAAATGATTTCGGGTTATTTTGGGATAATTTCACAAGACAGGTTATATTTGAAAACTTTAAGGATGAGAGGGATTTTTGACCCAAAATAAGTTCGGAGGATATTTTTAATCCTTTTTCCAAAGTAGAGGGGTATTTTTGACCCTTTTCCCTAAAAAAAATGTATGTCTTCCATCTTTTATTGTTATTGCTGTATTTTCTCCTATTTAAAGTAAAAGAGACTCTTTTTGAAGTACTAACTAACACGTCGACTATTACTTCAATACTTTCTTCTGAATTCTTACTTTTCGTATCGCTCCATTTACGTCTATCTCATTCTAAGCTTGTAAAAACTTATTTTAACTAATAATGAGTGTTCTACACTTATATAATATACAATATTCGCATCGCAGTAATTAAATTCGAATGAACATATAAGTTGTATGGTAGATCCGATCTTGCATGCAAATCAAATTAACATCTTCAATATAAATAAAATACTAGATTAAATAACCGGCGAGGGGGAGGGGGTAGGTGAGTGGGGGTGGGGTAACGTGGGGTGGGGGTTGAGGTCCATTGGCTAGACCTAGTTGTGGACATTGGAGGGATGGCCTTTAAGGAGACCAAAAAGTAGCCATAGAATGTCTAAAGGATAGGCGAAGATGAAGACAATTCCGGTTGCTGTTTGTTAATAGTAAAGCTATCTGTCTTCCATGATTCCACTGTTCTTTAACAGTTTCCACATGTTGAAGTACAAAATAGACTACTTTAATTTTTGTCCGGAGTGAAAGAACAAATGTACCATAATATTAAAACGTTTGAATTTGGATATATATTTGAATATTAAAATGGTGTATTGAGATCTTAATACTAAATAATTAGAATTATTTATTTTTTCAATATGTGAATGTATAACATTATCTTTATATTGAAAATTAATAAATAAAAAATTGATATAAAATACTAATTAATTTAATAGCATATCAATAAAATGTTTTTTAAGAAAATAAAATGGTGGTGACAACGGCTAACAGTAGCAGTTGTAAGTATTGACGGCGGATCGTGGGTGGTGGTGACGTTAGTTAACTGTGGTGATTATGAATACGTAGTAGCTATTAGTGATGGTGACGAATAGTAGTGGTTAAAGTGGTAGTTGATGGTGGCAGCCGGTGATAACAGTTGACAATTATGGTTGATGATATTGATGGCTGATGATGATAGTGATGACTAATCGATGATTGGTGATATATAATGATAGTTGATAATAGTGATTGTCGATAGTAATTGATGGTTGTTGGAGATGATGATTATAAATAGTGATTAGTAATAGTAACGACAGACTCAGGTGATAGGCCCATTGTTGTGGTTGAGGATGGTGTGGTGGCAGTTGATAATGCAATAACAGCGAGCGACGACGGTTAGCGGTGAATGCAGATGGCCTAGTGGTGACTTTATAGTTTGTTGAATTGATATCATTTTAACAATATCAATACTTTTTTATACCTCTAAGGGTGCGTTGCGGTACGAAGGAAATATTTTCTTCACGTTTATGTCTTACAAAATATGATGAATTGATGTCATCTTTATAATAGTTTGTTTACTTGTATGTCTTACAAAATAAAATGCGATTACTTAATTATGTCTCCACCATAAAACGAGTAAACTTGATTCATTCTATACGCTCCAATGCCATGTTAAGTGTAACCAACTCAAACTAAGAATTTAACTTATTAAAATAAGTACAATTTTAGTTACCTGTCTTAACCATTTGTGATCTTTCATTTGAGTTTATCATTATAACGCATACCCTGGGGTTTATGAAAATGTCTCATTTATGTGCTAAAGAAGAAGCCATGGAAACAACTGCTGAATAATTTATTGTGATTTATGCTTAACTCTTTGGTATCTGAGAATACAAATGGGCAACACTAAACACACAGGTCAGATAAAACATGATATACTTCTCGACTAACCTTTTCTTAAGCAACATAGGCATACCTTGCAACTGTTTCACATAATGAAGATAATTAGAAGCACACTCACACCCCTTAGTTTCATCGCGCTTTTTGTCCAGCAACAAGATATCAACTCGACAGCACAACTAATCGCGTCTTATGTTCGTAGTTAGAGCATCAATTTGATTATTTCCAAAATAATTATGAGAAAGTTCGGTATAAACAGATATATTTTTTATTTGCAACTTTTACTATTTGCATTACTGCAAGCAAGGCTCCAGCATTTTCTCAAGAAAACTGAGCTTTGTGTCTCAATGCCTCCCAAGTAGTGTGTGACAAACTGATTCTCCACTGCCCCGTCACCTGCCAACTCAATCACGCAAGTTTCCTGTCTAAACTGTGGAGCCCCGAAGAACTCAGCTTTCACCTGGAATTGTCATCATAAAACAAAAGTGGCATTAATGCAAAAGAAAAGATGCAATCAAACAGGAATCACATCACTCACAAAACTTTGAACACAATAGTTTCTGGACCTCTCAACTTAGTAGACGGGCAAGGCGGAAAGACGAGGAACTATGTCTGTCCCACACTTGAATCAATTTTTTAGACAATAATTCCACGTGTATCTTATAACTCAAAAGCAAATCACTTGCACCTTTCTCAAGCTTATATCAGCGCAATTATTATTAGCAGTAAAACTTGTGAAAGGATTCTCCATAATCAAATACTCCGTTAATTGATTGTTTTATCCACGTTTGTCTCCTTTGTGATAAAGAAGAACCCTTTTGTTTCGTTAGTTTACCTGTACTATGATAGAAATGAAAACCTCCAGATAAGCATACTAGTGAGAAGTGGATTGTGAAACACTAACCTGTTGGTTTCTGGACATCCTGTTTTCGAGGATTTAATCCTTCACCAAACAGAAAGCAGTTTTCAGACAGTCATGTATCAAGCTTCCTTCTAGAAATGCATCATATCTCCCCACAGCTATCCTTGAATTATTACCACCATTTGAGCATCATTGTAACTTTGATCATCTCAAGCACGTCTGCTAGTCACACATGATTTTTCTATTTCATTGTTTCTCCCACAACTACTCAACAAGCCGAACAAATCACGGAAGCACATTTATATCCCGAATGTTCTGTTATACAGTTCGCCTGAATTGGGCATGCGGAACTTTGATTCCTCATATCCATTATAGAACTTGTTATAGCCGAGCCTTTCATTTCGGAGAAGTTCAGCCATGCCCAAGTCATTTCCGCTTGGGACAACACCATTCCAACCATCCCACTGGCCATTGGACATCACAGAGTTCCTGTTCTGGGGAAGATTGAGTTGTGAAAATGGGGAAAGATTGTTGGCCAGAGTTTGCTCCACAACCCTCGAAGAAACTCCATAAGCATCATTGAATGGAGAAAAGTTATCCCCATTATCAGGAAATCTCTGGTTCTGATGCAGAGAGAGAGATCTTTGCATGAGTAATTGAAGTCTAGCCTCATTTTCAAAAGCACTTGGCTGTGGAGGAAAACTTGGAGACATGTCTAGACATGAGACATTAAAGCCATTTTGAACCCTGCCTTTACCAACTGCCAAAATTGCAGGATCCATAAACTCAATGTCTCCGTTGTTGACATTCCCAATTGATGGAGCCTGATATTCATTGCGTAATAAGGAGGTTTCAAGCATGTGAGTACCTGCAAAATAACTGATTGAGATATACATCCAAGATTATGTCCAACAAAGTAGAGAAACCAAACCAACAGTATAAAATTACTTACCGGAGAGAGGACCAAAATTCTGTTCCATTTTTTCATAAGTAAAGCCTGGGGGTGGGGCCCTGTTTGGTGCTGAAAACCCTGGAGGCGCAGCCATCTGTGATCTCGACCCTGGACAATTCACCAGAAAATCAGTAAATCAGGCACTTAAAACCTTTTGTTCCTTTTGGACAATTGCCCTCAGACTAAATCTGAAACAATAAAAGGTGCGCACAGATAAGGGGGATAGAATTAAAAAGGACAAGTGATGCACTAACCTGATAGCTTGTTAGAAGAGAGTTGAGAATAATTGTGGGCAAAACCATTGGATTCCTGATTATTAAATAGAGAGAAACCATTGTGACTACCAAAACCATCAAGCTGATAGCTTCTGCTATTTGGAAAATCTTGATCGAGAGGGCGATGACTATAACTTCTCTCAATGTAACTTAAAGATGGCCGAGAATCAGCTGGTGGATTCATGGGTTCCCCCTCCCTTGCAAAAGAGAACCTTGATTGATTGTTGCTCTGTAATTTTCTTGAGTTTGATACTCTAAGAGACCCTTGTTGGTTATCAGTTTCTCCCAACAACTTAACCAAGTTCTGAGAGGCTACTGACTCATTCCATGGGTCAAAATCCATAGACAAAATATTAGATATTATATTGTTCTCTCCCCTATCTGCAGTAGTACTATGGTCCGCAGTAGCAGTTCCCCCTTCAAACCTATCCATGTGCATCCTCCTACTTTCATTAGACGAATAATAAGTGTCAACAGTGCTTCCCAAATTACCCGCAGAACTGAATACATTTTCAGGGTATCCATTAGGAAGTTCTCCAATACTAGAAGGCAGTAATACTGAATCAGCTCTGTGGTCAAAAGTTTGCATGTTGGCTCTAATAGGCTCAACACCATTGGCAAACTGCGGAGTATAACCTTTGAGCTGCCCTGAAGAGTGTAAAGAGATGGAAGGACTTGATGAGTAGCTTTTCTCTAAAATTACTTCAGGATCCCTATGTCTCTGTGCATTGAAAGATAGCAAATCATCCTCCATTTCAGGAGTTGTGTCTTGTATTCCTTGAGTCTGTCTTTCCAGTCTCAAATCAGATGTTTGTCTTGAGATACAAACATCATCCACAATCACAGATTTCCCATTCGTCTGAGAAGGCGACGGCTCCCTTGCTTTCTCATAGCTGGCATGCGACTTTTGCTGTCTATCAATGCTAGCTAATGAAAAAACTGAGGATGCATCCTCCTCAATGTCTCTGCCACCATAGGGATCTTTTGGTAAAGTAGGTCCATTAGACATCAAAGGAAGATCAAAGGTATTTGTAGCACTGGATGGTGTGATCCTATGTATATCTTTGTCCTTCAAAGACGGGGTGATATGCAACTGACTGTTCATAAATGAGGAAGCAGGGTGTACGGTGATAGCGGGTTTCTCAGTACTATAGGTTGCATCATCTGCTCCCACAGGCTGCTTAACAGGCTCTAACATGTTTATTTTACCTTTCTCTTGACTAGTGCCACTTTCTTTACTATGAATAGCTTTCTCTTGACTAGTGCCACTTTCTTTACTATGAATAACTTTCTTTCCTGCTTCAGCAGCCAATGACAAAACCTGACTATTATTAGCAACAGCTGTGGAGCAAGTTAGTGCGCATGTTTCAGCCTTCTGTTTAAGAGGTCCACTAGAACTTGGTGCACTGGCAGGCGGCAGTCCATTGGAACTTGGTGCACTGGCTGGCAGCAGTCCATTAGAACTTGGTGCACTGACTGGTGGCAGTTGGTTATTTAATGCACGTGTTCCCCTATAAAAAATGAATATAAATTGTATTATGAAATTTTATTAACCATGTCTAAATGAGAACAGTGGGTCTTCTAATTGCATACCATAAAGCACCAGCAGGAAGAGAAGCTGATCTACCAGAGCTGCTATTTGGTGGAGAGCCTCTGGCATTGGTTGGTGAATTCTGCAAGGCATATGACAAGATTATAAATTTCAGACATTCAATATGGAAAGACAGGCACATTTCCGACATCATTTCCGGTCAGAATTAAAAAAATTAAGACTTCAGCAATTTTATACCTAAAAGCTCGATAATGTAATATGACGAAGGAGGAGGAAATGTCAAAAGGTAGATCATAAGAACAAAACTTTATTTCTCTCTTGAGATTACTTCCCCGTTCCAACCTCCAATAATAGAGAGTTATCATTTCCTCTTTCCCAAAATGGTAGGAAAAAGGGAAGGGGGCAAATGAAAAAGATATGGAAAGAAAAGATGCAAGAATCAAATGCTAAGAGAAAATCTTACATTTGCAGCAGTTTTACTACTAGGTTTCCCTGCAGAAGCAGAGCTGTTATTGCAGTAATCGTCTGCTGGTGGTGGTAAAGCACTCCCTGATCTCCGTTGCATACTATTAACGGCACCAGTAATTTGTTGAACTCTACTCCTTTAAAATAACTATGCAAGTTAATTGTTTATCCAATGAAAGTCCATATACAACAAACAGATAACACGCAGCATGATGCACCTATTTATCAATAATTTTCTAAATATATCGTCACATTGATTTTTACAGATAGTGTTGACTACTAGCCACCTATTGTTAGATTAGAAACAAGTTGGGACAAAGTAGGTGGAAAAAAAAATGGTCGCTCTTATCAGTTTCACATACTACTGAACTTTATGCACTTGATACTCCAATGATGAAAATTCTAAAACACTTTAAAGAGACAGGTTTCACAAACAATACTGTTAACTATCACAATAATTATAAAACCACACACTAAATAAATCCCAGTACCTTGTGTAAGCCGATATTACTTCATCTTTAGTAAAGCTATCCTCTTGCGACCCAATCTCGTGCAAGTATAAACAATCAGGATTGGTGCAGGGCTGGACCAAAAGGTAACTCTTCCTTTAGAGACATTAAATCTATGTGGTTCCAGAAAGACTCAAAAAATGACCCCTAATCAATGTTCTGATCGAAATTCTAAAGTAAATGAAAAATCATACCACACTCCTCAACCAAGCATGACAGTATTTTGTGGTTCCAAAGCACGCTCTGCCAGCAAGAAAGTAAAAATGATTACTGAAAAATAACAGCAAGCACTGCAAATCAATAACAAGATGTGGCACACACCTTAGAGGTTGACCGTCCAAAAGAAATCCATGTACAGACTGAATACAACGGACTGCTTCCTCTTCCTTTGAATAGGTAATATATCTGTACCCAACAGAAATTTTTAAAATGACAGCTAAGTAAGTTGGGGGGCTGGTCTAAATTTTATTCTTTGCTAACTTGGAACTGCCTAAGGCAGCAGCCTGGCAAGGGACCAAGAAACAAGAGGATTCGACCAAGTGAGCATTTGGGTAAACCAAAGGCTCATTCACAATAACTTCTTTTTTTTTAAAAACGGAAAAGGCTCAAATATGCAATCGAACTATCGGAAATGGCTCATTTATGCCATCGAACCAATGGAAATGGCTCATTTATGTCAGTCACCAATAGTTTGGCTCATTTATGCCATCGCCCGTTACCAAAATGCCTCATCCATGCCATTTTTCATTAACGCTGGTTTTACAATACCAGATATGACACGTGACCTTCAACTAAACTATGCTTGTGGGTGGGTAGGGTGTATGGGTCGGGTTTTTTATTAATTTGGGATTTAAAATTGGGCTGATTTAATTAAACGACGTAAACCTCTAATTGGAGGCCACGTGTCATATCTGGTATTATAAAACCGGCATTAATGAAAAATGGCATGGATGAGTCATTTTGGTAACAGGCGATGGCATAAATGAGCCAAACTATTGATGAGTGGCATAAATGAGGCATTTCCTATAGTTCGATGGCATAAATGAGCCAAACTATTGATGAGTGACATAAATGAGCCATTTCCGATAGTTCGATGGCATATTTGAGCCTTTTCCGTTTTTTAAAAGGTAATCAAAATAATCTTCTTATTATCCCATCGATACACTAGGAAAGAAAAAGTACACTCTTCAGGATCCAGTCTTGACTGTACCATTAAAATACTTGCTATAAAGCAGAAAAGAGGTGTATATCAACTAACATGAGCTAGGACTAAGAACTAGGTTTGAAACACAGACAACTCTGCACTTCCATTTTTTTGGGTAAAAGAACATAAAACTCGGCATAGATGCTTAGTTATTTTTGTGAAATGAGCCTTGCAAAATTCTTTTGGACAGCATTTAAGAGCATCTTCATAACTATATGACGTAGAAAAAGGCTTTTCTAGAACTGAGAGCCAGATTTTGGAATACAAACAGATCTCCATCCATTGATGCTTGTTTGTGAGGCTAAGAAGCCTTTGCACGTTAAGAGCATCTTAATATTACTGCTTTATATATGAAGCATTTTGAAAACCGTTACGAATAATCAAGAAGCATACTTACACACTGCATGTACTATTTGCAAACTGTTGAATGGCACCAGCAGATGTTCGAGACATAGACACCTTCAGAACCTTCCCATACTGAGCAAAATATTCTTTCCGCTGCAGAAGCTGTTTTTTGGGGTAAATTTGCGTTAGTTTGTTAGAATTACATTATTAATAGAAAAGTGTCGAGCATCTAGGACATCCCTAAGTAAAAAGTTAAAATGAACTGGGAGAAAGGATATCTTTAAAAGAGGTGTTAAAGATTCCAAAACTAAAGTAATGTATACATACATCTTCGTCAGCTAAGCTGAGAGGCAACCCCACAATGTAGACAAGATTCCTTTGAACGACACGCACACTGCTAAGTTGCTTTCTAGATTCAGCTGTTTTACTTTTACCCTTTCGAGATGTCATTTTTTTGTCCGAGCTCACCATCCTGTTGGAATGAACAAAAACCATGAAGAACGCAGAAAATATAGGACCTACAAATCTGATAATGGAGTTTGTCCTTGAGAACAAAAATATAAATTCATATATTACTTTTCACAATTTGCTGCTGTGCCAACAATCTTTTCCTTATTATATGGACTGCGGCATGCAGGACACCGCCCTTCTGTCTCATCCTTCTCAGCCATTTCCATTATGTGATGCCAACACCATACGCATATCTACAGTAATGGGTGCCAAAAGTCAACAAAAAATCAATTCTATGTTCTATATATATACTAATATAAAAGTGGGAAGCTCTAAACAACAATGTTCACAGACAATATTAACCCTGTAACATTAAACGACATTTATACCCTTCAAAACTATGGTATTCCTACAAAACCCAGTGTATTAACTGAACTTCTCTTCATTTTTCTCAAAACATGAAGAATTCAAGGAAGTTGATGAATAATCTAACTAACAAATACTAACATTTATCATGATAATGGTACTAAGTCTCTTCAATTTCCAATCATTTTTATGCTCATAAAATATAATCTTTACAAGCACTAAGTTCGGGTAATTTGACATTGTGAGCAAATGAGGAGACTGTTGTTACGATCTTGTCATTAAGAAAAAAATGAGAGATTGTTGTTACAATCTTATACTTGCATTGAATGACCAGCAATTACAAAGGTCCATACTCATGTTCTATCTCACTTTTTTTAGAAGCAGGGAGATACACAGTAAAAAGTTGATAGACCTAAATACTCATGTAAAACTGGAAGACCTTTTTACCCTTCAATCAGACACTTCTGTAACATTATGTAGAAAAATGTAGATACATATTCTAGTAAATACTATTAGATATAAATTCACACATTATCCACCATCATTATACTCTTTAACTGAACATCAAATTCTAGAAATACTTACGGAACACTTACAACAATTGCACATCAAACTCCAATACTCTAATTTAAGAGGAGATGAAGAGATTATTATTATTAAAACCTTATCATTATATCAAGTACATTTGTTTATTAATTTTTTTTTTAAAAAAAAAAACAAGCATCAACTTCGGTAACTGGACGCAAAGCCAAAAATCACAATAAGGCATTTGAGAACTTCTGTGGGGCAAGATTTCTTCCTTTATTGAGCTAGCTAATAAGATCAATACTCATAATTTTCAGGAAATTACACTTTTCTGCTTTAGTTTTTATTTATAACTCATATGCATTGTTTGATACTCCCTCCCTTTCAATTTGTATCTTAGTTTGACTGGGCACTCTGGCACAGAGTCTAAGAAAGTAAACAACTTTTGAATCTTGTGGTCTTAAACTAAAGATGTGTGTAATATATTAAAATGCCATTTGAATCTTGTGGTCTTGCATATGCCATGTAAGATGTTGGATACAAAGAGTTACTAAATATAAAAAGTGGCATTCTTTTTTAAAAAGACTAAAAAGGAAAGTAAAAACATAAATTGAAACGGAGAGAGTAATATTTATGTGATTCTTTAAAATTGTGTACTCATTGTTACTGGGCACACACGCCAAGCACATGCCCAAAACTAGTATTTCATAGAGCAAGAGAAGTGCAAAGAAAATGTCGAATTTCGTGAACAGTTTCATTTTTTTGTTGATGGTGGTTGTCAACAAGACTTAGAGCAATTGAACCAAGAATCTCTTCTGCTCTATAACATGTTAAATTGTGTGAATTGTATCATTTAAAAGCTTAACCTGTTAGAGATAACTTAGGTCTGAAACATAAACTAGAAAAGAAACATGAACTGTACAGATATAGGAAAACAGATGTGTAGAAAAGGAAATTAAATATTACGTAGTAACTCAGTGCTAGAAAGTATCATCCCAACCTAGCAAGAGTGGTTCTTTGAAGAGTGATTTGACCTTAAAAGTTAACTATTGATGCATAATTAGCCCAAAGAATCCCAAATCTTAATGGGAGGGGGTACGGGCTAGTGATGAGGAATTCAATGAACCCTTTTCTAATTAGGACCTATGCATCGACAACTTTAAGGTAGTCTAGTTTGTTTAAGCATTGTTATTTAGGAAAAACATCAGATTGCATCATTACAGTGATACCAACAACTATAAGTTGAATAGGTAATATCCCGCACCAATAGTACATACTTGAGAATCTCCAGAGCTAAACACGACGGGTATAAATAATGTTTAATATAAACTCAAATAGACATATCATACTCCAGGAATGGCACAAAATTTTTGATTCCTGAAAGATTCCCTATTGTATATTTCATAGATTGTAATTTTCTTTTACAGCAATAAGCATTTAGTTGTTATCCATGCATGAAATACCCTTAGAATGTGTCATCTATACAAGAATATCTTACTCTATTAGGCATTAATTGAGTTGCCGTATACACTTCATCAAAAAAAAATTGAGTCGCCCTATACTCCTATAGTTTAACTATAAGCTGATACCACAAAGAACATATATGAATCAGTCAAGACACAGCTTCAGCGTATAACTCTTTGCACCAAAAACAAAAAGTTCTGCATCAAAGAAGAAAGTACAATTATTAAAGCAAACAGTACCAGATTACAATATATCATATGCATGGACAAAACAAAGCTTGTAGCTCTCAGAAGCATTAACATAGAGAAGAAACTTCTTCCCAGCTTGTCCTTTAAAAGGGATATCCCAAATGTCAGTTACACGGCTGGTGCCTACATACACCATAGGGCACAATAGCTACAAGTTTATCTCAGTAGTCTTAGAGACTATACAAATGACCCATACTCACTTAAGCAGCCTGAGAACTAACCTAACATTCTCACACATTCTAACTAGTTTTAATTTTTACATAGACAAGTTTCTTTTCTGTAGTTAATCCAAAACTAACCATGTAAAGGAAACATTAAACCATGCCAACTTGGTAGGAAGGTCGTAGGCATTCTAATCGTTTTGGCTCCCAAGATAGAAGGAAATGAAAACTTAAATATTGGATGTTCCTACATAGTAAATTTTATTTTAAAACCCCAAATCCAATAGGACCATCTAAGTAGGTATTCAAAAATTTAGTGCATAATAGAGTTCAAATAAGGACAAGCATGCACTCTATCCAGCACCAATTGTGTGCTTCTGCTGCCACATGCATGAACAAATACCTACACCTTCCAACTAAATTGTGGAGAATAGGTGGAAATGGAAACTTATACATCCCCCCTCCCCCCCCCGCCAACATTACCAGTTTCAAAAATATATATATATATATATCCCCCTCTCTCAACCTTTCTGGAGTGGATATGCACAGCAGTTCCACCTAAAGCACATGGATTACAAACCTAAAAGAGTCATTATGAATAAGAAACTTACACGCAGAACTACTCTAGAGGTGAAATATCTGACCTGCCATATGGCAACCTATTGCTAAATTAATCAGTCACCACCATCACTCACCCCCCCCCCCACACACACACACACAAAAAAAAAACAGCTCCCAAGGTTGATTTATACAATTCTCATTAAACTACCTCTAAGCATATAAGGCATATGATTGTGACTGTCGCCCGGAAGCACATACTTATAAAAGAGAACTCTTATGTGTGTGAAAGAACGGCAAGATTGCGTAAAAGAGCCTTTTTAGAAGTAACATGTTAAGGTTGAGCTCCAAAAACCATTAAGACAATTTCACAAATTCTTTTGAAAATTACAGACAGTGTTGTCAGCTTGACATGTGCTTACGGTCTGAAGCTACATGCAAAACAGGTTATTTCACCCTGCTTAGCTGGCACTTCAGTGCAAGCACTAAGGTGCTAAGGTGTGCACCTACCGCCATGGGCTCTTTCGTAAAGGGAGCTGCACTAACCAAAAATACACGCTGATATTGTAGTTCTTTTTTTATTCTTTTTTCCCATATAATTGTGCTTTGTGTTTACAGTTTTTTTCTTGACTTAGACAGATATATTTAATTATTTTCTTAATGATGCAGTTTCATCAATACCCTCATATATATGCACTTAAAGTCTCAAGACATTTCCGCACTCCCATCACTTTCAAGACAAACCTAGATGTCTAAGAATAGAGAGCTATCACCAAAATACCAGAAAAGAAGCTCCACTCCACCCCTAATAAGCATGTCTTAATAGGGAGAACATGTGAATAACAATGAATTTTTTTCCTTCATCAAAAAAAACAATGAATTTTTTTCGAAAATATGTGAATAACAATGACTAGTCTCCTACAGCTTGTTTGGATGTTTGTTACCTATTGTATTGTATTGTATTAGTTTAGACACAATGTTTGTTCTGATTGTTACATAGATTTTATTGTATCGGTCGTTACGTAGATTTTATTGTATCGCATCGTTAAATCCACCATTCCGTAACGACCGATTTGGTGTGATCGCGTCGTTACCTTATTCTTTTTTCTCATTCTAGCTTTACTTATTAAGTATCTAATAATCATATTTTATCCTTTTCCCGGCCTTTTTATAGTAGCTCCACCTTGTCACCAACCTTTTTTTGTGGGTTTATCATTCAAATCGCCGATGTGTGACATTATGTAACGACGGGAAACGATACAATCTATCCAAACGTTGTATTCATCGAAATAATACAGTAAGATACAATACAACACACAACAATATAATGCCAGGTTCCACAAAAACAATATGGCTTCAAATTGCTTGCTTGGAACATAGTCAAAATCAAAAGGATATTGTTCTAGTCAAAATCAAAAAGGAAACTTGAAGATTTACAAACCTGATAGCCACACTTGCAAGGCTTCAACTGCTGATCTGTCAAATCCATCTCTTCAGCACAGAGAGGACAGGTCTTTTCTCCTTGGTCACTCATGGTTGCCTTCACCAACAAAGTAAAACGCAATATATTTAATAGGCGATTTTGGCCATAGATTCCAAATATTTTTTACTTTCTTTGGAATTTATGGAGTTGAAGTTGAAGATGGAGCTGTGTTTGGTTATACTTTTTGCAAAAAGTACTTGAAATAATGTTCATGTTTGAATGTACTTAAATACAACTTCAAAAGGGAAAAGTGAATTGGAAAAAAGTGAAAACAGATTATAAGCTGTTTTTCCAAATTTGAGATACAACTTCAAGTCGGATTTGGAATTTTCATGGCCGAACACTAATTTCAAATAAAGTGAAAAATTATTAAAAAATTATTCCGGAAACAGTGAATAATTTTTATGGCCAAATGGGTCGTTAATTCGAAACAGAAGCATTCCAATCACAGAATCCATTCACTCATAATCTGTAATCGTCTCTACGTTAAAGGTAATCCCCTAATTCAGTTTAAAAAAATCACCTCACATCCAACAACTCTACCCAATCCATAAAGAACCATACAAAGATTATGTACATATCCAAGTCAAAAGTAAAACAACTACTAACAAAGTAAAATGCAATATATTAATTCGAAAAACGAAGGATTTCAATTACACAATCCATTCACTCGTAATCTGTAATCGTCTCTACACGAGAGTTAAAAGTAATACCCTAATTTAGTTAGAAAAAATCACCTAAGAACCATACAAAGACTATATTCATATCCAAGTCAAAACTAAAACAAGTACCAACAAAGTCAAACTCTTATATCCACACAAAAGAATCAACCTTTTTAATTTCCTTCGTTCTTCTGATTAATCAAACACATCGATCCAATGCAAAACACCAAATCAACATACAAACAACTAATCAAAAATCAAAAGTTCCCCTTTTTCCTCAAAAAAAAAAAAAAAAAAATCGACTTCACCAACCCAGAATTAAACTCAAAAACCCAAAAATCCAATGCAAGGCACCACATCAAAACACACTGAACTAATAAAAAATTCTTTTTTTTTTTTTTTTTTTTTACTAAAAAAAAATTAAAAAAAGGACTTCACCAACCCAGAATTAAACCAAAAAACCCAAAAATCCAGAACTCCAATAACAAAATCACAAACACAAATCAACAAAAACACTAGCATAAATCAATAAAAAATTCTCTTCTTTTATTTTCAAAATTTTAAAATTAAAAAAAAAATGACTTCACCAACCCAGAATTACAATCAAAAACCCCACAAACAAAATCACAAATACAAATCAAGGAGCTAATCAAAAATAAAAAAACCCCTTTTTTTACAAATTCAAAAAAAAAAAAAAAAAAAGATACCAACTTTACAACAACCCATAATGAAAATCAAAAAACCCAAAACACAAATCAAGAGAAAAACACCAACAAAAAGAACTAATCAAAAAATTCCCCTTTTATCCTCTAAATAAAAAAAATAAAAAAAAGATATCGACTTTCCAATAACCCATAATTAAAATCAAAAACCCCACAAACACAAATCAATACACAAAGAACTAATCAAAAAAAAAAAAATCCCCTTTCTTCCAAATTTTTTTTAAAAAAAAAATTTGACTTCACCAACCCACAATTAAAATCCAAAACCCCAAAAGCAAAATCACTAACACAAATCGATTATAAAATAAATTAGGGATCTGACAACAAAAAAGTAAATAAAATTAGGGTTTTGATGTTGTTACTTACAGTGATGACTTGGATCAACAAAGAAGGGCAAAATCGGAAACACAAATTAAACGATATATCACAAATGAGAGAGAAAAAGAGATAACCACACACACACACACAGAGCTGCTTTTATTTTTATTTTTTTGTTTGTGAGAGAAAGAAAAATAGCGAAAGGGTAGCTTTTTTTGAGATGATTGAAGATATAACTAGTTTATATGGATGATTGACACGTGGGTAAGGGAGGATATGATCGGACGGTTGTGAGTTATTTATGGTGAGTCTAATTGACGGAGATATAGTGGGGTGTAGTGGAAACTTCGTACTAAACTAAAATAAGGAGTAAATGTTTCTTATATTTGAGTTGTTTGCAATAAGTATTTCACAAGTCATAGATAACATTTGGGGGGTTTTATGGTTTGGTTAAATACCGATTTAAATTGAAAATTCAAGTCAGATTGATTAAATAAATTGATAGTTGTTTTGATTTAGTTTGGTTTAGTTTTACTTCTTTTTTTTTAAATCGATAATATTTAGTAGGCGTTTGGCCATGAAAACGAAATATTTTTTACTTTATCTGGTATTTTGAAGTTGGAGTTGAAGATGGAGTTGTGTTTGGTTATAGTTTTTGCAAATAATATTTAGTTGTTTGAATGTATTGAAAGTCAATACAAGTTTTTTAGTAGGCGTTTGGCCATAAGAAATATTCACTTTATTCCGAAATTTTTTTTCACTTTTCAGCGTTTGGCTATAAGAATTCCGAATACAACTTGAAGTTGTGATGCAATCCTAGTTGCCCCAAGATCACCTTTGTGGAATCAAGTCAAGGAATCTCAAACATCACAAGGGTTGCACATGAAGATAGGCGCTCGTGAGCATACATTAGCGCCATACCAAGGATCCCAAGTGTAGAAGATTGCTTGGAAGGACGGAATGGAGAAGAGTGACGAAGATGGCTATGCATGTAAAGAGGCTAATACTTAAATGCAAGCCTTTTCGAGTTTCATTTCCAAGGAAGACCAACCAAACAAGGCCCTTGTTTCATTAAGGGTATATTTGTAATAACTAGCTTGTCTTCCTTATTATCCTAGTATAAGTAGTAGACTTAGACATATCCCTAGTTAGACTATTTTGAATATTGATATTTGCTATTGTAAAACTCTTGAGAGTTGAGAGCTTGTGAAGCCTTTGATTGAATAATTGTTGAGAGGATTGGTTATTAGGGAATTCCAAATCCCTCTTGGTCATCCTAGGAATTTGGTGTTTCTTTTGTTCTTAATTTAAAGATCTTAGTTTTCTATAACTTTGGTTGCTAAATTAGGTCTTAAGTTGTGTCAAATTATCTATCTCTTTTATTTCTTGCATTTTATTATTGTTTTCGTTTTCGTTCTTGCATCAATTGATATCAGAGCTTGGATTAGATTTGTTCTATCAAATCTAGCATAGGATTTGTTACTATAAAAAAAATCGAAAATCCTACAAAACCCCCAAAAAAAATTGTTTGTTTTTTTTGTTTGTTATTAGATTCTGGTTCCTTAGTACGTTAAGGTTTCAAATCCGAAGTTTCGAGTCATTCCAAGTTGTTTTGAGATTTTCACCATTATTGAGTTGAAGAACTTGAAGTGGGTCTTGTTGATTTGGATGAAATTGGGACTTGAAACTTATTGGACTTTGTTCTACAGGTCTTGGGGAGTCTAAATCTGAAAATTGAAGGAAAAACAAGTTGATTTGAAGGTAGTTGAAAATTTGAAATTGTTGGTGTTCTTGAAGATCCTCAAATCTTCATATGGAAGAAGACTCTCCAAAGGGGCATTTAATCCAAAGTTTTCAAGTCAAGATTCGGAGAAAAGTTTTTTTTTTTTACCCCGAAAGGGTAAATACTAGGTTGAGTGAGCCCAGGAACGTCATCAGATCCAAGAAATTTGGTCCAAATTTCGAGAAGGTCGAGTTCAACACGAAAATCACTGTAGCAGAAAGGGGTACACTTATACGGACCGTATCTTTTTATACGGACCGTATAAGTTGGTCGTACTTCAGGATCCAGCAAAGGGGGCTTACTGTTTTGTGACATCATTTTATACGGACACTTACACATACCATATCTTTTTATATGGACCATATAAATAAGGTCGTATAAGGCAAGGGAAAAAGTGACATCAATTTATACGGACACTTACACGGACCGTATCTTTTTATACGGACCGTATAAGTTGGTCGCATTTCAGGACCCAACAAAGAACACTTACTATTTTGTGACATCATCTTATAAGAGCACTTACATGGACAGTACCCTCTCATACGGACTGTATAAGTAAGGTCGTATTTCTCAAGGTAATTTACATTGATCCGAGATTCATTTCTCAAAAACTTCTTGACTCTCGTTGTTGATTTTGTGTCCCTATTCCTTTGGTAGGGAGTAAAAAAAAAAGAGTATAGAAATTTTAAAATTTTCATTACTTAAAATTGATACCTTGAATCAATTGGGGCTTCTCGAGCGCGTTTTCAAGTTATCACCTACTCGAGCCCGAAATTTGATTTATTTTTTGATTTTAGCATTCCATTTTCTTGTGTCTCTCAACTAGTAGCCATTTAATAGTTGTTCCTACTTGTGATTGCTAGTTCTTGTGTCTGTATTTCTTTCGTGCCAATTCTTTCGTGCTTTTCTTCATTTTGCTTCGTTGTTAATTTCTTGGTTCAAGTATGTTAGATTGAATTGAGTCGTCCGTCTTTCTTAGTCTAACAAGAATCTATTCCGATCAAGATTAAAATTTACTCATTTTGTTGAGTGTCTTTAATAGGTACCATGGCTACGGAGGATGAAACACCAGTTCCCACCGGGGAACTCACACTAGTTGATGTAATGAGAGCTTTGCAAGCCTTGAACGATAAGGTTGGGAGTATGGTCGAATGGAAAACTTGGGAAGTAGGGTGGAAGCAATTGAAGGAGGTAGTAGGGAGGTCTCGTATTTGCCCTGAGTGCAATACCAAGGAGGCACAAGTGGAGCTAGTCGAAGCATTTCACTTACATTGTCACCCGGCACCTTCCATCATCTACATAACCCCACTCCCCAAAACACTCCTCAAAAACACAACTCTTACCCCACCAAACAACATTCCCATAGGCCAACGGAACAACCCACCCCTACAAGATCAAACTCCAAATGACCCACAACCAAATGACGATGAGATAGAAGAAGCTATACTTGAGCACGAACGATATGGTGACCAATGTTGGAGGCAACGAGGGCAAGCACAAGGAGGTTATTGAGGGAGGGGTGGAAGGCATGATCCTAACCCTCACATGGGTAGGCAAAGAGGGTACCAAGCTCGTGAAGGGTATTAAGGTCGTGACCATCGAGGTTATGATGACGATGGAGATTTGAATGGGAACCATGGTTATTGAGAAGGGCAAGACACAAGTCTCAATTCAATTAAAGTTACTCTCCCAACCTTCAAAGGAGGAAGTGACCCCGATACATTTCTTGATTGGGTGTTGCATTGTGATAGGATCTTCTTGACGAATGACATGTCCGAGGTGAAAAAGGCGCTTTACGCCATTGCTCAATTTGAAGGGTACGCCTCCACGTGGTGGGAAACTCAAGTTAAAGCAAGAAGAATTATTGGACTTCCTCCCACACCTACTTGGGATGAATTGGAGGATGCCATGCGGCCTAAGTATGTCACCGAACGCTACAAGCAAGAACAACTCAAGAAGGTGTATGCCTTAAGGCAAAACAAAAAGAGTATGGAAGAATACTATGATGAGTTCCAAATGTCAAGATGAGAATCGACTTTGAAGACGATGAGTTGAATGCTATGACTCGATTCCGAGCCGGGTTAAATGGGGACATTGTCTCCCAAATGAGACTCCACCACTATGGGAGCATTGAAGAAACCCTTCAAGTGGCTATTGCGATAGAGGAGGGTCTCAAGGAAGACAAAATCAATAAGTCGAGGGGCTATGTGAGTTCATGGAATAATAGCAAAGAAGGAGGAACTTCTTCCTCAAATTGGCAAAAGGATAAGGGCACCATGCAAGAAACTAAGAACCCCTTTGAAAAGAACGCTCAAAATGAGAAGCAAGTTGATAAACAGCCTCCAAAGTTCGCCCCAAAGGAAGGAGGTACGAAGGCTCCCATCCTATGTTTTAAATGTCATGGCTTTGGTCATAGAGCAAGTGAGTGCCCTAATCGAAGAGCCTTTATTTTGAGAGACACTTGTGGTGATGATAAGGGGGAATGTGAGGAAAGAGATGATGAGGGTAATCATGAGGATGATGAACTTGGAAGTAATGAAGAACAAGATGATGGTGATATCACCATCCCACTTTGCTTGGCAAGAAAGGTGTTAACATGTGTGACCGTGCCTCAAGAAGGGGAGCTTCCCATACTACATTGTGTAGACGCTTTTGTAGGTTCCCAAAGAGAAGACTTGCCAAAGGAGTCCTCATATGAAAAACTTCCATACATGGAGGAAAGAAGTGAGTCCATGGAAAAAGACCTTTGTCTTGAACATTAAGGTAAGATAGTTATCCCTAATACTTGAAGTGTTTATGATGTTATAAATGAAAGTGATCATACACTAGTTGATCCTTTTGATGACCGAATTGAATCTTTTTGCAAGATTAATTTGTGTCCATCTAGTGTTGACACTTGTGAAGAGAATGGTCATATGGTTGACACCTTGAATGTGAATGGTGGCTTGTTTTTGTGTAATTTTGATAATTCGTCTTCTTGCCTTATTAACCAAAGTGAATGTAATTGTCTTGATCCTGTTTCTTGTAAAGGCATGAACTCTAGTTGTACAAGTGACTTTCAGTTGAGTTTGAAGAATGCAAATGCAATGTCATGTGTTGACAAGAGTAGAAAGAGTAGTTTCCTGGAAAGGAAAGATAGCATGATAAGATTTCATTCTTTGTTCTATTTCATGAATGCCATTAAGAAGATAGGTTTGGGTGAAGGTTGTACTAATTATTCCGTAGTTGATGTGGACCTCTCTCTCTTGAAAAAGGATGATCCATTGGGTGAGGAAGAATTTGATTTGCTCAATTATTTGCGAAACCCAACTAAAGATTATTCTTGCAATGTTGACATTGATAATGAGTCTTTGTATGATTCTCCTCCCATTTATGATGATGATATTCATGCTTGGCTTTATTCAAGTGATCCATTTCCCGATGAGAACACTAGTTAGGAAAGTTATCTTCGTGCTAAGAGTATAGTATCATCCTTGAGTAGCTCTATGTCAATCGATAAGCTTGACTTTAATGTTGTGAGTGATCTCGATGATAGCTATCTTGATGGTATTACTTTGGTAGATAATTTTCTTGCTAAATTGTTTGCATACGAAGTCTCTTATGATGGCCAAAAGGCATATGTGTCCAATGGGGATTTTACAATTGAGTTTGAGCTAAGAGACACTTTCCTCTACTACTTGTTTGCTTATGATGATTGTCATTGTGGGATGATCCTTGTGGATCTCTCTCGTACTAATGAATTTAGTAGTGGAGCCATGTTGTCTTCTTGTTGGATGTGTATAGGTGACCCCTTAAATTTGATGACAAATTCCTTTCAAGATGGGGAGAATGATGCAATCCTAGTTGCCCCAAGATCACCTATGTGGAATCAAGTCAAGGAACCTCAAACATCACAAGGGTTACACATGAAGATAGACGCTCGTGAGCATACATTAGCGCCATACCAAGGATCCCAAGTGTGGAAGATTGCTTGGAAGGATGGAATAGAGAAGAGTGACGAAGATGGCTATGCATGTAAAGAGGCTAATACTTAAATGCAAGCCTTTTTCGAGTTTCATTTCCAAGGAAGACCAACCAAACAAGGCCCTTGTTTCATTAAGGGTATATTTGTAATAGCTAGCTTGTCTTCCTTATTATCCTAGTATAAGTAGTAGACTTAGACATTTCCCTAGTTAGACTATTTTGATTATTGATATTTGCTATTATAAAACTCTTGAGAGTTGAGAGCTTGTGAAGCCTTTGATTGAGTAATTGTTGAGAGGATTGGTTATTAGGGAATTCCAAATCCCTCTTGGTCATCCTGGGAATTTAGTGTTTCTTTTGTTCTTAATTTAGAGGTCTTAGTTTTCTATAACTTTGGTTGCTAAATTAGGTCTTAAGTTGTATCAAATTATCTATCTCTTTTATTTCTTGCATTTTATTATTGTTTTTGTTTCCGTTCTTGCATCAAGTTGTATTCCGGAATACCAAAAACTCCAAAAACTTGTTTTTCAAAAAATTTCACTTTTTTCACTTTTTTACAACTACATTTCACTAAAAACTACAATTTCAAAAACTATGGCCAAACACAACTCTGACTCCAACTCCAACTCCAACTCCAAAATTCCAAAAAAAGTGAAATTTTGTATTTGAAATTCAAAATTCCAAATACAACTCCATGGTCAAACGTTGATTTCCAAATAAAGTGAAAACGTTTTCCCGAAAATAGTGAAAAAATTTCATGGCCAAATGGGAGTTTGGTTTGTTTTTCATATTTGCAATTAGGAGTGGCAAAATCAGCCAACGGAAATAGAACCCGCCCAAGTTTGGATTGATCAGTCACCCGCCTGCCCATTTGTTAGCTCTGCTCATTTCAGCCCAACTCATTTCAACCCATAAAAGTTGGGCTGATATGCGACACAAACGCGAGAAATCTTGTCAAAATATTCTCAAAAATACATTTTTTTTATTTGATATATTATATATAGCCACAATTAAGGAAGAGAATAGTTCTATTAGGCACTAAAAACTTATAAAAGAACAAACAAAAACTTACTAAAGAATTGGGCAGACAAGTGACTTTTGGACGGGTCAATAACCTGCTCATTTATTAGCTCAGCTCATTTTGACTCGCTCAAGTTCACCGGAACTCGCCCTTTTGACACATGTGTTTGCAATAGATATTTCACAAGTCATAGGAAATTAGATGAAAATTATGTTTTCCTTTCTTTCCTTTTTTTTTTTTTTTTTGGGTATAGTGGAAAAGAAAACTAAATAAAAAACTTAAGGTCATTCATAAGCAATACAGTTTAAGTCCATTAGGAGAATAACTTCATGTCATCCAGTGCACTATTTCAAAGTATTAAAGCCTCTTCATGATTGTGTCTCTCATTTGCTAGAAAACTGGCACACTGGTGACCTCCATCTAGACATGTCAAACGGTGGCCTTATTGGCCTTCAATGAATATCTACAATCTTCAATATCGGTTTAAACGGATGATTTTACACTCCATTGATAAGTTCGATTGCGATTAAGTAATTTGTTTCCACTTCTACTGCTCCATCATCCATGCGTTTGTGACTTGGATACTCCATAATTTTATAGTAAGCGAGTTTATAATTATTTTTGAACTAGTAAAGTTGTCCGCATTCCAGCAGGATAAAAAACTTCATCATTGAATTTTATATTTTATATTTATATTTTTTTTTCAGAAAGAAAAATAAAAAAATTATGTATATTGACCAATGTTTTACTAATTTGAGTTATTCTTTTGTTTTCGCTTTGAGTTATAAGTTTCACTTCAATATACATTCCATCTAGGTTAGCAAAAAATAAAAATAAAAAGTATAAAAATGAACCTACTTTGTTACTTGAGTCAAATTTAACTAATATTTTTGAAATTTATGGCGAAGTGTACAACATATTTCATATTGACAAAATGCCTAATTGTACTTCCAAAGTTATAGGAAGTCGATCTTTTTGCTTTGATCGATCAAAACTATTCAATCGGATAGTCAATTTTATTTTCAAGGAGTAAAATATTATTCAAAATTTTGATAAATGATTAACAAGCAGTATGAATGCTAGCCGGTCTTAGGTCTCTAGAGAGTTGAATTGGAAAACAAAATTAATAAATGTTTTAGCAATATTAATACCCTAACAACGTTTGACATGCAAATTATTATTAAGTATGATAATTAAAATTATTTCATGAGATAAAATTCAGGATGTTTTGATCTGCTACCTTGGAATTTTTCTATAAGTGGAAGCAAATATGAATATATTAATGTTTCAAAATCAGGTTAGATTCCGAGGCATTCTTGTGTAAACATCAAATGAGATATTTATAAAATTCACAGACATATATCCGAACTATCATATATAAGAAAATTTATATATGACATATAAATATCATTATTGTTATAAAAGAAAACTATTGTATACTAATTAGACATCTTTTTAATTATGTCTCTTTTAAAATTGTATATACACAATTCTTCTAGAGAAAAAAATATGTAGGTTAAATATGAAACAATATATTTAAAGTAATTTATGTGAACTTGAATAAAAAAAATAATGAGAAATTAAAAAAAAATTATAACATAAAAATCTTGATATGTAAATATTGTTTCATTTCTCTTGAATTAAAATTAAAACTACAAAAAAAAAAAAAAAAAATGTAACACAAATCAGCGATAGTAAAAAAGAGGAAAGAGATTAGGGACTCTTATCCTCGAGCCTTGGCGGGTTCCGATTCCCTTAGTAGCTATTGTTGTCTTCCTATAGCTTCTGTCATCATATCACATTGGTTGCTTTGTCATATACACCTACACATTTCTTCATCTTATATACTAGTTTCATCAGGCCCGGGCTTACTTCAGATAGAAAAAGTAATATTTTAACTAATGAAATATAATTTATGTTGGTAATAATTAAATTTCAAATAAGTATATTTTCAATATATAAAAGCAAACTTTCATTTCACTCTTTTAATATCTTAACTTTCATTTTGATGCAATTATTTACTTCAAATTAATGCGGAGCCATAATTTGAAATATATGAGTTTCGAATCCTATTTTTTTAAAGTTATTTAGTTCTAAATTAATAATTTGTACATATTTAATGAACTTTTAAGACAAATACAGAATTTGGACCAAAGTGGTACCGAATCCGATCAAATTGGTAGCTGACACTCTAATTCTGCCCTACTTCAAACTCATTTTGTGTTTAAAAGATTAATTTTAGTTAACCAAATAAGAGATTTTAAAGATAACCCGATCTTAACTGATAATATTGTCTTTATTTTAACATTATACGGCATCATTTAATAATTTTTAAAATTACCTGAAAATCATTTTGTACTAATCTTGGTAAATACATATGAGCTCATTAAAGTATAAATATAAAGTAAAAGAAATGCTTACACGTAAAAATCTATAATAAGCAACAAATGAAAACGAAGAAAACAAAGAGCAACAAGAAGCGAGAATATCTAGCGAAAAAATGACTATTTTTTAGGTTAATAGATAAGATCAATAGAAGAAAGCAACAGGGAAAATAAAGTGCAGCGGACGGGGTTGTTCCTCTCTTAACCAGGGTTTCGGGGTCGAGCTTGGGTATGAAATTTTTTTTGGTAGGGAGCGCTCCCCCGATTGGGCCCTATGCTACACGAATCTAGATTAGGCGAGCTCCAATGCGTACCGGATACCTGATAGAAAATAGGTAAATAAGACAGAATGCTCGACAACTTTTAAAAATAGACCATAAGAACAAAAAATAAATTTGACTTAAAAAATAAGGTTAGGACCTAAAAGTAATTAATTGAAAAATTTAATATTTTTTGAGAAAGTTTTGTGAGGACTACAAAAGTCCTTTTGTTCTCCCTTAAATATAATAGTAAAATATATACAGTTTCCAACATTACTATTATTCTCCTTCGAGTTTGCTACTTTTGTAGTACCAAAAAAAATAAAAAAAGTAGGTTTTACGCACGAATTTTGTGCGTGAAAGGACCAAACTGTGAAGTTATCCTTTCAAGCACAGATTCTGTGCGTGAAAGAGGCTACTTTTTTTTTTTAAAGCTATCAAAATCATGTTTTTCATACTTTGGGCAAAGATTAGTCATGTTTCAAAATCCCGAAACATCTTTTTTTTTATAGAACTTAATATCTTTTTTTATAGAACATAATAAAACACTAAGATCAAAATCCTATAAAATATAACACTTATATGACACTTGGATCTAAAAATGACAAGTTTTCAAACAAACAAAACTTACTTCGGGGCACTTTACAACCCCTAAAACGACGATCCAAACGTTTAGATGTACTTGATATAATGAGCCGACGTTATTGTATGCAAAAAAAGATATTAAGTTCTATATAAAATATTGATATTTTGGGGCTTTGAAACATGACTAATCTTTGCCCAAAGTATGAAAAAAAAGTGATATTGATAGCCTGAAAAAGAAAAAAGAAAAAAAAGTAGCCTCTTTCACGCACAGAATCTGTGCGTGAAAGGACCAAAGTTTTTATTTTACAGTTTGGTCCTTTCTGTTACACCTTGGGAAATCCCCCGTTAGCATTTAGTGAATAGGCCATCGAAGGGTATAATGTATACGATGTTTTGACGAGCAAGAAATAGCCTTAATGATTCTAATTAAGATTTCCAAAGACATTCGAGTTAAGGAAAGAAAGTTGTTAAGGGAAGCGAGTTATAAGTTGAGTGTATCGGATAAGAATTCCGAGTATTGAGTTAACAACGTTCTAATGATACCTTGAGGAAGAGTTATAACGTCCCTTAGAATGGTATTGAGGTGTTAAACAAGTGTTAAGAAGGTTCCATAAGGATCGGAGATCAACGAGTCGACGAGAACAAGTCTCAAGCCCAGGCAAACCTACGGCCGGATATCGGCGTATAAAATGTACGGACCGTATGTCCAGCCGTAGATCTAGCCCAGTACACCATGTCCCACTGGACCAAATATACGGTCCAAACATACGGTCAGTAGAAATTATACGGACCGTATGTTGGTCCGTATATTCCAATCGGGACTGAATGTGAAATTAATATAAGGGACCTCTCCTTATTTCATTTTCATTTCATCTTCACTCCTCCACAACTCAAGAAACCTCTAGAACATTCCATACACTTCAACCATAAGAAAACAATAGAAATCAAAGATCAACAACAAGAATTGAGGAGAATCAAGTGTATGAAACCCATTAAAAGCCATTCAAATCAAGAAATCCCAAGAGAGATGAAATAGGGTTTTGGTGCAAAAGGTGTATCACCATCCAAGGCTTATTCCTCCATCATCTAAGGTGAGTTTCATGACCTTTCCATGTTGTTTGAGGTATCAATAGGTTGAAACACTCGGATTGTAGAGGAGTATAGGAAATGGGTCATAATTGTATGAATAGTGTCATTATTGAGTAGTAGTTGGATTGAATCATGGAAATGGATATGTTGAAATTATAAATACGTTATAAATGACATTTAGAACATAGAATAATCATTGGATATGAAAGAACGTGATAATGGACTTTGGTCATGAATATGGAGAATTGGAGTGAAATTGTGAAATGTGAATCATGTAAATGAATGACGATTGTTGTTAATGATATTATGAATGTTGGGAGTTGATATGGAATATGGCGGAAAGTAGTATAAACAAAGGAAACGCTGCCCAATTTTCTTTAGCCTTAAGAAGCACGTTTTTGTAATTGCCTAGCTAACGACGATACGAACTCTCTTGAAGGTAAAGACGTGAGCATTAAAGGAGAACGAGCAAGCAATAGAGTAGCTAAACGATAAAGGTATGTGAGGCTCAACCTTACTTCCTAAGGCATGAATCCTATGTATGAATTTCCTCCTTCCTTGTGAATTTCCTATCTTCAAGAAAGTTAAGAGTCCTCGTTCATGGATAGCTATATGAGATAATAGATACGATATGAGTACGTCAATGATGATGATAAGCTAAAGTCTAAAGACTCTAGAGTTATGATATGATATTCCTATAAAGATAACGATGCTAGTTATAATGTATAGATGTTGATCATTGTATACACCCACCTTATGCTTATTCCTTCAAGGTGAGGCAGAATGCTTATGAATGCTCCATAATGAAATCGGGGGTCCACGACCTTACGTCACCCCGATAGAATATGATTATCTATGAGTCTCTATGCATGTATTATGATGAGTTGTGATAAACATATTACTATGAGCATATTATGATGAGTCTATGATATGTATGATGACAAATGCATGGTATGTATGATGATGTGATTCCATCGTGCCTAATTGGCCGGACATGTCATCGCTAAGGCGGGCTGCTTGAGATTCCACCGTGCCTAATTGGCCGGGCATGTCACCGCTAAGGCGGGCTGCTATGTTTACACGGGCCTAGAGGGCGGGCACACACCACTAGCTGGGCCGCATATGATGGTTACCCGGACGCGGGTGAACGACATGATGATGTATGATTGGTATGATGATGCATGCATGGTATGACGATGTATATGTGATATGATAAGGCATACGCTATGATAATGCACATGATATGCTTATGTATGATGTATGTATATGAAACGTATCTATACTTAAAGGAGTACACAGGTTGTATCCTCATCTCATGACTTACTATTTCCTTATTATGCTTACTTCATTCCTGCCTTACATACTCAGTACAATGTTCGTACTGACGTCCGTTTTCTTTGGACGCTGTGTTCATGCCCACAGGTAGGCAGGGAGACGGTGCAGATCCGTAGGAGCTATTAGCTGACTGAGAGCACTCCACTTTTCCGGAGGTGCCATTGATTATTCTTTTGGTACATATATGTATATTCATGGTTTGGGCACGACGGGGTCCTGTCCCGTCTATATGTTTAGTATTCTAGTAGAGGCTCGTAGATACGCATGTGTGGGTATTATGGTCCCATAGTCCTCATGTATATGTATGTATATATATTATTTTGATGGCCTAAGGGCTTATGTTTATAAAAGAAATTATGTTTCAAATGATGATAGATTCCTATGATTATACTATGAGTATATGTTATGGATGAAGTAGATGAGTAACAGGATGAGTGGTGTTCGGTGGTTAGCCCCGGATACCCGTCATGGCCCATAGCCGGGTCGTGACACTTTCACGCACAAAATTCATGCGTCAAACCTACTTTTTTTTTTAATGCTATTTTGGTTCAACTTTTTTTTTTTTTGTACTACAAAAGTCGCGGACTCATTCTCCTTCATTTAGTACAAAAAAATCAAAAGGCCTTGTAGATGAAAGGTTTTAGAAACTGAAAACTTAATTGCATAGTAAATATACTAATAAATGTCTTCCCTTTTAATTGGGCAATGAATGTGGACAATTATAAACTTATTAATAGAGTGATTCTAGTTTTCAGCAATATTTTGAGAGAAATATAAGAGAAAAATGTCAAAAAATTGACAAAAAAGATAAATACCAATGATGGCCATAGTCACCTCACTTTGTCTATGCCCAACTTTATATTATATATAGATTATAAACTCTCTTAAAACTCTTCAAACCTACTAGTAAAAACGAAGCTCTTGTGCCCCCTTAAGCGATATAGTTGTCTATGACGCAAACAGATGCATCAACGGACAATTTTGGTCCATGCGGCTAACCACGTGAATTTTTTGCTTTAGTGGTTGTACATGTAGTAAAAATCAAGAGGGTAATTATGATAATTTTCATAATTCAGTGGGGTAAATATGATGATTTAATATAAAAATTATTTTCTTTCTTAAGTACAGGTAATTTCATGTTATATTACAGCATTGAAAATTGGATTAGGTTTTCTCTCGGCGCACGTTTGACATCTCTAACCTGCACATCTCTGGTATAGGACAGGGAAGACCTCGGAAAATCCTACTAAGAACCCGAGCACTGACTTTAAGGTCAGGGAATCAAGCACGCGTAACAAGAGGAGTAACGCTGGAAAATGGAAGGAAGCTGCAATAGTTGATGAGCTAGACTTAGAGGATGACCCTAACTGGCCGGAACTTTCCTTGGCTAGAGCTGGGTGGCTAACACCTGGGCAATCGAAAGGATTACAGAGCAAGGGTCTAGCAGGAAAACCAACGCCTCATGCCAAATCTGGCCAACTAGCCCCAAATCCTAAGTCAGGCAATGGAACAATACTCGCATTAAAAGCAATGAAACAGTAACCACTAGTCAATAGGTGGTGCATGCTCCAAGGCCTTCTACTATTGCACCTCAGGCCAAATCTGAGAATTTAGTTCCTAACCCTAAGCAGGGCAATGGAACAGGGCTCACAACTGGTAGTGGAATAGTGACCACTTAGCAGGTGGTACATGGTTCGGACCTTCTGCTAATGCTATTCAAACTAATGACAGGGGGTGGGGGGTTAAGGTTCAAAAGAAGACCAAACACAAGAGGCAGGCAGAGTGTGGGCTGGTTTATTCGATGCTATTAAGTATGCCTCAAAAGGGATGAACATTACTTACATCCCTCATGTGATGTGGAGGCCGATACTAAAAAGTGGAGACAAGCAATTGTAATGTATGTGGTGGTCAATACCCCATTGATTGGTACCGTGGACAAGTTTGTCACTAGCCCATGGAACTTTGTGTCTAAACCTCAGATTTTCTTGCATAATGAAGGGCACTTCGTGGCTAGATTTAACAATATTGAGGATAGAGATTAAGTATTGTTTTTAGGCCTTTATACACTTTTTACCAGACTTATTATCTTGAAACCTTGGCACCTGATTTTGATTTTAAGTAGGAAGTGCTGAAAATAATCCCCTTATAAGTGAAACTCTCAAATCTACCTTTGACTTGTTGGAACAAGGAAGCTTTGAGCAAAATAAGAAGCCAATATATGCAGACAAATATACAACTAATGTCCAGAGGATTTCCTATGTTGGGATCTTAACTGAAATGGATTTAACTAGAACATTATCAGGCAGTGTCCAAGTTTGAGATCTAACTAGGAGAATATATGACATGGTATATGAACTCAATATTTTCCTAAGTGTTGTCAAATATAGCACTTCTGCAGATCATATGCAAAGTAAGATAAATGAAAACCAAACTAACCACAAAAAGTAGAAAGGAAAGCAAGTATGAAAGGTTGAGAAAGTATTGGACCCTACCACTGACCCAAGTATTGATTCTTATGGTAAAGCAATTTCTAATCTTGAACTAGAGGTAGAAGCTGTAATAGTCTAACATATACTTGAGACAAGAACATAATGGCAACTAGCAAAAGGGAAATCAGCAGTCAAGTCAGTTCAAAAAGATGTAACAGAGGGCAAAAATCCTAACTAACAATGTCTTTAATGTCATTGCTTAACACTTGCTATATGACATTGATGGACATAGCTCACTACAAAAAAAAAAAAAAAGGGTCTTAGCTGCTGTTTATTTGGGACAGTTTCACCAAACTGCTGTTATATATTTATCTCCTGATGATTGGCGTAGCGGTTCAACAAAGGCCATAAAATTGTATGATTTCCTAGCGATTTTTTTTTTCATTTTCCGGCAGTTTCATAAATTATATTTTTCACGGCAGTTTATTTTGACTTTGTGGTGGTTTGGCTTTTTAAAATAACCCAAATATAATCGGTTACTTTTATAATTTCTCTACAACGTGGACCCCAGTACTTAAATGCAGACATAGATATTCCTACACTCTTCTCCTACACACTCACATCACTCTCTTTTCTTACACACTCACTTTCTCTCCTTCTACAAGCTTCTCCACTGAAGCTCTTCAAATCTGAAATGTAAGCTCTTCTGTAATGAACTCGAGAATATGAAATTGGGATTGTAATAGAAAATCGACAAGTAGGGCAAAACAGTGGTATTTTATTGATACTCAACAGGTTACAATTACAATGATTGGGAATTGGGTAAAAGAACTCAATACAAGAATGAAACTCCAATATGATGACTTTGAGCTTCAATGGATTCCTGTAATGGAGAAATTAGGTTAGGAAGAAGAGAATTTGGAAGAGAAGAAAAAGAAGAAGAAGAAGAAGAAGAAGAAGAAGAAGAAGAAGAAGAAGAAGAAGAAGAAGAGAGATAGAAGTAGATGATTACCAGATCAATAATGCCCTCTTATCTGGCAAGGTAGTTATTTAACCACTTCAGTTGGTTGAGATGAGATCTCAGCCGTTGATGATCTTCTAATCTTGGCCCTTAATCAGCTCTCACGTGGATTACTGAGCTGGATTAATGAATTGGCCCACTGACATGTGCAACGCATATGACCTTCTCCTTTATTCCCAATTAATCAACTAAATTCCTAATTCCTAAATTCAGTCCCAATTTCCCAATTCGATAGAAACCCTAAATCAATTGCACCTGTATAACAATACCCTCCCCTTCACAACGACCTTGTCCTCAAGGTCAGATCTGGGCAATAAAATCGGGAAATTGGGATTTGATGTAACCCCAATCTTCCCAAGTAGCCTCATCCGCACTCAAATTTGACCAATGCACAAGAACCTTCACCACCGCAGCATTGTTCCTCTTGACTATGCGACGTTGAAGTATAGCCAACGGTCGAATCAGTACTCGACCTTCCTTGTCACAAATAGGAAGTTGAGGTGTAGCAGTAACCTCAGGACCAACACGCTTCTTCAGTTGGGAGACGTGAAGCACTGGGTGGATTTACGACCCCTCGGGAAGATTCAAACGGTAAGCAACTGACCCGATCTTCTCTAATATTTGAAAATGACCATAGAATTTAGCACTCAACTTAAGATTCTTGCGAATTGCCACAGAAGCTTGCCTATAGGGCTGTAACTTCAAATATACCCAGTCACCTGCTTGTAGAACTCTATCAGTCCGATTTTTATCTGCAAAGAATTTCATCCTGGCTTGTGCTGTATATAGATTGTCCTTTAATTGTTGCAAAAGACTCTGCCTTTGAGCAAGGCAAACACCCACCTGAGTATGAGTAGAGTGGGGTAGTGAACCCATAGGAATTTGAGGTGGGGCATAACCATAGGCAGCTTCAAATGGGGTAGTTTTTAGAGCAGTATGGAAATTGGTGTTGTAACACCATTCTGCTAGAGGGAGCCATTTCATCCAGTGTTTTGGGTGGGAAAATTCCATGGCTCGCAGGTAAGACTCAAGACACCTATTGAGTCTCTCAGTCTGACCATCAGATTGAGGGTGGTAAGCACTAGACATGTTGAGTTTAGTGCCCATGGATTTGAAGAGCTGTTGCCAGAATTGGCTAGTAAAAATAGAATCTCTGTCAGAGAGAATAGACTTGGGAAGACCATGTAACTTGTAAATCTCTTGTAGGAACAAATCTGCCACCTCCTTAGTAGTGTAGGGGTGTTTTAAGGGTAGAAAGTGACCATATTTGGTTAATCTACAACAACCACCAAGATAGAATTCTTATTACCAGAAGAAGGAAGTCCTTCTATGAAATCCATGGCTATATCTTGCCATGGAAGATTAGGAACAGGTAGTGGTTGTAAAAGCCCAGGAGAATGCACATGTTCAGTTTTTATTCTTTGACAAACATAACAAGCAGATACCCAAGCAATTATGTCCCTTTTCAAATTAGGCCAATAAAAAACCATACCAATTCTTCTATAAGTTCCCTGTTGTCCTGAGTGGCCCCCCAAGGGAGAAGTGTGAAATGCATTGAAAATTCTGAATCTCAAATTAGTAGCTCTTCCCACATAGATTTTTCCCTTGTATCTAATTATGCTTTGATGTAAAGAGTAGTCAGGCTTACTTGTAGGATCAGTAATTAACTCTGTCACTAGTTGCAAGGCTGTAGGATCCATTTCATAGCTCTGGGAAACCTCCAACATCCAAGTAGGCTCTGCAGTTGTTATAGCATTGAAATATGCCTCATCCTCTTGTCTCCTTAAAAGTGCATCAGCTACCCTGTTCTCAGTGCCTTTCTTGTACTGAACTTCATAGTCTAATCCTAATAGCTTGGTTAATCCTTTTTGTTGCAAAGCAGTAGTCACCCTTTGCTCAAGTAAATACTTGAGACTATGATGATCTGTTCTTATGATAAAATGATCACCTTGGAGATAATGTCTCCATCTATCAACTGTTGAAAGTACAGCCATGTATTCCTTCTCATAGGTAGACAGCCCTAGATGTTTAGGTGCCAAAGCTTTACTGAAAAATGCTAAGGGTCTACCCTCTTGCATTAATCTGACCCATCCCTGCAGAACAAGCATCAGTCTCAATGATGAAAGTTTTGGAAAAATTTGCTAAGGCCAAGACAGGTGCAGTAGTCATAGCCTGTTTAAGATGCTCAAAGGACACAGTAGCTTCTTCAGACAAATTAAAAGCATTCTTCTTCAATAGATTGGTTAATGGTCTGCTGATTATACCATAGTTCCTGACAAATCTTCTGTAGTGACCAGTAAGCCCCAAGAATCCCCTCAATGATTTGAGTGACTTAGGAACAGGCCATTTGGTCATTGCTTCTACCTTTGCTGGATCAGTAGAAACTCCTTGACCAGTGATGATGTGACCCAAATATTCAACTTTCTCTTGTCCAAAGGAGCATTTGGACATTTTGGCAAACAATTGTTCCTTTTTGAGTATATGTAGTACTTCCTTGAGGTGGTAAATGTGCTCTTGCATATTGGAACTATATACCAATATGTCATCAAAGAACACTAGCACAAACTGCCTCAAATGGTCTCTAAATACATGGTTCATGAGATTTTGAAATGTTGCAGGGGCATTTGTCAAACCAAATGGCATGACTTTGAACTCATAGTGGCCTAAATGGGTTCTAAAGGCTGTCTTATAAACATCCCCCTCAAACATTCTAATTTGATGATATCCAGCCCTTAGATCAATTTTAGAGAACACATGGGACCCATTGAGTTCATCCAGCAAATCATCTACTAATGGGATAGGAAATTTATCCTTGACTGTCATCTTATTAAGCTCCCTATAATCCACACAAAATCTCCAACTACCATCCTTTTTCTTGACTAAGAGGACTGGTGAGGAAAAAAGAGAATGGCTAGGTTGGATGATGCCATTATCCATCATATCCTTGACTTGTTTTTCAATTTCATTTTTTTGGAAGTAGTTATATCTACAGGGTCTGATACTTACTGGAATTGTGTCAAGTTTTAATGGAATGAAATGGTCATGTTGCCTTGGTGGAGGAAGTGAGTTTAGCCCCCAAATACATACGGGAGGCTACCGCCGAATAAGCCGATTGATTTCCCAGTATGCTTGCACCATCTTGTACTTCAGCAGCTGGCAACGTAAACAAATGAGCCCATATAGTATGCCCCTTCCTTAGCAACTGTTTCACACTAGTAGCGCTCATACTCTTTAGTTCTGCTTGATGATAGATGCCTCTCAGTTCCACCCTCTTCCCATTGTGAGTCACTTGCACCTTGCACTCCACAAAGTCTAATAAAACTGGATTATGGCTCCCATCCAATCACCCCTAAGAATCATATCATTTGCACCCATTCTGATAAGTCTTACTGAGTCTTCAAATTCAATACCATGAATCTTCCACCTAAAGTTATGACAGATATGGAGACTCATTATTTGGTTTCCGTCTGCAACAATTACTCTCATGGGAATTGTTGACACTCAATTTTGTCCCTCCTGTATTCCGATTCATTTTCTTGAGCTTCTTATATTTATTAATAAACTAAATATCTTATTTTTACTATCACTATATTATCATTATTATTATTACTATTGAAGTATTATTATATATTAATACCTCATACATCGCTACTTACTAGTTACATATTAATCATAAGATATAACCTGGATAATATTTTTACTATATTATTACCTTACTTATATTTCATCTACTAATAATAAGATTATCATGTTAAATCACACCTTATTAACGGTAATTGCTAAATTATTATTATCACATATCTATATACGAGGAAAAGAGGTTTAAATCATAAAATAGGACAAAATGTCCCGTTACATGGACTATTCGGCGGTACGACCAAACTAAGCCCCAAATGCCTTCAAATTCAGTGTCCAAAACGTAGCCCAAACTTCATTAGCCCAACCAGCTAAATAAGCCCAACCCGTAACTTTTAAGTTCACTCTTCTAAACCTAAATGTCCATCTCAAAACAGCCGTATCCCATCTTCTTCCCCTATTTCCCATTCTACACAAAATTCCAATTTCTACACAATCATGGCAGTGCTTTAACCATGCCATTTTTGTAGAAAAATTGATCCTTACGGTCAGCATGGATCCATATTCACGAAAAGGTACGAAACGTCCATCCTCTTTATAAAACATGTTTTT